>NC_090292.1:39178246-39523746 GCF_037392515.1 Haliotis asinina | reverse complement strand
TGCAAGTGAAAGTGTAATACTTTGATTATATGTAAGTGGATGTCCTGGTGGAATCAAGGAATAGAAATGCAGAATCATTTGGAATTCGCTTAGTATCACAGTGGTTTATGAAATGAAGTGTTTCATCCAATACGCGCGATATAAAATACCATCATTGTCCATGGCTCACACACACATACATGTTAATATTTCAGTGAGTGAGTTAATATCTTGATATTTCTATCGTTACAAAGTCCCACCGCAATTTTATACGGGGCCATTGCAATAAACACAATGAACAAACGGTCAATGAAAACAACAGAGCAACATGTGTTATTGATTGACACCTTTATTGCAGCAGACGTGACGTTTCAGTAGAGATGAAAAATGGTTTCGTCACAGAAAACAAGAAGTTACCAACTGATACAAATTTCTCTTCTGAACCAGCTTGTAACTTCCACTTAAGAAGAAGGAAATAAAATGTCTTAATTTTTTTATAACTCAGATTCCGTTCACGCTATAAATGTATCAAACAAGAAACTTTCGACAAGTTCTACTATAGCTGAAACACTGCACTGAAACAAATGGGTGCATGAATACCGATCGCGTTTGTTGATATGTACTGCGTCACCCCCATCAATTAAATGTGCACGTATGATATTAGCCTAATGGTGATATCTTAAGTGTAACGATTAATATCATTCACACGCCTGGGAGCAGTTGGAAGTAGTTCGATGCCGATAGTAATATCACGTCTATTAGGTCGCTCCATGGACATCCGTTCTGAGGCAGGATCAACACAACTATCACGGACAGAGGGTGGCGTGCCTTCTCGGATTCATCCTCCGTCATTTTGAGGAGATAATATCGATAATGCACAGGAGAAGTGTTTAATAAGCACCTCGGTCCCCGGTGAGGCTAACTCCTCGTGCTGGAAGCAATGTCGTTTACTGGGATTGTCCCACTCAACCCGAGCACATGAAGGGACGTATTATTAGCAGGTCAAGTAAAAACGGCCTGTGCAATCAGTAAATGGCCGTAAGTTGTTTTGTTGCCAGTTTGTATTCCGATATTATATTTCAGTGCCTGAAAGGCAAATTTGTGTCTATGTGTGTGTCAGAGAAGTAACTGTCATATATCTTTGAGACTGAGATTATATCAAAGTTGGGAATATGTCAATATGACTACCACTGTTACTACCCCTGGAGTCACTACTACTACTACTACTACTACTACTACTACTACTACTACTACTACTACTACTACTACTACTACTACTACTACTACGGGAAATGATTAATGATTATGTTAGTATATGAAATAGCTTTACTTTTTCATTGACGGTATTGAACATTAGAATTTCTCTTTATCCACACCCAACAACATGATGCCCCGAGAGAAATTGCAACGAAAGAAAATATAGAAAAAAAATCATGTATCCACTAAGTGAGGGAGTTAATATTTAACATCACATCGGCAATAGCTCAGCCACATCGTGACGAAAACAATTCAGGTAATAAAAATGAAAACACTTTAAAGAGTAAACCCTGTCGACAATGGACAGTAAAACTGCAAGAATATAACAGATATGACCACACTAGCGTGACAAAAAACTAACCCATTGTAATGAAAGAAGACAGGACTATATAAAACACAGGCGATAGATGGCCAACAGGTGAAGACAGATCACCATACTAGGTGTCCATGGGGACTTACATTACTTTATTACTTACTTACTTATTTATTACTTTACTTACTTACTGGATTTATACCGTCTCTTCAGCCATTGAAATTTAGCCACTATTAAAAACGACAAATACATGTATACTGGGATTAAAAGTGTGACAGAACTAAATTTACGTAGAAGGTTTTGTAGTATCAACTAGGTTCCTATCTCAGCTTGAAATTCAGCTTCATTGCAATCGGCACGAGTCATACGAATCCTCCCATCACGGTCCAGTGATTGCCGACAGGACCACCCTATTTTCAATTCCAGTCAAAGCAATCTGGCCGGAGTGCTTATCTCAGGAATGGACAGATTTGGTTCTTAACTAATTCACAGTCAAGGCACATCCGAGACGTGTTAGGAGTTCAGAGGAATGATTAAGCTGCATCTTCATGCTGACCCCGTGTGAATCACGGCCTGTGTTGGGGATTACGTGCGTCAATGACTCGCAATCAATTCATTACAGTTGTTAGGCTCGCTAGTTGAGGGCTAAACCAGCTGTGTGATAATAATGGCCAGGGGAATTGATAGATGTGTATTATGAGGTGATCATCTCGAAAGGTCATCATGTCTGATTGCTTCCTGTTTTGAGGCAGAATAATGTATTTGTTTTGTTCAGTATGTGATCAATTTATGTGAGACAATCTGTTTTAACGGCGCCAGGGTCCCAATACGGTTGTAGTTCCCACTATGCTGATAAGGAAGGGACCATGTGCTCCTAGTATCCTGTACATGTCCAAATTAAAATATAACAAATCATCAAGATTATTTCACTTGACGGGTGTCAGAAACTGTTTGTTCAAATATGAAACATGCCGACATCTCACACGCCGACCATCTATGTAAACAGTGCTTTATATACTCGTAGATACACTACGATATTCTCTGTACACCATATGGGTGTAACTTCCTAAACTGTTATCATAATCATTAAAAATCTTCAAACAAAATAGTCTGTTGTACGATGACCTATATATCGTAAAGTTTGGATCAGTACCATGTTGATATCTATTGTTGATTTCTCCGTCCCACCAAGTGCAACTGCCAAAACCACAATCATACAATGGCGATTTAGTCCTTGCACTTAAAGAAATCATCGGTCTCGTCACTGCGGTTTTCTTATTTTGAAAAGGCCTCTCTTGCTTGTCATATTAGCTTCACGCAGCTTCGGAGCTGAGTAATGCATTGAACTTGAAGTGAAAATGGAATTCACTTCCATTTTTTGTGTTCACACTTATTTTCTCACTACGGGAAATACGTTTTCAAATTCGTTCTTGCACATTTCACGGAGTGTTGCCTCTTGCCGCCTTCCGGGCACATCCATCGCTAAAACGAACTGGACCGACAGTTGTAATTAGTTTTATATGTGTATGCCGGTCTCTCTTTACATTTATGTTTATGTACTACTGTTATTGTTGGCACGGGTATTTTCTCAAGAAAATCTTCTTTTAAAACATCAAAATAGACAACGTAAGACATATTTAACCGAAACCGGAAATAAAAAGTTTAATGATTGCGTTCCAAAATACTTATTGAAGAAATCCTCATTTGAGACTGAAAAAGTAAGTTGTATTTAAAGACACAAACAATTAAATTATCAACTACAACGTCTATTTTTGCAAAAAAAAATCGCATCATTTTAAAAAAAATTATCTATGATGTCGCCTCACTCTGTTATCATCACATTGTTTCACTTTGATTTATTGAGATACCATATGTTTTCGCTATATGAAATATATCATCTTGTTGCATTCTGTATTTGGCAACTCTTTGATGTTGAACAGTGACATTTTTCACGAGAAGCAATGTGTTGCCATGACAACGTAATGCGCTAAATATGATCTTAATACTACGACAAACCAGCTTCATGGCGATGAATATTAATTTGGGATCCCGACAGTGTCTTCTTGAAGAACTGACAACTGAATTGAATATTTGTCCCTTTGCAGTTCTTGAGATTATGACACTCTAACAGCATGCTGTGAAATAGGTGCGATCCCGTCACTGGAAGACCCCGATCATTGACAATGACAACCCTACCCTTTCTGAAAACGGTAAGCATCCTTACAGACACGTTTGACGAAATGTCATGAAAACATGCGCACTTGTCGTTCTTTGATGTCGTAATTAATGCAAACAAGAATTAATCTGGGACAAAGGAGCAATATCGATAATGGGGTGCAACTTTATTACTGAATACCAGCTCTATACATAATTCACAACTGCTATCATTGACGATGGTTAATATCGGCAGCCACGAGCGCTTCAACTGACAGTGATGACAGGAGTCATTAAACAGAGCACGAACATGTGTTATTCTGTGAGGTAGGCGAGTAATTGGTCATTTCCATACGAACATAAGGGTGTTGTTTCATCGACTTGAATCTCAGAAACATTATGAAACAGAAATAGAGTGTATGAGCGAGTGTTGTTCAACACTGACGTCTGCAATATTAAAGCTAAATACTTGGTTTGCTTTTTTCTTTATTTTTTCCTTTCTTCTTCTTTTTTTTAAAAATATTTGTTGTTGATTTTGTTTTACTATCAACTCAGTAAAATTTCATGAATTTGATAGAGGTGGGTAAATAATTGAGACTGGATCAGACATTCCACTGATCAACAGGCAGAAGCATCGAACTGCACAACTGGGATATCACGGTGTGTTTCAAGTGCGGGATGCCGCAGACCAACTCTAACCCGGATGTTGAAAAGGTCCATATTAGAGGACATGAGCATGAAGGTACACGAGGTGTGACATCCCACAATCAGTCAGGAAAACAAACTGAACCAGCACAACTGACATGTGCACAGCCCTCGATTCAATTTAAAGATCATCCGATTTCGCAGGACTGCAGTTCATTTGAAGTTACAGATATATAAAAACTCTCGAACTTTGTCATAAATACACAGTGTCTGAACGTTTCTGAATAGACATCAGCGCTATTAACACCATTACATTTAAGTGCAATGATTTTTAAAGGAAATATTTATTAAATCCCTTCTTTTATCACTACTAATTGTGGTTTGTATGGGATTACACTATCTAATACATGCTTCCGCAGAGGTCAGGAGGTGGAAGTATGGCCTTTTCTTGCTTACGGTATTTTAAGTTTTCCTAAAAGACGATATACTCAATTGCCTTTATTGTAGTTGTCGTTAACTGTGACACAAACACAAGAACAGTCTTCATCTTCAGCCAGATAACTCATGCACTTCGTGTCGATTAGCAGATCTCGCCTTTAAGTAAGGTTGAATATTGCTTTATGTACTCCTCTTCTATTGACCCCGTCGTCCCGGTTGTTTCTAAATACAACCTCTTTCAGTCTGGCATGAACCGCCCCATCTCTTGGAGATAATTGTGTTCTGACCCTCGGCTGAAAACCTGATTGATCAGCTGATGTGTCGCTGATGTGATTGAGATGCTGTGGGATATGTTTGATCAATGTACTTACGGCCACTCTGCCTGGAGGTAAACATTACTTCCTGTATCAATCGTACCATTAGTTAAATCAACTTTACCATTAACCTGGGTTTACCTTGTGATTTCGTGAGCTGGACACTTACCGGGCGAGATATCAAGATTCGAGACGATACCTCAGTACTAAATTTGAAGACCTAATTCTTTAAGAATATGACCTTTTCACCAGTAGTATGTCTCAGCGAACTACTCGCATTTCATCGCTTTGATTTACATTTTGCAGTAGTCCATGCAGGTGGCAAACGTACCGAAAGTCCCAATGGTCCCTAGTATGGTCATCTACATTCAGTTGTTGTCGATCAAAAGCCTGTTTTTACATGATATTGTCCATAAAATGATAACAGTTTCAACTTCTAATTGTGATATTCTACTTGTTTCATTGTCCTTCGTCGACAGGTGTTATAATATACTGTTACGAGTATTTTCTGTATATTTTGTTATTAATTATTTATTCATTATGATGGGTCACATTTCGTTTTAATAGCTGGTCAACACTTTTAGGATTCTGGTTTTCTGGAATTTATCTGCTCCTAGTTTTCTATGTGTCTGCTATGTGAGACTTTTTCGAGGGCATTCTACAGTGTTGACGATGTTCGTTTGTGCACGACCTTTCGGGAAATGGCTATATCAAAAGGCTGGTTGCCGTGTGGAGGGCGACACTCACTCACACTCATTCATATTTGCTGGCGTTACATCTCTGCCACGCTTGATCATCAAAACCCGTCAACGCCTGACCTACATTATCTGTTGTCACACCGATCCCTGTGTTTACATTCTGCATAGTTGATTACCTCTCGTACTGAGACTTTGGTGAATTTGCTATATTGTATTTTGAGACCCACTGACTTAGCTTTTGTCTCTCTTGACATGTATTTGTAATCAGCATTGTTATATTGACTTGTTACTTTGTATACCTTGCTCCCGTTGCATATTAATACAGAATTTGAACCTAAACGACTTGTCTTAATTCTGTTTTGCTGGTTCACAGGGGATTTCTTGAATTGTTGTCACGGTAAATTCTTAACCGTAACAATACATACAGGCCTTTTTCAGTGTTCTCGTCACGATATGGCTACAATATTGCCGATGTGACGTTAACTATTAAGTCACTCACTCACGTACTGTTCGTAGTAATGTCTCTGTCGATTACTCGACAGATGTCTGAGTATGTAACAAAATGAGAGGGTACGACGATGTCTTTCCTTGATTAATTCCTCTTTGATTTAAGGTTCTACAAATTCTAATGACTGATCGAAGATTGAAGTGATTGAGTGGGTGTGGTTTTAAGCCCCGTTTAAAAATGCTCCATCTACACTTCGACTATGGAAACCGCAAATGGGCTTCACATACTGCATCCTTGTCTACCACATCGCCTCCACAACGGATTAAGTATACGTAAACACACAACCTATCCGACGAGTCTAAAAAACCTGGCATTTTCACAACAATATATTTTGTTGCATAAGAGGGGGTTTAAACATACCGGTGCTGACATCAGTGAACACTTGCCACTGCATATATTTGACGATTGACAGAAACGTCATTGAAGCTAAACAGCCTTGACATTTACTGATCTGATCAAGGGTAACAATATTCTTGGAAAATGTAATTAGCAGGTATTCTAAATTGAAATGATGAGTATTAATCAGATCACGTTTAACCAGTACTGTGAAATAAACTGATGGAACGCTGTTTTGTCATGGCTTTTAATTATAGTTGGCGTTTTGTTTCAAACATATGTGCTTATAAGCAAACCATAAGAATTGGGCACAAGTACACGATTCTTTGTCGTCTTCTATTCAAAGCTTGAATATTGTACCTGTGATTATTTGACTGTTTCGATGAGTGAGGAATTGTGGCAACAATTGAGAAGGCAAGCGTATTTTGTACAATAAAAGTAATCTGTAGTGCGTGAGGGGTTTAGATTTACGCCGATCTCAGCAATATTCCAGCTATATGGCGGTGGATTGTAAATGACCGTGTTTGGTCCGGACAATCTAGTGATCAGCAACATGAGCATCGGTGTGTGCATTTGAGAACCGATTACCTGTGCCAACAATGTTAGCGAGCTTGACCACCCGATCCAGTTAGTCGCCTCTTACGACAAGCATGGGTTACTGCAAAGCAACTCTTACTTGGACCTTCAAAAGTTAATCAGTCTGGAGAATCACAGGGGCAAACAAAATACGTTGCAGAATGAAAAGACTATAACAAAAGTGACATTAGCTGGCGAGGGATCACCCTCTATCATGCGAAAAAAAAACATGTCAGTCCATTACACCCAACATTAGAGCGGTTCTACGTCTACGAACTACTTCTTCTGTAAAGTATTAACAAGTGGCCCCTGCTTCCGTCAAATATGTCACATTATTTTGATGTCGCCGTCACATTGCAGACCATAGCTATTACAAATACCGCAGCCACGCCCACTTTGTTCGGGACTGGCAAGAATATCGGCACTAACGCAGACACGTTTATTATAATCACTTCAGATCTAATTTATGACACCGTAAGCTTCACCCGCAGGTCCAGTGGAAACTTCTACCTAACGGTCTTATAGATGTCAACCTAATACTGGAGAACCTGAACGGAGAGATGTTAGACTTGCACAAAAGGCAAATGTCTGAGTCTGGTGTTCAATGGATTCTGCAGGCATCTTCAACGTGTACTTTTTCATTGAGACTCCGTTTTCCGTCTTCAAATAAACACATTCAGATTTAGCAACGCTGTTTGAATGACGTGTGGATTTATCTTCTGTTTGAACACTTTAGCATTTATGCCATCAATCGCACCGTATCGGGCTCTGAAAGAGTGCTTTTCAACTTGGAGAAACAATAGTCTAGTTTATATCGAGGTTTGGGATGAAGTTGATATATCGTTGTTCGTAACGTAACGAACTGGACAGTGCAGCTTGAAAACAATGGTTTAATGGAAACGACGCCCTCACATGTTCCGCTCAGCTACGTTTTCGTATGCATGGTGAAATTTTTGTCATATGTTCTGAGCCTGAGCAATTACTTCGATATTCGTGAAGATGTTATTTCAAGATGTTAAGGCAAATGCAATCATATTAAAAATAGGACCACTCAAATGGTATTGTTTAGACAAAAGAACAAACCGCTAGGAAGTAATGACGTTCAACAATCATTATTTACAAACGGCACCCGTGAAGAGCCACCTCCTCGTGGTGGGTGCTGGGTAACGCCAAGTGCTCTTCTCCCGTGTGGACCCGGGGCAGAATGTGTCCACAGCACCCCATTGCTGGTCGTAAAAGGAGACCAAATTGGGCAACCTGTTTGCGGTGGGTTGCGTCCCGTGTCGGTTGAGGACGGGATCCTGGTGGTTGAGGGCACTTGGGCTATTAACTACGTTCCATTTGCCCAACACACCACTTCGGCCCTTACGTCACCTAGACGGGTGGTTGAACTGGGCCGGTTCAACCATTCGGCTGGTCATGCCAAGCCCTGTGCATGGATTTTATATGATTGCGCGACCTTTTTCCTTGGACTTTTTGAAAATATGGTCTTGGCACCCTTATTCATAGGAAAAATTTCACTTCGTGGTACGTTTTTCATAAACTTTGCCCAGAGTCTTATGCCCAGAAGGCGGTGGCTCATGGGCCAATCTGGTGGAATGATTATACTTTTAATTTTTCTGCTGGAGTATATCATCCGGGTATCCTTGGTGCTTCAAGCTGGAGATCCGCTTGTTTATAGCATTGTCCTTGTGATACTCCGATGTGGGTGGGGAGCTAGGATGATGAAACAATTATAAACTCACTATGGCTTACCAGACTCCCTCGAAAAAGACCAAACGTCAACTTGATAATGACAATGAAGAGAATGAATCCACTGTAACAGAAAGTTGGCCACGTTTCGTTGTTCTTGATACTGTTGACAAGACTCCACTGAAGTTGAACCATTTTATTATTTCTAAAGGTGTATATGGCATTGCAGGCGACGTTAAGAACATCAAACGCTTGCGCCGGGATCTCTACTGATAGAGTGCAATCGAAAACAGCAGGCCTCCAACCTATTGTCAATGCAAACATTGGCTGGCATTCCTGTCTCAGTCACAGCCCATAGAACCTTGAACACCTGCAAAGGCATCATAAGAGATAGAGACCGTTTGTTAGCTGACATGTCAGAACTGGACATTGCGTCTGAAATGAAAGATCAAGGTGTGACATTTGTTAAACGATTTACTACCCGGAAAAAACAATGAACTGATATCCACAAACACATATCTTTTTTCATTCTCATCTCCAAGTCTCCCTCAGTCTGTTAAAGTGGGTTATTGTAACATCGCAGTTGCAGTATACATCCCAAATCCACTGAGGTGTTTTCGATGCCAAAAATATGGTCATGGAGTTAATACCTGTACACAGCCAGTGACATCTGCTCATTGTAGTGAAACGTCTCATGTAACGGAAGACTGCACTAGCACTGTCAAGAAATGCACAAATTGTTCAGGCACTCATTCATCTTTTTCCAAAGAATGTAAAATATGGCAAAAGCAAATGGAAATTAACAAAGTGAAATTCACTCAAAATGTTAGCTTTGCAGATGCTAAAACGATTGTGGAATCAACACTATCTAATACGACATATGCATCGGTCATCAGATTACCTTCTGACACCATGACTAAAAAAGTATCCACTTCATCAAATGTGACTCAAACAGACCTGACTTGGGTTAAAACTGATAATCCGAAACTTTTCACGCCTGAACAAACTACTCAGACTTCAGAAACAAATGTGAACGCCCGTGTGCCATCTACAGTTCAGGGTGAAGAACAGAGATTGTCACAATCAACAGAACATACTCGATCTGAAACAAACTCAAAGTCTAAAAATACTGTCAAAACCAGAACAGGTAATGGGAAAAAGACTGACAGACCACCCAAGGGTTCAGAAAATCGTATAAAATTATTCAATAAATATGGTTCACTCGAAGACATGGATGTGTCAGAAAACATCCACCACAGGGCACATAGCTTGTCGCCCTCCAGGAAAGTGAGGGGTAGATCCCCTATCAACCCACTTAAAAGATAATGTCTTCCAAACATATAGTACAATGGAACTGTAGAGGACTGAAGACTAATTATAATGAGTTACATCTGTTAGTCCAAGATCTGGCACCATCATCATTTTGTCTGCAGGAAACCCATCTGAAACAGACAGATACATTTAATTTACGTCAGTACGATGCATATCATTATTTCTCACCTTCGGGTGATAGGGCCTCTGGTGGATCTTCAATTCTTGTTAAGCAGAATGTTATTTACAGCCATGTACCACTTACAACTAATCTCCAAGCAGTTGCAGTGAGACTTACACTTCATGTTGTACTTACATTATGCTCACTGTATATTCCGCCTTCTTCAACACTTCACGTAACTGATCTCCAAGCTCTCTATGATCAACTTCCGAAACCATGCATTATAATGGGTGATCTGAATGGTCACAATCCACTCTGGGATGGTACAAATACTAACACTAAAGGCAAAATACTGGAAGATTTTATCTCAGATAATGACCTGTGCATTTTTAATGATGATTCAAGCACTTATCTACATCCTGCAACAGGCGCCTACTCTTCTCTAGATTTGTCTCTAGCAGACTCTAATCTACTCAGTGAATTTGATTGGTCCATTCACAACAATCTCTGTGGAAGTGATCATTTTCCAACGATATTATCTGCATCTTCTCCGACTGATTCTTCATCTTATACAAGATGGAAGTTTTCCACGGCCGATTGGTCCTGATTTCAAACTCCATGCACTCCTCAACTAAGACCCGAATGTTTCAGTGATATTGCTGATCCTATTCAGGTATTTTCTGACGTTTTAAATGTAATTGCCGATGAGTGCATACCAAGATCCTCTACAACTCCACATGTACGGAAGCCATGGTTTACGACAGACTGTAAAAGTGCTAGAAAAGCAAGGGAAAAGGCAGAGAAATATTTCCGCCATCACCCAACTGTCCATAACTTAAACAGATTTAAAATACTGAATGCAAAGGCGCGTCGTACCTTTAAACAAAGTAAGCGACAATCTTGGAGGAACTATATCTCCAAAATTAATTCACGCACGCCAATGTCCAAAGTATGGAACATGGTTCAAAGAATTAAAGGCAAAGGTTCAAAATCTGCCGTTCACCATCTCAAAGATGGTGATAATCTAATTACTGACAAATGTCAAATTGCAAATAAAATTGGCGAAACTCTTGCCCAAAATTCTTCATCTGCAAATTACGTCCCCGAGTTTCAGAGATACCAGAAACAACAGGAGAAGATAAAACTTAAATTTGAGTCAGATAACGGTGAAGACTATAATGAAGTGTTTTCATTACATGAGCTGTATACTGCTCTTGAGCAAGCTCATGACACAGCAGCGGGTGATGACAATATTCATTATCAGCTGCTGAAACACTTGCCTGAACCATGTCTGGTTACACTTTTGGATATATTTGACACAATATGGACATCTGGAAACTTTCCTCCTTCATGGCGTAATGCCATTGTGGTTTCAATACCCAAACCTGATCCTTCCAATTACAGACCGATATCTTTAATCAGCTGTGTCTGTAAAACCATGGAGCGAATGGCAAATAACAGATTGATTTGGTATCTGGAAACCAATAACCTCATTACAAATATTCAGTGTGGTTTTCGGAAGAATAGAAGTACTATTGATCATCTGGTACGTTTAGAATCCTTCGTTAAAAATGCTATAGTCAACAAACAACATGCTGTGTCGATTTTCTTTGATCTCGAGAAAGCTTATGACACGACATGGAAGCATGGTATTTTGAAGGATTTACATGCCTTTGGGTTGAGAGGCCGTTTGCCTCTTTTTATATCACAGTTTTTAAAAGACAGACAATTTCAAGTCCGAGTGGGTTCTACGCTGTCTGACCATTACAATCAGGATCAGGGTGTTCCACAAGGCAGTATTTTGTCTGTCACTTTATTTAGTATTAAGATCAACAGTTTATCCAAGGTTTTAAAGGATTCGATTGACGGATCACTTTTTGTGGATGATTTTAATATTTCTTGTCGTGGTAAAAATATGCATACCATTGAACGGCAGCTACAGTTGTGTTTAAATAAATAAATGGTGTCTCGAAAATGAATTTAAATTTTCTCAGTCAAAAACTAATTGTATACACTTTTGTAGAAAATATAAACCGCATAAGGACCCAGAACTATCTTTAAATGGCACTCCAGTCAAAGTTGTGAAGGAGGCTACATTCTTGGATGTAATTTTCGATTCTCATTTAACCTTCTTACCACACATTAAATCCCTTAAAGCTAAATGCCTGAAGGCACTAGATTTGTTAAAAGTTGTTTGAAATTCAAAGTGGGGAGGGGATCAAGCTACCCTCCTTCACTTATACAGATCATTAGTACGGTCTAAACTTGATTATGGCTCCATCGTATATGGTGGAGCCTGTAAAAGCAACCTGAAACTTCTTGATTCTATCCACCACCAAGGTCTAAGACTTTGTCTTGGGTCCTTCAGAACCTCACCTGTTGACAGTGTCTACGTTGAGGCTGACGAACCTTCTCTTACACAACGCCGTATTAAATTATCCTTACAATATATTACTAAATTACACTCTAATCAATCTATCCCTGCATATAACTGTGTGTTCAATCCACTGTATGAGGATTTGTACGACAAGAAGTCTTCTCTTGTTCCACCTCTTGGGCTCAGAATTAAACCCTTTCTTTCTTCAGCCGGCATTGAGATGGAAAATATAGCTCCCTCCCGTCTTCTTTCTTCTCCTCCTTGGCAGATGGTTAGGCAAGAAGTTGACCTAACATTAACTGCATTTAGAAAATCAGAAACGAATGAATTACAGTATAAGCAAGAATATAATCAATTGACACATAAATATGGCAATTATAAACCCTTATTTACAGATGGGTTCAAGGACGGTGGAACAGTGGCTTGTGCCACTGTCATTGGATCCAGAACAATATCTTTTAGATTACCAAATAATAGCTCTATTCTTACAGCAGACGCTAACGCCATACTAACGGCTCTCAAATACATACAAAAACACCCTAAACATAAACAGTATATAATCTATTCCGACTCTCTTTCTTGCCTTCAGGCGATTAAAAATATTTCTTGTAAACATCCACTTTTAATAGAAATTATTGAACTGTACAATAATCTTGCTACTGGCCAGTGCGACATCGTCCTTTGTTGGTTACCTAGTCACGTTGGCATTTCTGGTAACACAATGGCCGATCTTGCTGCCAAGGCAGCACTCAACAAATCTGTGACTCCACTTCTTATTCCATACTAACATTATAAAGCTACAATAAGATCTTATATCCGTCATATGATGCAGAAGAAGTGGGATACCCAAGTAGGTATAAATAAATTACATGAAATAAAACCTTATATCGGTTATACTTACTTGGGTTGTCAGTCCAGATGTGAGGAGGTCATTATGCAACGATGTCGCATTGGCCATACGAGGTATACTCACGGTTATCTATTAAAAGGTGAAGATCCTCCGTTTTGTATCCCTTGTGATGAAAGAATCACAGTCAAGCATGTCCTGCTTGACTGTGTTGAATATTCCATCACAAGGGATAAATATGTTAATTCACAAACTTTGAAGGATCTTTTTAATTATGTTAGCTCTCATTTAATTATTTCATTTTTAAAAGAATTAGATTTGCTAAATGAATTGTAAATAGATAAATAGTTTATGCTTGGAAGTTTGAATTAGTAACTTAGAGCGTTAGTGGCTGTATCCTCGAGAGGGGTTAAAGCACTGTAAAATTATTGTCCTCCTGAGAGGGTCAAATTTGATCTTCCATCTTTTCTTAGCCGTAGTATTTCTGTCATTTTAATTTGTGGCTAATCTTGCATACAATCACCAGCAGCTGAGAGGATGATGTAAATCCAGCTAGGGACCATGCAGGTAGCAGAAGTACTGTAAGTCCCCATGGCTCCTAGTATGGTGATCTACCTTCAGTTGTTGGTGATCCATATAGCCTGTTTTTATATTGTATTCTCTGATTAGGGATATTAGTTTTAACTTTTCACGCTAGTTTTATTTCTTATTGTGATATTCTAGTTGTTTTACTGTCCGTCGTCGACAGATTTTTCTCATATACATAGATTCCTTTCATAAGAATGCTCTCGTCACGATATGGCTGCAATACTGCCGATGTGACGTTAAATATTCACTCACTCACTCACTCATTATTTACAAACAGTACACACTTTGTAGTCCATGTTATGTGTACGCAGGAAGACCGCCATCAACGTACTGTTCATCGGAAACGGCCATGGTTCTTAGTGCGGTGATCAACCTTCAGTTGTTGGGGCCCATGTTTTATATTATATTGTCTTCTTTAATTAAACTATTTTAGCTTTCCATGTTACTTACTGATACCCTAGAATTTTTAATGTCCATCGTAGACACGTGATATTCTTCAAAGTGTTTTTTTTTTCTATTGTGTAAATTGTTTTCGTCACGATATGGCTAAGATATTGTCCACGTGACGATAGATATTAGCTCATTCACTCAACGGAAACGGCGGTAACGGCTCTCGGACATGTCACCAATGGACGTACCGTGTTACGACGTCTACCTGCAGCAGGTATCAGAGCTCGATGTCCTCTCAGTGGCATGGCATTGGCCCAGGAACTTTTTCATGATGGGTAACAGTAGGCAAGGACTGTAAGTCGATGGCGGGTGCGTCATTGGCAGCGAGTGTTTTTCGCAGACCAAAGTCGATTCACCATGTTCCATAATGATGCGAGTAGAAAGACTAGTGCCGTTCAGAGGAGGAGATGTGATGGTGTGTGGAGGAATTTGTGGTGATCATCATACACGATTGGTCGTAATATACGTGGAAACGTGAACACTCGGAAATACAGAGATGACGTTCTTGTGGCATTACCGTTCATTTCTTCGACAGCAAAAACAGGGAACACTTCTGCAGCTCGACAACGTCAGGCCCACACAACGCGAATTGTCCAGAACTTCTTGAACACCCAGGATATCTAAGTTCTTCCATGGCCAGCACGCTCAAGGGACTTAAATCCCACAGTGCAATTGTGGAATCACCTGAATCGTCAGTGGAGACGACGACCACGATCCCAGCTAACCGACTTGCAAAGGCACTCAGGAACAAGTGAAATAGAGTTCCGAAGACGTCATTTGTCGGCTAACGACATAGACGTGACGGCGAGACTGGGCATGTATTGCTGCTAGAGGTGGTCACACTCGTTACTAAGGATTTGCATGCATGACCAAATGACTGGGACATTCCATGATTGACTCTTGTGTCTGTGAACTGTGTTGTTCCTACACCGTTCCCATGACATGAGTGAGTGAGTGAGTTAATAGTTAACGTCACATCGGCAATATTTCAGCCATATCGTGACGAGAACATTAAACATGAAATGGAATACATTTATATCATAAAAAACTTGTCAACAAAGGACAGTAAACAACTAGAATATCACAGAGAATGTAAAACTAGTGATTAGATCTAAAACAGTTCAAATAAGAGGACAATACAATATAAAAATGGGCTATGGATTACCAACAACTGAAGGTAGATCACCATACTAGAGGCCATGGGGACTTAGAGTACTTTTGCTACCTACGAGGGGAAGTCAATAAGTTCATAGAAGTGGGTGCTGATATATCCTTGGTGATGTTGTCATTGGTGTCATTATTGAGTTGATTCATCTGTGACTCTGTATACTGATACCCAACCTTCCTCGAGCATTTACTTGAGAGTTAGAGCCTTTAAGAGACGATTACCCTGCACAAATCATGGAAACCTCCAAAACTGAGTTTCGTGCAGTTATCAAGTTTCTCACTAAAGAAGGTGTGAATGCAACCGAAATCCACAAACGCATGATCAATGTGTATGGCGAGGAAGCCCCTCAATATTCCATTGTGGCAAAATGGTCAGCTGAGTTTAAGCGAGGTCGCAGCTCCTTGGAAGATGACCCACGGTCAGGAAGACCTTCTGAAGCCATTACAGAAGATACAATTGCCCGGATCCAACGCTTAATTATGTCCGATCGGAGAATAAAGGTGGACGAGATAGCTTCAGAGTGTGGCATTTCACATGGAAGTGTTTGCACAGTGATCCATGAACACCTGCACATGTCCAAGGTATCCGCAAGATGGGTCCCTCGTAACCTAAATGCACATGATCGTCACCAGAGAGTTGAATCCAGTCGTGAGCTGTTGGACATCTACAACGCTGATCCTGATAACTTTCATGCTCGTCTGGTTACTGGGGATGAAACCTGGATTCATCACTGGGATCCCGAAACCAAACAAGAATCCATGCAGTGGAAGCACAAGCATTCTCCTGCACCCAAGAAGTTCAAAACACAACCTTCTGCTGGCAAGATCATGGCAACCGTTTTCTGGGATTCAAAGGGTGTGATTCTCATAGACTATAAACCACCTAAAACTACGATCACAGGGGCTTACTATGCTGACTTGTTGAAAAGATTGAGAGCGGCCATCAAAGAGAAGAGGCGTGGGAAGTTGACAGCTGGAGTCATGCTTCTCCACGACAATGCACCAGTCCACAAGAGCCGTGTTGCACAAGCTTCTCTTCAACAATGTGGCTTCGGACAACTAAACCATCCCCCATACAGTCCAGATCTGGCCCCCAGCGACTACTATCTGTTTCGCAATTTGAAATCTCACTTGCGTGGAACAAGATTTGCCAATGATGATGACCTCAAGGCAACAACAGAGGCGTGGATGAGGGACCAATCTGAAGACTTCTATTTCAAGGGCATAGACAGTCTCAAAGACAAATGGGCAAAATGCATCGAGGTTCAGGGAGACTATATTGAAAAATAAAACCAATATCACAACCATTGTGTTCTGTTTTATATCGAGTTCTATGAACATATTGACTTCCCCTCGTACATGGACCCTAGCTGGATTTACACCATCCCTGCAGTCAGTGACATTTATGCGGAGAATTGGCCATACATTAAAATGACAAAAATACTGCGATTAAAAAACTGGAAACCTTAAATTTACATCAAATGTTTCGGGACTTACGTACCCTGTTAGGAGGACAATAATTTTACAGTACTTTAACCCCCTTTGAGGGCACAGCCACTAACATATTGAGTTACTAATTTAAATTTCCAATTATAAAATATATATCTATTTACAAATCAGTTAACAGGTCTAATTCTTTTTAAAATCCTATGATTAAATGAGCACTAGTATTGTTAAAAAGATCCTTCATTGTTCTTGATTTGAAATAAGTGTCCCTTGTGATGGAATACTCAACACAGTCAAGCAAGATATGCACAAGGGATACAAAACGGAGGATCCTCACCTTTTAGTATATATTCGTGCGAGTATCTTGTGTGGCCAATGCGACATCGTCGCATAATGACCTCTTCAAATCTCGTCTGACAACCCAAGTAGGTGTAACCAATATAGGGTTTTATCGCATGTAATTTGTTTATACCTACTTGGGTGTCCCACTTCTTTTGCATCAGATCACGGATATAAGATCTAATGGTGGCTTTGTAATCGCTGTAAGGAATAAGAAGTGGTGTCACAGATTTGTTGAGTGCTGCTTTAGCAGCTAGATCGGTCATTGTGTTACCAGAAATGCCCACGTGGCTGGGTAACCAAGAGAAGACGATGTCGTATTGGCCAGTAGCAAGATCATTATGCAATTCAATAATTTCAATTGAAAGTGGATGTTTGCAAGAAATATTTTTAATAGCCTGAAGGCAAGAAAGAGAGTCCGAGTAGATTACATACTGTTTATGTTTGGGGTGTCTTTGAACATATTTAAGAGCCATTAGTATGGCGTTTGCTTCAGCTGTGAAAATGGAGCTGCAATCTGGTAATCTAGAAGATATTGTTCTGGATCCAATGACAGTGACACAAGCTACTGCGCCATCGTCCTTGGACCCATCGGTAAATATGAGTTTGTAATTGCTATATTTAGTTTTTACTTGATTATATTCTTGTTTATATTGTAATGGATTAGTTTCTGACTTCTTAAACTGTGTAAGAGTTAAATCAACTTTTGGCCGAACTAGTTGCCAAGGAGGAGAAGAAAGCAAACGCGAAGGATGTATAGTCTCCAGCTCAATGCCAGCACCAGAAAGGAATGGTTTAACTCTATGCCCAAGGGGTAGAACAAGGGAAGATTTCTTAGTATATAAATCCAAATAGAGGGATAAAAGACACAGTTAAAAGCAGGGTTAGACTTGTTAGAAAAAAGTTTTGTAATATATTGTACGGATAATTTTATACGGCGTTGTGAAAGAGATGGTTCATCTGCCTCGACGTAAAGACTGTCCACAGGAGAAGTTCTGAAGGATCCGAGACAAAGTCTAAGACCTTGGTTGTGGACAGAATCCAATAGTCTTAAGCTGCTTTTACAGGCTCCCCCATATACGATGGACCCATAATCAAGCTTTGAGCGGACCAGTGACCTATATAGGTGAAGGAGGGTAGCTTGATCCCCTCCCCAATTTGAATTGGAAACAACTTTTAGTAAATCCAGAGCCTTCAATCATGTATTTTTTTAGATATTTAATGTGGAAGAAAAGTTAAATGGGAGTCGAAAATTATACCCAAGAACTTGGCCTCCTTGACCGCTTTAATGGGAGTGCCATTTAAAAAGAGTTCTGGGTCCTTATGTGGCTTAGATGTTCTACAGAAGTGGAGACAATTAGTTTTTGACTGAGAAAATTTAAATTCATTTTCGAGACACCATTTATTTATTTTGTTTAAACACAACTGTAGTTGCCGTTCAATCGTATGCATATTTTTACCGCGGCAAGAAATATTAAAATCATCCACGAAAAGCGATCCATCGATGGAATCATTTAAAACCTTGGATAAACTGTTAATCTTAATGCTAAACAGTGTGACAGACAAAATACTGCCTTGTGGGACACCCTGATCCTGATTGTAATGATCAGACAGGGTAGAACCAACTCAGACCTGAAATTTTCTGTCATTTTAAAAGTTGGATATAAATTGAGGTAAACGACCTCGTAATCCAAAGTCATGAAAATCTTTTAAAATTCCATGTTTCCATGTCGTGTCATACGCTTTTTCTAAATCGAAAAGGATTGACACTAAATGCTGTTTATTAATTATGGCATTTTTAACAAAAGATTCTAAACGCACTAAATGATCGACAGTACATCTGTTTTTTACGGAAACCGCATTGTATATCTGTTATTAGGTTATTGGTTTCCAAGTACCAAACAAGTCGATTATTTATCATGCGTTCCATGGTCTTGCAAACACAGCTAGTTAGTGAAATGGGCCTATAATTAGAAGGATTAGTATGATCACGTCCATGTTTAGGGATGGGAACAATAATAGCATCACGCCACGAGGGAGGGAATTTTCCACTTGTTCAAATGTTATCAAAAATATGTAATAGTGTCTCCAAACATGAGTCTGGCAAGTGTTTCAGGAGTTGATCATGTATACTGTAGCTGAAACATTTAATCGTTTCGGATTGGGATACATATTTTGTAACTGACAAATTTAATTATTTCGGCTTGCGATCCATATTTTGTATGCCCAAGGGGCAAGGGAGGTAACTTTAAAGATGGGAATGAGAGTGGACCATGTGCTTCGCTGCGGCGAAGATGAAACTTTGTGGGTTTACAAATTTTCTTGAACCGACTGCCGCAACTGCCGCGATGACGACGGCGATGATGATGATGATGATGATGATGATGATGATGATGAAATGTGGAAGAACATGAGAATTAATAAACACTGTGGTGTATGTAATGATGATGAGATGTCGAGTACAAGAAACAAACTGAACCCATTTGTTTGTTGAATTATAACAAAGTTCAGGAAAATTTCAAGTAACATAACAACATTATAGAAGCTTTCTCAAGATGTCCTTGAATGACTCTAACAAGTCATCAGTCAACAATACATCAGTATCAATAAATCCAGAAGATTCTGTTAGTCAGGTATCTGCGGTATCTGCCTCGAGTCGACTGTCAACAAAATCTTTAATTGCTAGAGTTGCTGCTAAGAAGGCTGCATTACATGTTCGTGCTGATGCATTGAGAAGAGCACAAGAACTTAAACGCCGTCAATTGGAGCTGGAAGAATTGCAGGAAACACTCAAATTAGAGACAGATATTGCAGCAATAGAAGCTGAACAGCATGTATATATGGAAGCCTATGAAAGTGATACTTTGTCAACGGGTAAACATCAGATGTTATCTCATGAGATACAACAGGGGTTACAGTGCAAGCCTGAAACGACTGATACATTTGAACAAACCGTTAACAATGTTGATCAGCCACCAAATCCAAGTGCCGATGTGGATTCAGGTGACAGGATGGATTCAGATAGATGGAGTCATACAGCATTATTAAATGTAATTCATGAACAAGATCAGCTGATAAAAGCTCTTCAATTGCAGCAGCAAAACAGTGTTTCGTCTCATGCAGCTGATTTACCAAAATATGAGAGTGCAGATCCAGTGGATAAAGTGGACCATGTCGATAAGCACAGTGAGTCAGATAATCATCATAGTGACACCCAATATTTGGCAATGCAGAAGCAAATGCTCAACTTACTTCAGTTACCTAAAACAGAACTTATGACATTTGATGGAGATCCATTGAAATATTGGATGTTTGTACGTTCCTTCGAGAACAGTTTTGGAGATGCATATGTCAGTAATAGTGTCAAGTTGAATCGCCTGCTGCAGTATTGCACCGGGAAGGCTTTGTCAGTCATTGAATGTTGTGCAGTAATGGAACCTAATGCTGGGTATTCGGAAGCAAGACGACTTCTGAGTGAGTGCTTTGGAAATCAGTTTGTCATCTCAAAGGCTTGGGTACAGAAGGTTACTGAGAGACCTTGTTTGAAATATGGAGACAGTGCAGAATTGCGACGATATGCAGACAATATAAGGAGTTGTGTTGTCACTTTAACAACCATGGGTCGTCTTAATGAAATTGATAATCAGATGCGGATGGGAAAGATAGTGGAAAAGTTACCACCTTTTCTTCAAGGTAGATGGCAGAGAGAAGCTGTTGGTGTTCTGAGGGCAACTGGTTATTACCCTGACATTACTCACCTGGCTGGATTCATAGAGACAGCTGCAGAGGAGGCGAATGATCCAGTGTTTGGAACTATTAACTTCTCAAGGGACGTCAAGAAGAATCCAAAGATGAATTCAAGGAGGAATTCTGCATCTAACTTTAATATTCAAACCAAAGTTGGCTACGAAGGATATAGAGGACAAACACAATTGGGAAGAAAGAGGTTACCTGTTTGCAAGTATTGTACTGGTGACCATGCAATATACACATGTACACTGTTCAAGCAGATGAGTCCAGAAAAACGGCATGAGTTTGTTACTGAGAAGCATTTGTGTTATAACTGTTTCTCCAATCAACATGTGTCATACAATTGTTTATACCCAAGCAAATGTGGTGTGGATGGGTGTAAACGTAAGCATTCAAGACTTTTGCATTTTAATGGAAGCCAGTGGAGTAAGGCTCATGATGCGGGAAAGAAATATCAGGAAATATCTACACAAACAACAGTCCAGTCTCTTCACAATTCAGTGTGTGGGGTTAATGGGGCCGGTGTGAGTAGGTTAGCTCTTCCCATTGTACCAGTTACAATTAAAGGCTGTGAAAATAACTGCATCAGGACTTACGCCTTACTTGACCCAGGTAGCACAAATACCTTCTGTACACAGGACATTGTTAAACAGCTTGGTCTTCAAGGTAGTAGGACAACTTTATCACTGACCACACTCACCAGTGATAACTCAAAATCTGACACTAGTATGGTAAATTTGGATGTTGCTGACTTGAGTGGTAAACACTGGATAAAGATGCATCATGTATTTGTGATTCCTGACATTCCAGTTTTCGCAAGCAGTATAGCGTCTCAAAGAGACTTAGCCAAATGGCCACATTTAAAAGATATCAGTCTGCATGAACTTGAAGGTGCAAAGGTAGAACTTCTAATTGGACAGGACAATCCTTCAGCGCTGGCACCAATTGACATTTGTAGAGGAGGTTTGGATGAACCCTATGCATCAAGAACAATGTTAGGCTGGGTCATAAATGGACCACTGGAGCGTGGCAGCCCAGGTGCTGTAACTTCTCATTATGTCCAAGCTGTACAAAAGGATTGTGAGTTACAGTCTTTAGTGGAGAAGTTCTGGAAAGTGGATTCATATGGAATGGAGAGTGAAGTTGCTATGTCTGTGGATGATGAGACAGTTATCAACTTATGGGACCAAAGTGTGGAAATTGAGCATGGACATTATAAAATGGACATTCCATTTAAGTCTGATAATCCAGAGTTGCCAAACAATTATGCTATTGCAGAAGCAAGATTGGAATCTCTGTATAGGAGACTTTCTAAAGATAAGAACTTGTCTGGAAAATATCAAGATGGAATAAGAGACCTATTAGAAAAGGGATATGCAGAAAAGGTGCCTGATGATGAAATCATTACAAGAGATAGGCCAGTTTGGTATATTCCTCACCATGCAGTAGTTACTCCACAAAAACCTGACAAATTGAGAATTGTATTTGACTGTTCTGCACAGTGTGAAGGAACAAGTTTAAATAAGGAAGTCCTACAGGGACCTGACCTTACCAATAAATTGATTGGTGTACTTCTGAGATTTCGTCAACACAAAGTAGCTTTCATGGGAGACATTGAAGCTATGTTTCACCAAGTGAAGGTTAGTAACAAGCATAAGGATGCACTGAGATTTTTGTGGTGGCCTAACATGGACAGAACTAAACCACCTCAGGTGTATAGGATGACAGTACATTTGTTTGGTGGGGTATGGAGCCCCAGTTGTGCTTCGTATGCTGTCAGACGAACAGCAGAGGACAATGCTAATGACTATGATCAGGAAACAGTCCGAACAGTGCATGAAAATTTGTATGTAGATGACTGTTTAAAGTCAGTGTCTGCTGAAGATGAAGCCATTCAACTCATTAAGCAGCTATGTAAGCTACTGTCAAAGGGAGGCTTTAGGATGACAAAATGGGTGAGTAACAATAGAGCTGTGTTGGATTCTATTCCAAATGAAGAGAGAGCGAAAGAGATAAAGAACATTGACTTAACTAGAGACTTTCTGCCTCAAGAGCGAGCTCTTGGAGTAAAGTGGAGTACAGAATATGACACACTTGGATTTCGAACCACCAATAAATCTAAACCAGTTACGAAGAGAGGATTAATGAGCATTATTGGTTCAGTGTATGACCCTTTAGGATTCATCTGCCCTGTTGTCCTGAAGGCAAAGGTTATCTTTCAAAGTGAATGCCGATTACATAAACATTGGGATGACCCACTGGAACAAGACAATGCTCAGAAATGGTCTGTCTGGCTTGAGAAATTGCCATTGATAGAAACTTTCGTGGTTGACCGATGTTTAATCCCATCAGGGTTTGAAAACTTCAAGTGCGATTTGCATCACTTTGCTGATGCATCATTGACAGGATATGGCACAGTGTCCTATTTACGAATAGTCAACAATGAAGGACAGATACATTGTGCTTTTGTGATGGGAAAATCTCGACTTGCGCCTTTGAAGCAAATGACAGTACCTCGTCTTGAATTATCTGCAGCTTTGATGGCTGTTAGAATTGATCAAATGTTACGCAGGGAACTGAGATTGGACATTGGGGAGTCCAGTTTTTGGTGTGACAGTATGACTGTTTTGCATTACATCAAGAGTAAGTCTCTGCGTTACAAAACATTTGTGGCGAATCGAGTGAGTGCTATTCATTCAGGGTCATCGCCGGACAGTTGGCGATATGTTGTATCAGACTTGAATATAGCTGATGATGCATCCCGTGGCTTAGATGCTGATGAAATTCTTCATCGTGAGCAATGGATTCAAGGTCCAAGTTTCTTATGGCAAGAGGAGCATAGATGGCCAGTAATGCCTGAGATATTACTGGTATCAGAAAGTTCTCTAGAAGTCAAGAATACAGCAAAATCTTTTGTCCAGCTGAATGCAACAGTGTGTGGTATGGACAGATTACTGGAGAGGTTCTCATCATGGCTGAAACTGAAGAAAGCCACAACATGGTTTCTGAGATTCAAACAGTGGTTGTTTCAGAGATCAAAAGGGACAGAATTGACTTCAACTAATTATCAGAAATATTTGACTGTACAAGAGCTGAAAACTGCAGAAGTTCAGCTTGTGAAGTATTTACAGAAATGTCATTTTCGTGAGGAAATCGATTGTCTGACTAGAGGTGACCAAGTAAAGAAATCTAGTAAACTTTACAAACTTAATCCAGTCTTGCAGTCATGGAGTTTTGTGTGTTGGAGGCCGTTTGGGTCATGCCCCTGTTCCAGAAGAATCCAAACACCCTATGATCATTCCGAAGAATCATCAGGTTGGAAATCTCATATCATCTCACTACCACGAGGTCCTTGGACATTCTGGACGAGAACATATTCTGTCCCACATGCGGCAAAGGTTTTGGCTTATCAACGCACGTACTACAATCAACAAGATACTCCGAAAATGTGTCCAATGTCGTCGACATCAGGGTATCCAGAACTCACAACAAATGGCAAATTTACCCAAAGAAAGGGTGACTCCTTACAAACCACCATTTACTTATGTTGGAGTTGACTGTTTTGGTCCTTTTCTGGTGAAAAGGGGTAGAAGTTTGGTGAAGCGATATGGATGTTTGTTCACATGTCTCACTGTGAGGGCGATACACATTGAGAAACTAGACTGTATGGAAACAGATTCTTTCATTAATGCTTTAACAAGATTTGAGGCACGTCGAGGGAAACCAGAGATTATTAGATCAGATAATGGAACAAACTTCAAAGGGGCAAATCAAGAACTTTGACAAGCTATTCAGGAGTTGGATCAACGAAAGATTTACAATTCTATGCTGGACAGAGACATACAGTGGATTTTCAATCCACCCACAGCCTCTCATATGGGTGGTGTGTGGGAAAGGCAGATCCGCACGGTGCGCAAAGTTCTGTCTGCTCTACTTAGCAAAGAGACTAGCCTCAGTGATGAAGGTCTCAATACCTTATTTTGTGAAGCTGAATCTGTCATTAACAGTCGACCAATCACTGTTGTGTCAGATTGTGTGAACGATTGTGAGCCACTGACGCCAAATCACCTACTACTACTACGTTCAAATGTGTCATTACCACCAGGTAAATTTGGAAAGGAAGATGTTTATGGTCGAATGTGGAGACATGTACAGTTTCTTTCTGATAGTTTTTGGAGACGATGGATAAAAGAATATCTACCTACTTTGCAGTTACGCCAGAAGTGGTTAAAGCCCAGTGAAAACTTGAGAGTTGGCGACGTTGTCTTAGTGATGGAAGAAAACACACCTCGAAAGGTATGGCCTTTGGCTAGGGTCACAAAGACATTTCCTGGAAAAGATGGACTGGTGAGATCCGTGGAAGTGAAGTTGAGGGGTTCATTGTTTTTGAGACCCATTCACAAACTTTGTCTGTTGGAACATGTTGAATGAGCTATTACAGAGATTCTGTGATTGAACTATGTCACTGAGACTAATTTGTTTCGTGAAAATGAGGCCTTGGGAGGCAGATTTGGTTTGATTTTTTTCTATTGCCCATGCCTGTGGGGGATCATTTGACAGATTCATTGGTTATCACCAAGTCATGTTATGTATGGCATTATATTGCTTGTAATGTCAACCACTGGATTGTGTGCATCTGACTTGATGCTGTTACATAGCTGGAATATTGCTGAATGTAACGTGAAACAGAAAGAAAATCGGAATAGAAATTTTGATTTGAAGTGTATTCATTGTTAAAAAGGGATAAATGTTTGCTTTCTGGAATTTGCTGCACATTTAGGGGCCGGAAATGTAGCTGAAACATTTAATCGTTTCGGATTGGGATACATATTTTGTAACTGACAAATTTAATTATTTCGGCTTGCGATCCATATTTTGTATGCCCAAGGGGCAAGGGAGGTAACTTTAAAGATGGGAATGAGAGTGGACCATGTGCTTCGCTGCGGCGAAGATGAAACTTTGTGGGTTTACAAATTTTCTTGAACCGACTGCCGCAACTGCCGCGATGACGACGGTGATGATGATGATGATGATGATGATGATGATGATGATGAAATGTGGAAGAACATGAGAATTAATAAACACTGTGGTGTATGTAATGATGATGAGATGTCGAGTACAAGAAACAAACTGAACCCATTTGTTTGTTGAATTATAACATATACCATCAGCTCCAGAAGCAGTATCGTGAGCCTGATCAAGAGCAGTGTGAAGTTCATGTATCGAAAATGTTTCATTGTAGTCTTCTCCATTATCTGAATTGAAATTAATAAGTGTCCTTTCCTGCTGGTTTTGATATTTTTGGAATTCAGGTACATAATTAGATGAGGAAGAGTGTTTGGCCAGCGTTTCACCAAGTTTATTTGCAATATCTGATTTACTAGTCAATAATTGGTTCCCATCTTTCAGATGATTGATGCTAGCTTTCGATCCCTTACCCTTGATTCTCTGGTTCATATTCCACACCTTTGATATCGGCGTGCACGAATTAATTTTTGAGACATAGTTTTGCCAAGAGTCGCGTTTACTTTGCTTGAAAGTACGTCGAGCTTTGGCGTTCAAAATTTTAAATTTATCTAAATTGTGGACCATAGGATGGCGACGAAAGTAATGTTCGGCTTTCTTCCGTGCCTTTCTAGCCTGTTTGCATTTATCTGTAAACCATGGTTTTCGTATGTGAGGAACTGAAAGAGGACTTTGGGATACATTCGTCAGCTATGGTATTTAGCTTATCTGAGAAACATTTAATGGCATCAGGAATATCATTAAACAGTTCAGGTTTAAGTTGTTCAGCGCAGAGAAGTTCATACAGAGGCCAGTTAGCCTTTTCAAAATTCCATCTTGATGATGATGGAACGTCAGATGGATTCACAGGCTTTAGCATTGTTAGGAAATGGTCACTTCTACAAAGGTCGTCATGGACTGACCATTCAAATTCATTCAAAAGGCTGGAGTCAGTAAAAGACAAATCAAGAGATGAATATGTTCCTGTGCCAGGGTGTAAATACGTATTTGAACCGTCATTATAAATTCATAGATCATTACTTGAAATGAATTCCTCCAGTAATTTACCTTTAGTGTTTGTATTACGACTGCCCCAGAGAGGACTGTGCCCATTTAAATCACCCATGATTATAGAGGGTTTAGGGAGTTCATCATACAGAGCCTGAAGATCAGTTTGCTGAACGGATGAGGAAGGCGAAACATACAAAGAGCAAAGAGTAACTGCAACATGCAAAGTAAGCCTTACTGCAACGGCCTGAAGACTTGTTTTAAGTAGAACAGGACTGTGGATTACATCATTCCGAACAAGGATTGAAGATCCTCCAATGGCTTTTCCACCCGGAGGAGAAAAACAATGATAAGCATTATATTGAAGTAATTCAAAAAGATCAGTCTGCTTGAGATATGTCTCTTGTAAACAGAATGCTGACGGTTTAAAATCTTGGACTAACAGATGTAAATCGTTTAAATTTGTCCTGAGTCCTCTACAGTTCCATTGTATTAGAGGTGAAGAAACAATCTCTATGGGGGATGAACAGGAGATCGACCTCTTACCTTCCTGGCTGGTGACAAGCTATGTGCCCTTCCATGGTTGTGGTCGGACATATCCATGTCTTCGAGTGATCCAAATTTGTTAAATATTTGGACCTGATTATTGGCCCCTTTCGGCGTTCTACCACTTTGATTCTTTCTATTTGTTTCAGCTCTAGTTTTGGATTTGATTTTGTGTCTCATTTTTGTCTGATTTTGATTTTTGAGATGAGGTCGTATTATGAGAAGAGGACGAATCCTTATCGCTAGATGGCATAGACTGATTTAAGGTTTGTGAACTGGATGCTTGTGTACAATTCTCATTATTTGCGGTAGGGATCAAGGTTGGAGCTGAAGATTTTGCCAAAGTGTATTCGGTCTGGCAAGCTACCGATTTACATGGAAGAGGTCTGGGAGTTGCAGCAGAAGCCACAGGAAAAACAGTTGCGGCAGCATAAGATAGGCCGGTAGATTCCTGAGCAATGACGTATTTCTTAGCCTCAGAAAAGGTGATATTTCGTTCATGTTTGACACGAGAAATTTTTGATTGGAGTTTCCATGACGGGCATTCTCTGGAAGACGAGGGATGACTCCCAGAACAACTGACGCAAGCACATGGGTTATTGCACAGTGTACTGTCTTCACATTTCCCTCAACATCGGTTGCAGGCAGCTGGATTATGGCAAGAGTTGGAACCATGGCCATACTTTTGGCAATTGTAACATCTTAGGGGATTTGGAATGTAGGCATCTACCCTTAGTTGACAATAACCAGCTTTAAGTGAGCTTGGGCGGGATGGAAGACAGGAAGTAAACAAGTATGTATTGCTTTTTACAATTTCATTTTCTCTTTTGAATGTAAATCGTTTAACAGCAGTGACTCCTTGAGAGTGTAACTCGGAAACAATGTCTGTTTCAGTCATGTCAGATAGGCAACGTCCTGTATCACGAACGATGCCTTTGCTATTGTTGAGTGTCCTGTGAGACGACACCTTAACAGGAACATTGGCCAGATATTTAGTTGAAAGCAGAATTTGTGACTGAATTTGTTTCTTGCATTCAATGAGGAGAGATCCTGATCGTAATTTTTTAACTTCTTTGACTTCACCAGCCAGACCTTCTATGCCTTTCGCAATAGCAAAAGGATTCAATTTAAGAGGACCATCATTTGGATCAGACATGACAAGAAAGCGAGACCAACTTGCAGGATTTGAGAGAGCTGTAGTATCTTCATCCTCTGACGAGAATGAATCATCTGATTCATGCGAACGTTTTTTAAGTGGGGGTGCCATGATTGTATTAAATTGGATTCACTCTCCTAGCTCCCCACCCACCATGGAGTGTCAACAAGGACGATGCCTTTTGTCTGTGGATCTCCGTCAGACGGCACCAAGGATACTAGGAAAGTATACTCAAGCAGGAAAATGTCTAAAAAGGATAGATCCGACCGGATTGGCCCATGAGCCACCGCCTTCTGGCATAAAACTCTAGGCAAATTGTAAAAACAAGACTTTTAGCAAATATGAAATAGCCAAGACCACACAATAATGTTTGAAAATTCAAAAGTGTGCAAAAATAAGTACTATGCACAGGGCTTGGCGTGACCAGCCGATTGGTCGAACCGGGCCCATTCGACCACCCGTCTAGGCGAAGTCAGGGCCAAAGTGGTGAATTGAGCAACAGGAACACGATTACAGGCCCCTATTGCCCTCAACCACCAGGATCCCCTCCTCCACCGACACAGGGCCGCAACCCACGGCAAACGGGTTGGTGGACCAAATGTCCCCCCGGGTCCACAACGGGAGTGAACGGCTCTCAGCATTACCCAGCACCCACCACGAGGAGGTGGCCGTTCACCATGACATGATACGTGCTCTTCATCTGTGTTGAGTTTCTCATAGAACTGTATGTTGGTGCATTGTCAACAATGCTGACTTCATTAAATGTACTATAACTGTAACAAAAACATTGCATGTTTTCTTTGATTTTATCAATCATTCACAAGGTGTTCACTTCCTTTTACAAATATCAGATCATTTGATGCATGTAACGAAGCATAGAAAACTCCCATCTCTGTAAAACAGCATTTGAATACAATCTAATCTCCTTACGCACACAGATTGAAACCTTTTTGTAAACATAACTGTAAAGTAATCATGTTAATACTCATTTAATTAGGTCGGTACAATATGAGGGTTTCCTATGACGCTCGATCAATGAGGGGAATCCTTTCACTGCTCGTCTCAAATAATAAACTATAACAAAAGCGGCGTTTTTGCCCTCTGGAATATCTTGTGTTAATGGTGATGTGGCTGTTCAGTTTGTATCCGTTCTCTGCTGCTGACAAACACTGTGCCATTCAAACAGTATAGTCAGCGAAGGTATCTAATACTGGGTTCTGACAGAGAGCGTTATAAACCGAGTGGAGAAACGATTTGAAATGCAAACTGAACACCACCCCATGGGATTATTCCAACTTATGACGTTGAACAATTGACGCTGAATCTTCATGCTGTAACTGAAGTTTGTGTCGTCTGTATGTCGTTTTATGCCGCTCTTATCAATATCTCAGCTCTATCCCTGAGGTATGTTAATTAACGCGTCGGGGTCTGACAATCCAGTGATGCTTAATCAACATCATGCTCAATGGCCGATATGCGCCAGCTTTAGTTACTATTATATATAAACTGGTTACTCGCGCCCCATTACCTTTATCCTTTTACTTCGTTGCTTTACTGAAAACATCGACGATGAAACAGAGTAGGAGTTGTTAGTTGTTATTTTGTCTTACAGGAAAGCTATATTAATTGCAAAAAGCAAATGTCATTGAATTCGCAATTTGCATTAAATGGGACTGAAAGTTTGGAAATGAAATAAAAATGGTTGGATTAATCGCAGTGTGAAGACAATATTTTTGCTCGAAATAGCAGTTGGAAGAACTCGTCACTCTGCAGTGTCATATTGATTTTGTATTCAGCACAGCCTTTCTTCAATGTAAATTGGATTCATTTATCGTTATTGATTATTTTAGGCTGCTTTAACACAGAAAATAAAGGTGTTTTTGAGCTCCGTTGATTCCTTGGCTATCAATGCCATGGTAATGGAATGATGGAAATGTGAGGCTCTCTTACAGCATCTTCTATAATGACACTGAGACTATGTTCGGCTTTCAAAGTTGTATATTTTAAATGGAAACTGTCATCATTCTTCACCACCTCAACTTCTATAATGACACTGAGACTATGTTCGGCTTTCAAAGCTGTATATTTTAAATGGAAACTGTCATCATTCTTCACCACCTCAACTTCTATAATGACACTGAGACTATGTTCGGCTTTCAAAGTTGTATATTTTAAATGGAAACTGTCATCATTCTTCACCACCTCAACTTCTATAATGACACTGAGACTATGTTCGGCTTTCAAAGTTGTATATTTTAAATGGAAACTGTCATCATTCTTCACCACCTCAACTTCTATAATGACACTGAGACTATGTTCGGCTTTCAAAGTTGTATATTTTAAATGGAAACTGTCATCATTCTTCACCACCTCAACTTCTATAATGACACTGAGACTATGTTCGGCTTTCAAAGTTGTATATTTTAAATGGAAACTGTCATCATTCTTCACCACCTCAACTTCTATAATGACACTGAGACTATGTTCGGCTTTCAAAGTTGTATATTTTAAATGGAAACTGTCATCATTCTTCACCACCTCAACTTCTATAATGACACTGAGACTATGTTCGGCTTTCAAAGTTGTATATTTTAAATGGAAACTGTCATCATTCTTCACCACCTCAACTTCTATAATGACACTGAGACTATGTTCGGCTTTCAAAGTTGTATATTTTAAATGGAAACTGTCATCATTCCTCACCACCTTAACTTCTATAATGCCCATCAAAGAAGAAATTACGACATTGACATTTTTTTCATTTGGTTATCAAGAACTGTTGTTTGCTCAGACCTAAAATAAATGCAAACGACCTTTAAATACCTTTTGCAGCATACCAAGAACTTAACGGAACGAAACATAAAGGTTTATAAAAAGGGAATTATATCTTTTGTCTGCTTGTCCACTCTACGGTCAAGAGCAGAGCAGTACAAAAGTAGTGAAAATTGCATAAATGCTTGACAAAAAAAACGGGTGAATCCACACGTTGTGAAATGTGGTGAGTGTATCTGGCTAGATGGTCCATTGTATGTGGTCCGTTAAAGCACTGGCTAGATGCCCGACCAATAAACTCCATGCATAATGAAATTCCAACTCAGCAGTGCTTTTCCAACTCGAAAACAATAGTTAAAAAACAAATCATGCAAAGACTGCGTTTTAACATTTTGGGGTTCATCCTTTCCTCCGTCATCTACAACACTGGGTTATTCGCCAGGAGATGAACGAATACTTACTCTAGTATGCCCCCAGGAAAACTACATCGAACGCAAAACAGAGAGATTATAGGTCTGCCGCCTGAACTTAAGCCTCTTACTTTGATTTATCGACGTATTCTTCCAAAGCTTTATTAATTGAGTCTATATGGAGACAAAAACGACATAAGTATTTCAACATTTCTTTCCCTTCACTGGGACATTTGTGCAGGTCTCCTTAACCTTCTGAAACCTGTTGATCCTACAGATCCTAAAGTTACTCTTCAACATATTTACTGGAATCGTTGAAACATTAGTGGTACAGTGTCCTTCTTAGCCCACTCCTATGATATGTGTAAACCAAACTCACTCCTTACAGAAATCATGTCTTTTCTTACTGCTTGTGATGCAGGTTGATAGGAATGTTTAAGGTGTAACCATGTTTGTATTATTATATTGACTGGTTGAATACGTTTGGTTTTATATCGCTTTTAGCAATATTCCAGCAACATCATGGTGGGGAACACACAAGAAATGAATTTCTTGTTGTTGTTGTTGTTGTTGTTGTTGTGTGTTGTTGTTGAACGCCGCATTCAGCAATACTTCAGCTACATGACATTCGAATATTCGATATTCGAATCTGGACGAGACAATTCAGTGATCGACAGAATGAGTATCAATCATGCATTTTGGGACACGATGACATCTGGCGAACAAGTCTCTAGATCCTGCTAATCACCTTTTACGACAAATACAGATTGATATCGAACAATCCTAACCCGGCTTCGATTCATGTAGACTTAGTAAATTTAAGAAATTCACATAACCACAGTATTCTGTTGTTGTTGTTGTTTCCACAAGAATATTATTGAAACTGCTTTGCGAAATATAGTGGCACCGCCATGATAACCAGTAGTTTCTGAAATGATAACACGACACGGATCTTTTCCTACATGTTTCAATCCTCCCTGAAGATACAATATTGAAACATGTAGCAGAAGATCCGTGTTGTGCTATCATTGCAGAAACTACTTGTTATATATGTGCTACTGTAGGATCGGTATTTCCATCACTTACCTGCATGGGGGTCCGTAAAATACTAAGCACTGGTACGGTGATGCTAGATTTACTCATAGTTACCAATCGTGATCGGTGAAGTGTGTACCCAACCTCTACATCACATAGAGATGACCCTAGAGCCTTCTTCTCTTTCCATCAATACCACAACACGTTGATGCAGAACATAACAAGATCTTTGGATGGATCTGGCTTCACATGACATCCAATCTGAAGAAGTCTAAATTGAGGAAATATGATCACATCAAGTTGACAGTCTTGAAATCAAACGTCAAAGTAAATGCTGCGAAAACACCCCAACTGTACTTAACATAATACAGTATGATCCCCGGCTCTTCAGTCAGGGTCGCTCGATGCTCGCAAACTATACTATTGATCATTACAGAGACAAGAAAATGATGAATGCAGTTTTTACCAAAGGGTTCTATTTAGGGCTAAGCCCCTTCGCGCTATCAGTGGAATCTTTAATATCTTAATTTGACAATGAAATTGCCTCGCGCGCCGTGAGTTCGTATTATAACTCTGTATGAAGTGCACCGTGAGACATTTAAATGATCACAACAATCACCAGTCTCGATATTGGGATACGTTTTTTCAGAGGAACATAGGGGGATATTCGTATCATATTGCATTAAATCGATTGTAATCACAATCACAAACGTACCCTTCGCTAGTACCTACTGACCATAGGGAGTTGTATTACAGATTTAACGTCAGCAGAATATAACGGCAGAACTTGGTTGCAAAAGAATGACACATGATGATACCCTTACAAAACAAATCCCTTTGGGGTAACGTGAAACGTATGTGATGGTAACAATTGTTCGCCCACACACTAGCCATGTGCTGATGCCGCACCGAGTAAAATACGTTATCGGAAAGATGAAAGGTATGGATACATGAACGCGCCTGCCAAATACCGTACTTTCAAATATACAAAGTACACTGTAACATTTGTTACTGTAAAGATCGAGGTTAGAAATGATCTTCAGGAACCGTTGCATGTTGAATCAGGCGATTAACAAGATGTGATGTGGTTCGCTGATTTGGTTGGCATCTCATCGTATCACAGTTGTGACTAACATTGTTAATGCGGATGTCAATCACCGCATCGTCTGGTCTAGATTCCATTACTTGGAGACCACCGTCACACAGCATACACAATGCTCAATGCGGCGTTCATCAACAAACAAGATTCCACTCAATCCCATTCAATTACTAATTTGGCAGAGGGATTAACGACTGCTGAAAATATTACTGATCCTTCTGTTTCAGACATCAATCTTCATCCCCTTGAGTTTGTGGGATACCTCATTGTGATTAAAGTACTGCTAAACAAATACTGTTTCCAGCTCCGTCAAGCTCAGGTGAAATCTTCATCGATTTTCATTTCACGTTAACGCCTATCTCCTACTAATACCCTAAAGGGCAAACCTTTGGAGACAAAAAAAGTCGCATGCATTTGCATAAGGGCTGATCCAGGAATCGTTTGATTACTTTGGTGAGTTGTAATGTGCATGTGTGGGCTTACAGAATCAGTAAGTATAGTTTTAATACAATATTGCAACATGATGGACATTGCACTTTCCAACAGGATTTTAAGTATGTACGATCTGCACCATCTCTTACTGTTTTCCACCTTATATCTAACACTAATAATACAACATTTTAGTTTAGTTTTCAACGTTTCTACATCTCATAATTTACACATCCCAACATTTCAGTGTCTCAGAATTCAATATTCAACAGTGTTAGCATTCCACTTGTTTTCACTCTTAGATGCTACTCAAAATACTCTGCATAATGATTTGAGGATGTAACATAAAACGTGCATGGCGATAATATTGGTTAAAATTCAATGCATAAAATCCTGTAACACAGCTCTCTTGCTTCTATACCATGACGAGTTAAGGTGACGTCAATCTACTGCTGAAGTAAGATGATTGATTACACTGATAAACTAACATCCGTACACTGTTAACAGCCATGGAGTGTAGTTACAATGTGAGTGCTTTTGAAATGTGAGTTACTGGGCAACAGGTCTGAAAGCAACTATTTTGCAATTTGCAAGCCATTAGACACTCATTTCAATGATGCATTCTGCTGCTGAATTCTTGTTAAAACATTTCGATTTCATTTTCGTTTTTGAGTGACTTTAAACCTACCTAAGTGACGGAAATTCAAATATTTTATTTGGAAACCCAATTTCAATTCCCAGGCTAATTTTGTTTCCTAAAGGAGATAAAGTGTAAATGAACTATTCGATGTAGAATTACAAGCTGGACTCTGACATTTTTAGGAGCCATCAAAGAAAATCAGTATCTGTTTCATGAGCGATATATTGTGATGGAATCGAATGTCACGGGGTCTGGTCTCGAAATGTCCCAAGGACAATAAATGATGAGACGGGGAGCGTCGCTTAAGATCTGAACCAGTTTACTGACTGTAAATGACCGTAAATGACCATGATTACAACAATATTAAATGCTGCACGTCCGACACAGTTGGATGGTGACATGGAAGCCGAATCTATGTGAGTGAGTGAGTGAGTTAAAATTTAACGTCACATCGGCAATATCTCAGCCATATCGTCACGAGAACATCTAATATGAAAATTAATTATGTGTCTGCTATAAAACCTGTCAACGACGGACAGTAAAACAACTAGAATATCACAAATGGAATTAAAACTAGCATGGAAAGTTAAAAATAACAACACCATTTGGACAATACACTATAAAATCAGGCTATAGATCGCCAACAACTGAAGGTAGATCACCATACTAGGACCATGGGGACTTACAGTGCCTTTGCTACCTACATGGACCCTAGTTGGATTTACACCATCCCTTCAGCCGCTGGCGAGTGTACAATATGCTAGCCACAATTAAAACAACACGAATACTACGATTAAAAACAGTGGTAGACTTAAATTTACTATCAATGTTTTTGGACTTACGTACCCTCTCAGGAGGACAATAATTTTACAATGCTTCAACCCCCTTTGAGGGTACAGCCACTAACAATTCTAGTTACGAATCCAAACTACCAATTATTAAAATACATCTTTTTACAGAAACATATTGCTCAAAATTCAGTCAAAAAATCAATTTCTTTTAAAAAACCAAGAATTAAATAAAAACTAACGCTGGTAAAAATATCCTTCATTGTTTTAACTGAAAAATACATATCCCTTGTGATGGAGAATTCAACACAGTCAAGCAGAATATGCTTGACCGAATCTATGTTGTACGAATACGTAGGCAATAAACAATATAATTATAGGTATAGGAATGTAATAATTATGCTATAATATTCATAGAATATATATGATGTCACGCATTAGCGTTTCGTGTTGGATACTTACAACTGATGTGACGTCGCACATTAGCGATTGCTCAGAATAATATACAATTGACGATTTGGTATACTGTAGATATCAAATCATAATGATTAATCATTCACACATTGTCTTACGTGCAATTCTAGTGCATGAAGTTTGTAAGGGATCTGCAAGAGTAAGTGTGTATTACGAGGTCGCGATTTATTACTAACAACAAAATGTTCTTACTATGTTTATGACGCGACGTGTTACTAGGTTCTGTTAGACCCAGCTGTGGAGTGTAACGAATAACACTGGGTCTAAGTTTACTTAGACTGTGTTCCACATTGTCTTTCTCACACCCGTTTCCTTTATTCCTCCATGCCCATCCGTTATCTTTCATTCTTGGTCTTTCGTATAATTTTCACAGCCCCTCATTTGTCAGCGACTATTTACGACAGTTTTGCTCTTTCAAATGTAACCTAATCGTCAAAAAGTGTTTCGCTCCTACACAGCTTCTACTTACCCTTCCCTTGTGATAGTCTGGTACTGGTTTCAACAGAGCAATACACTGTAATTACAATCACTCAAAGTCAAGAAGCCAATTCTCGTATCATATCAACAAATAGATCCTGATAGTTAGCGGAAACAAAACGTTTTGCTCTGGCCTCCCTGTTAATTTCATTTGGGATACGCGATCCTACCACCTACCATCAGAACACGATTTGGTACAGCCCCCAAATATGTAAACACACGGATATCAATATTTTACACAAGACGTACTGGAAGTAATCGGCAATATCTAATATCTCTGCACAAGTTGATGACTGACGTATGCCCACCGAACAGTCATATGTGCTTTACAGAAATGTGCAGCTGGTAAGTGCGATGTTGTCACTAGACGGACAAAATCCAGCTGCTCTTGTGAAAAATATATGGAATGCTAAGATTTACAATTAATTACGAACACTATCTCTTGGTGTGGATACGGGTATCGAATGCCGTGATGTCTATAGTATACATTTGACCTGACAATGTTTAGGTTCATGAATATCTTAGGATATAATCATTGTTGTGGAGTGTGCACACCTACAAAATATCATAAACATATCAATGAATGTGTTCATGATCAGAACGGTCTTTTGTTTCAGTATGTGTACGTGATAGTAAAATATACGTGTATCAGCTGACAACGAAATCACAAGGAAACAGTCCATTGTGTTAATGTTACGAAGGCAGAGAGGTATATGACACGATCTGTTCAGTGACACAACAGTTCATATGTAGTGGACATAAACACTGCTGCTTTAAAGACGAAACTGATCAGTGTTCTGGGTGGGATCACACGACCCAGCGTACAGAGTCTGGATATTACGACCATTATGATGGAGCAGCTTTTGAGAGATATCCTGATATCAAAACCTTCCAGACTTCATATATCAATACAAGAGGAATTATGTCAGGAATTAGCACGTGCAGAGTATCTGTCACTTAAAGTTACAAGGGGGCCTGCCACGTAAAGACTTCTAGTTATCAGACGTTAAACACAAAAGTAAGATACTGACTAAATAAGGAGACAAAAGTAAGCTTGACACACCAGTTAGTGTTTGAATCTTTTTTTACAACGATACCTCGTTCCCATATGTGTTTTTATGTGTATGGAACTGTCTGATATCTACAATATGGTTTGAAAAGTAGTGGTGTTCTCTTGTCATTTGTGCAAAATCAGCAACCTTAAGTGTACTTTACTGCTTAGGACATGCATCGAGCACAGTGAGGTCTGGAATCGAACTCATTCCCAACTGCCTACCTCAGTGTGGTCGTTTTAGGAAGTGTAACGGGGCTGTTTACAGGGTGGTTGAAACAAGCTCACTCAATCACTGATACACACACTCACACACATAAAGTTACCGAACTAAGACTGGGTGGCTGAATTTACATTATTTTTAAAGTTTGTTTTCAGCACATACATTATTCTCTATCCTCCCAGCAATAACATGCACCAGTCGCATCGTTCAACGGCAATATATTGCCCATTAAACTTCATAGCTTCAAAGCTAAAATTGACGTTAAACTTCAGTTTTATAACAGTTGAATAACAACGATTCGCATACAAGATCCGAACATGCAAATCTATCTGCAATCTGCCCACTCAGTCATACACGGACGTCTTGTCCCAACTGAAAAGTAGACTTTCACTTCAGCCACTTCCAATAAAGTAATCGGCAATATTTCTCACTCAATTGAAAGAAAAACAGAGCTGAGCAATGCAATTGCCGGAGTTGGTGTTTTTCTCAAAGACATACATATATTTGTTAATATCCTCTTGACAAAAAAATAATCCGTTATCGATTTGAAAGTGTTTCGAGGTTCACATCTTCAAACAAACAAGGCACAATGGCTTTGTTGGTCGTGAGTGTTGCTTTTGCGTGTTATAAGCACTGGGATCAATTATTTGAAAGCATTTCCTGTAAAATGCCAGAAAGGTATTCAGATATTATACTTTGAATTCATTTTAAAGGATTTGTCACCTCTAACAAAATTTGAAATGTGGAACTTTGAAGTTAGGGTTTTGTTTTATGTCAAACTGAGTTTGACTAAAACAATATGTTGTTTGTTTCGTAACTATGTGGATTTACGTCATGTTAAACAAAGCCTTCATGGCAGTCTTCTTACAATATTAAAGATATGTTAATATTATCTAGGCATGCCTTCTCATTTGATATACGTGATGGAATAGTGGAAGCTTGCATTTTTGGAAGGTATAGACAATGCCTTATGTGATATACTTGATGGAAAAATCGAAGCGTGCATTTTCGGAAGGTACAGACAATGCCTTATGTGATATACGTGATGGAAAAATCGAAGCGTGCATTTTCAGAAGGTACAGACAATGCCTTATGTGATATACTTGATGGAAAATCGAAGCGTGCATTTTTGGAAGGTACAGAAAATGTCTTATGTGATATACGTGATGGAAAAATCGAAGCGTGCATTTTCAGAAGGTATAGACAATACCTTATGTGATATACGTGATGGAAAAATCGAAGTGTGCATTTTCAGAAGATATAGACAATGTCTTATTTGATATATGCTGCAGGTATCCATTCATAACGCTCGTCCTCATCTCTTGAATTTTATACTTCAGTAATCAATACATAATACCCTATATGATAAATAGAGGCGACAAGCCAGTTACCTCAATGCATCGCCCACTCCATCCATCCATCAAATGCTTCCTGCTTGGCAATAACTGAGTTGCTTCCATGATTTACTAGGACACATCCATCAAATGCTTCCTGCTTTGCAATAACTGAGTTGCTTCCATGATTTACTAGGACACATCCATCAAATGCTTCCTGCTTGGCAATAACTGAGTTGCTTCCATGATTTACTAGGACACATCCATCAAATGCTTCCTGCTTGGCAATAACTGAGTTGCTTCCATGATTTACTAGGACACATCCATCAAATGCTTCCTGCTTGGCAATAACTGAGTTGCTTCCATGATTTACTAGGACACATACATCAAATGCTTCCTGCTTGGCAATAACTGAGTTGCTTCCATGATTTACTAGGACACATACATCAAATGCTTCCTGCTTGGCAATAACTGAGTTGCTTCTATGATTTACTAGGACACATACATCAAATGAATCTGAAAATACATTGTTCAGCAGTGACTAGTTTTATTTTGCCTTTTGGGGGGTTTCTTTCTGTTTGCTTGTTTGTTTTGCTTTGTTTTGTTTTGTGTTTTTTGTGTTTTGTTTTTTGTAAGTCAAGTGATTCAGTAATATGTATTTAGGTTTTTGCTTCCCAAATCAATATACGCAATTGTCAAAGAAACCTTAATGTTATTGCTCGTGCCACAATGTAAGATTCTTCAGATTAAATTATGAAAAGAAACATGCTAATATAGAATTACCTATACTGCATGTTTGATTGTAAAAATGTAGGGACACTGTAGGTTTATCAATGGAAACCTTGATATTACAATAATTCTTTCTTTATTTGCTGATTTACCTTCACTCCACACAAAGGTGATCCGATCCGATCCAAACAGTTAACAGGATCAAATCAACAAGGATACTGACATATGGAAAAACACACGCAACAAATTATTTATAACAAAATGCACACATATATAATTTCAGCCACCTTTGGGGACTTGGGCAATTGTGTTCTACCAACAATCCACACCATGAAAGTCAATGAGATTCGGAGAACTTCAACAAAATGGTCTTCTGTATCACAATTGTTGTTAATGTGCGCATTCTCCCTTATTTTCTCGGAGATTATTCTCGGGACGTTATTTTGACCTTCCGGTTAGGAAAAGATAAAATCTAAATTATATAATATCGTTCCGTCATCTTTAAGGTACTAATTGGAAACTAATGACTACTGATAACCACAAGAAGGTTACCTGGACTGACAAACGGTATTGGAGGCAAATGGTTGTCAAATCCCATCGAGGTTCAGATATTACAGTACAAATATTATTGCTGCTATACATTGTTTTTTTGGTTTTTTTTATTCGTCCAATGCTAACACGAGTCGTGATCAAAGGACAGAATAAACATAATAAAATATGTTATTATCCATAAAACGTCATCTATTCGTCTCACCTACAGACGCCTGTCAAGAGCATTATATTGATATTTCGATTTCAGCTTGATTCTGTAATTTTTCGGGAAATAAAAGTAACACATTTTTGTAAGATTTTGCAGGAAGGTATTCTGTGAACTTTGCATGTTTGATGACCTGAAATGAATACGTTAGGCAATAAGACAATCGCCTTATGTTTTAGTACATTAACAGAATTCATCGACGTAACAACTCTATCGGAGGATAATGAGGAATATTCTCAACCTTGAATATATAAAACAAATGTAATATCATCTGACATGATACCAGCCGGATATTGTTCAATAATAGGCCTTTCACGAACTCAAGTGTCTGATCCTATAACTGCTAACTGAAATACGTTTGCTGTCAATAAAGACCTAAAGTGGAACGCACAGCACGTGAGTAGATAGTTAATAACACTAGTTGTCTAGGAAATGTTGGCATTAATGGGTTTAATGTCAGACGCTGTTCTCTAGTTTTACTGAGGTTTGCGTGAATTCAATGCTGACCTGCAGCAGTATTACACTGTCTTTTGTGGTAGTCCTGCAGGCGCACCCGATGTGCGATATCACCGTTATATAACGGCATGGCAACACTGTTGCTGACTTCAGATTCACACTGAACAAAAGCCACGTTGCTTTAAGAAACTTATATTTCACACTGCGAGATATCATCAGTGTTCTGGAACATCTTTGAGTTCTAAGACTTTAACGTTTTACGTTAGACTTTAAGTCCAGAAGTATAGAGAAAAAGAAATGTGGAATGTCTTTTGTTGCATCATGCACTTAACATATGATGATAATAATATCGTGTGTCGTTCTTATATTCCTTGGACCAAGTGAAAATCACCTCTATCCCAGATTGTTCCGATTACGCTGGCCTTGATGAGACGCAGTGCCTTGATATACGTTGAAGAAGCAAGAACATATTGTGAACGCCATATAAAGAATACAGAAAAAGGTTATCCATAAAACATGTCATGCATTCAGCTCAGACCTCCATGATGATTTGTACGATAGCATGTGATTCCCCATCAGCGACTGTACAGTACTGTCAGTACCCTGTACCCATACTTTACGTGAGCAACCATGATCGGTATCTGCAAAAGAGTGAGTTACCATTTAACGTCATATCGACAATATTTCAGTCATAGTGTGAAGGCAAAATGTTGTACTGAGAATAAACATGTGTATTCTTATGTAAACGAAAGGCAGCATAACGACTAGAATATCACAAATCGAGTAGTTTGAATTTGTGTAACATGGTAAATTCATTTTGAAACAATACAATATAAAATATGGACTATACATCACCAACAACTAATGGTAGATCACCACACGAGGCAAAATGGGAACTTACAATACATTTGCTACCTGCAGGGACTTTAGTTTGATTTACACCATCCCCTCAGTCGCAGCCAATGGGAGGGAAATTCAGACATAACTTAAAAACATGAAAATACAGCGTTTGACAAGTTCGGTAAGTTTAAAATACCTTGGATAATTAGAGACATGCGTATCCCAACAGGAGGAAAATAATTTTACAATATTTCAACCTCTGTATCTGCGAAAATCATACGCTCGCCTTTTTCTAATGAAGAACTTTGGCTTGAGCAGCAGCAGAAAAAAATGCTTCTTCGATTATCCCTTCATTGATGGTGACGGGCGTATTCTCCTAAGCATCGCAAATCACGTTCCATTGGTAAATTGCATACAAATTGAATTCCGGACGCGTTGTCGTCTTAGAGTGCATTCTCCAAATAAACGGAACATGCATTACAAATTAGTGTCTGATAAAAGTGAATGTGGCGTTTCAGTGGGACTTTGAGATAGATAAAGGTCGATGTTAGATGAGAGAGTCTCGGTAACAGGTTTCCGAATGTTCATTGATTCAATATACAGATGAGCAGGAGCTACTTGCTTGAAAGTAATCAAAGCTGTGAAGTGTGTTGAGTGTTGTTTAATACCGCTCTCGATACTATTCAAGCTATATTCCACAGCCAGTCATGAAACACTTTAGTCTGGGCCAGACAATCAAGTATTCGACATCATCAGCATTGATCTGCTATGGAGATATATATTATTAAAACGTAGTGTGCCTTAAAACCTGAAACATATGTTATTATTAATATGTCATATCTAGAATGTGATAGAAAGTTTAGCAGTACTAGTGAAACAGGAAAAGTTAGCTGAGTTTTAGTCATCGCGTGTCAAATGACCACATGTTGCGTGAGATGATTTACATGCTATGATGTATATCCCACACGTCAAACTTAAAACCCACTGACATCGCATCCGTTGTCACGACCATCGTCAGAACGACAAAAAACATCGTCTTTCGCTCAGGTCATAATTACTGTCATATATACTATGGGCATAGTTCCTGTCTTTGTCACTTCACAGTCCTCCTGTCTTTGTCACATCACAGTCCTCCTGTCTTTGTCACATCACAGTCCTCCTATCTTTGTCACTTCACAGTCCTCCTGTCTTTGTCACTTCACACTCAAATTTCTAAGTCATGGATTCTGTCTTCGTTACGTCGGGGATATGCACGTGGGTCATAGGTACTTATGCTACTCACCATGATGTCGGGAAGAGTCTAGATCATGTCTAGTGTCGCTGTCTCGACTACGATTCACCACGGACAAGACCAAATTCCATATTTGTTTTGTGCTTCACTCCAAAGATAAGATTGTGGGTCAAAGCAGGTGCTCGTCTCCGCTGTAACAGAGCTTACGCGTTCTGAACTGATCACAATAACAGAAATAACCCAGACACTATTTGTATAATCGGTTTACAGATGTTTATGATTCCGTGAGGTTTAGTCTCACGCCTACGCGGATATTAACTGCCGACGGTTTTTACATGTACAAAGGTGAACCCTATTTAGTATAAGCCATACAGACAGTATTTAACTTTGCAGAATATGTGGATGTTTTGGCAAAGATCATATGCGAGTCCAGCTTAAATCATCCATCCGAGCACTCTCCTGAGGTACATGAAACTACCCGACATCGTTGTTATGTTTACATTGACTAATGTTGAAGAAACATGGTTATATGTCTCAGCTGGACATGTTTTCATTCTAGTCAATCCGACAAACGCAAACCATGATCGTATACATGAGTGAGTAAGCGATATTGTGTGGATAGGTTAAGGTTGGAGGTGAACACAGCAAAAATAACTGCGTTTCCGGACACCGAAGTGAGATGGCGTTTAGAATATTTCGCTCATATACACGTGAATGTACGAGTATGTGTGGCTGCTTGTAGTAGCTCAGGCTTCAATTAGTTTTATAATGCTAGCTCACTGAGGTAACATGCAGCAGTTGAACGTACTATGGTATTACCCGGCCAGGGATCGAACCCGCGAACTTCCCGCTCTCTGAGCTGACCCTTTAACCATTACACCACGGATGCGGTCAGTTTAAATTTGGAGGTTTGACAAGGGTTGAACATATTCCAGAACATTCTCAACGCTTTTAACATTACATGTGAGTGAGACGGTAAATATTTTACATCACATCGGCAATATCTCAGCCATATCGTGACGAGAACATTTGACATTCAAATGGAATCTATGCATGTTTTAAAAAAATGTCAATGAAAGGCAGTAAAACAATTAGAATACCATAGTTTGAATTAAAACTAGCATGGAAAGTTAAAACTAATATCCCTATTTAGACAATGCCATATAAAAACAGCCTTGACATCGCCAACAACTGAAAGTTGATCACCAATTTGACTTGGAAAGTTTTGGGTCTTACATACCCTCTCATTGGGACAATAATTATTACGCTACTTTAACCACCTTCGTGGATACAGCCACTAACATTCGCAGTTGCTAATTTATACTACCTTTTATAAAAGAAGTTATCTTTATACAAAACATATTGTTCAAAATTTATCTACCAATTATATTTCTTTTAAAAATACAAGTATTTAATGACAATTTACATTATTAAAAATATCCGTCATTGTATTAACACTGAAATACTTATCCCTTGTGATGGCAAAATCAACACAGTCAAGCAGGACATGCTTCACTGTGATGCCTTCATCACAAAGAAACGTTAAGTGTGAGTCACAAAGTAATTGATAGAACTTGGCCTCCTTAACAACTTTGATGGGAGTGCCATCTAGAGATATTTCGGAGTATTTATGTGGTATGTATTTACGGCCGTTAAACTTAATATAACAGTGAAACTTATAGTCGCTTTCAAGACACCATTTATCTATTTTGTTTAAACACAGCTGTAGTTGCCGTTCAATGGTGTGTATAGTTTTACCACGACAGAAAATATTAAAATCGTCCACAAACAACGATCCATCAATGGAATGAAGCGTTTAAAACTTTTGATAGACAATATATTTTTAGACTAAAGAGTGTGACAGACAAAATATTGCCTCTGATCCTGATCAGACAGGGTGGAAACCACGCGGACTTGAAATTGTCGTTTAAAAAGTTGGCTATAAATTCATGCAATTGACCTCACAAACCGAAGTCATGTGAATCAACTAAAATGCTATTTTTCCAGGTTGTGTCCTATGCCTTTTTAAAGATCCAAAAGATAGACACAGCGCGTTTATTAATTAGATCGTTTTTAACAAATGATTCCAAACGCATTAGGTGATCGTCAGTACTTCTTTTTCCTGAAACCACACTGTGTATCTGTTATAAGGTTATTTGTCTCCAAGCACCAAACAAGTCGACTATTTATCATACGTTCCATGGTTTATTAGGGTTATAATTTTGTTCAGTAGACAATATAATATGACTTATCTCACTGTATGTGAGTACGAAAATAGAATAAACTTTCGTACATTCATTTCTTCGCTGTAAAATGATAGTAAGTGAGTTTAGTTTATGACACACTTGTAAACTGATACATTGCCTTCTTATCGTCACCTTAATTTATTCATTGTATGTAACTTTGCACTACCACTATATATGTATTTTGGAGTTCGCACATTCTGACATTTCATTCGGGATTACATACAGCGGAAACTAACCAACGTGCACCAATTTTGCAACAATGAAATACCCTGAAATCCTCTTTGTCCCTAAGCTAACGTCAGTTTAAAGTATCAAGATTATATAACAATGATTGTGAAAAAGGTTAAACTACTCTACGTGAGAAGGCAATCAAGGTAGTACTTTCACAGTAAAGGATGTCGCGTTTTGAAACGCATTAAAAGTGCTCATTCGTGTGTAACTGTAATTGCAGCTCAGATTTAAACTAATGGTTTGATATTCGTGATGTTTGGGACTCTTGTTCCGCCATATAGCTAGCATATTGCTGAGTGCGGCGTAAAACTAAACTCACCAGGACTCATGTTGAGATATCAGAACAAACTGTAGATGTATTAAACCTGAAAAACTCATCTTTCAGTTATTACAAGTATATGTGTAAAACGTAGCACGTTCATGTGTATTAATGTCTTTGTATCCTTAACGTGCACTGGTTGTTGAAAATGAAAGAACAAAAATAACGAAAAGACATAAACATGTCGCTGAGAGGTACATCGGCTTTCGAAAGTGACTAATTCATACAAACTGCGTGAGCAGAAATGAACTGGTACTGGAGGAATGATTCTCGAGAGAAACAGACATGATCTGATGTTGATATGAGTGTCTGTGACAGCGTCATTGGTAAAACATGCTCAGATGTATATACTATCAAAAACAAGATACGCATAAAGTGAATGGGTGAATGAGTGAGGAAAATTCCAACTATAATTATGGCGGCTGTCTGTAAATAATGAAGTCTAGACCAGACAATCCAGTGATCAACAGCATGAGCATTGATCTATGCAGTTGGGAAACGATGTCATGAGTCAACCAAGTCGGCGAGCCTGACCACCCGATCCCATTAGTCGCCTCTTACAACAAGCATAGTCGCCTTTTAAGGCAAGCATGGGTTGCTGAAAGCCTATTCTATCCCGGTCCTTCTTGGGTCCATAGACGAGAAATCTGTTGTGAAAAAATGCTGTATTTTCAGCATGCATATTCCTTTCCAATAACTGTATACCTCTCTCCTTCACGCTCTGTCTCATTGTCATTGTGGCTTGCTGACTGACTTATGTATCAGAGCAGCATAGTAACACGTGAATCTAGTACGACGGATGTGTCTCACGCCTTGGTGATGGGAATCACAGTATTACAAGAAGATTTTAAATGCATTTCAAGACACAATGAAAACATGTCCCATCGACCAAGAGAACGCTAAACACTGCGACATGTACTGTACGTTTCAGATGAATTTGAGTAGTGTTTTCTGCATCAAGGTTTGTCGTATTTCCACTACATTAATGACAGACAGGAGATTTGTCTTGGATTAATTCTGGGTAATAATTGTAGCTGCGGTAGTCAGTAAACCTGTGACTGATGTGGGGTATTAACGAATCTGGTTATCGATCACCCTTGGTTTACTTTATGATTGATCATGTCGACCATAATCCGACGGTAGTTCCGAAGCTAATTCATTACTGAATGATGTAGTGCGGGCATTGGTGCTATGATCAAATGAAACATCAAGATGGACACAAACAACGTATGAAATCCTACTAACCTTGACTTGTTGACAACAAGCATTTGTCCATATAAAGTGTAGATGTATGTCTGAATCGTGCTCGACTTGATGTACCACAACTGTTACGTATAAATCATCCACTGTTTGTTGATGTTCACAGAAAGCCGATGAGATTCTTAAGACATAAATTCTATTTTCAATCGTAAATATCGTTGTCCGCCAGTAGTGAAATATTAATATCGGTTTCATACCTTTATCACTTCAAAACAAATAATAACATACAACGTCCATTCCTTACCACACTGACGTCCCCTTCTGTAGGGTGCACGTGTCATACAATGTCCTGGTAATGGCATTGCCTGTGCAACAAGCGTAGACGTTGCCAGTAAAACAGCTGCCAGTAAAACAGACAAATTAATAAAGAGCAGCAGTTGTTATGGACGGGGCATGGTTTGAGATAATAATGTCGTCCGAAATCATTGTACACAAACAACGATGGGAAATTTATGATGAGTGTACACGGGTGTTAGATTTCATTCCCAAAATATGACTGTCATCAGTACCCAGCAGTATCTTCTCAATACATCTTCGATCAAAATATGTCGGTTCTGTTCAGCTCACCTTTCCACAGATATGGTATTGTTTGAATTTATTACCATCAATGATTATACACTGACTCGCCACACTAGAAATGCGGATTCATTCAACATTATGGTCAAACAACCTTGTCATGATATGAACCACGTCTCACCTACTCAATCGAGAAGGGATATTGAGAGGTCTCCAATGCCTATCAGCTACTTGACAGAACATCGAGACAACATTGGTCCGGTCAGCTATCTCGTATACAGCTAGTCTAGACTCAAGTACGCCCGTCCAGTTCTTCCCTGGTAATAACCGACCATCTCTGAGCTTATTGTCGATGTTCTCATCAATCAGTTTATAAACACGGAATGAATGGTCGGTCGTTGCGGTATCGGGAGACGTCTTGGTAACAGCAGTATTATTACATCAATAGTTCAATGTATCCGCAAAATAATCTGTCTACACACGGAGTTAGACATCATCCTTCCGGCTACTCAATATTGGAAGATTAACAATATCGTATTCTGCTATCGATCCGAGACCAAGATCAATCTGATGACGACGACGTCTACTTATCCGCAACCAGGATCGAATTGCGGGGTTTATATGGCTACCTTTCTCCATAAACATAAGATATTCGCTAGTTGACGTTTACGTTTCTAAAACATTTTCTGTATTACATACAGACTATAAACATCTCTGTTTAAATCATCTGTGACATGTGCTATAGACCTGCTGCTTCAACAGCCTACATATGACGATATTTAGAAGACCCAAGACTGTCAACATGTAGCTCAGATATGTTACATACACTTGCTCATGAAGGGAAAGGAAGGCTGCTTCGTTTAGAAAATCGTAAGATTCGTACACAAGAGGCTGCGGTTACAGGGTAAGGTAGAAATTCCCCAACCTCTCACGTTACCAATGTCTTTGGATCAGAAGCCATTTTGCAGGACGACAATGGGACATCTGATAGTGCGGGAGTGGTCACCGTCTTTCTGCGACAGAATATTGCTTACACGAGCATCGCCATGAAAGTTTGCCTAATCTTGCATTGTACTATCCCTACAGAATCTAGTAAAGAACCATCCTCTTCCATCAAATCACTAACAAATGGTTCATCTAAGCATTATTGCAGCCATGTTGTATACTTTGTTTTATGGCCTGACATATGAAAGCCATGTTTCACAAGCATGTTTCAAAGTGGTATGGTTTTGTATGGTCTCACAAGCGATAGTCGTGAACTGAATATTTTGCATACAAATGCCACTAACAGTACGTCGCGAATGCATTGTCTTTGATTCAAGTCTTTGATTCTTACTTGTCGTGGAACTAGTTCAAATGGTCAGCTCCGTGATGGTTTAAGCTAAACTTGTGCAAACCAAGAGGAGGATATCACTCCTCAGGTATATCACTCTGGACTTAAAAGACGGAAATGGATCATCACTTTAATTTGATCATAGTCCTACAAAGTTCGTCACAGTTTGGTCTTTTCACTTTTACTTTGGCATCCCTTAATAAAAAAAATAGAAAATAAAGATACAAAAATAGATAAAACAAAATAAAAAAAAAATTAAAATATAAATGGAAAAAAAAAGAAAAAAACCAATGGCGGATTTTACTGCTAAGGGAGCACTGAACAAATCTCTGACACCATTTCTTGTTCCATCTTCTTAATCAGATTATAAGGTTATAAAGCATCAATTAGATCTCATATCAGTGATCTGACGGAGAACTGGGACACTCAAGTAGGTACAAATAAATTACATACTGTATCCTGCTCGCCTGTGCTGAATTCTTCATCCATATTTCTTATTTAATTATGGCTTTTTTTGTTTTGTTTTGTTTTTAAGTTTATTTCATGAATACTAACAAATCTGTAATGTGAATATCTATATTTTACAGTTTGGTAATTTAGATTAGTCACTTAGGTTGTTAGTGGCTGTACCCTCAAAGGGGGTTGAAATATTACATAATTATTGTCCTCCGGGGAAAGTACGTAATTCTCAAAGCATTCAATGTCAATTTAAACCTCGTAATATTCTTAATCGTAGTATATATGTCCCTTTACAGTAATGACTAAATTTTCTTACGATCGCCAGAGGCTGAAGGGAAGGTGCAAATGCAGCTAGGGTCCATGTGGGTAGTGAGTATTCTGTAAGTCCGCACTGTCCCTGGTACGGTGATCTACCTTCAGTGTTTGGTATCGTACCGTCCTCTATAGTTATACTGCTTTAGATTTAATTACTAGTTTCAAATATCTGACTGTGATAATCTAGCTATTTCACTGTCCTTCGTTGATAGGTGATTATAATTTAATTTTTATATTTAATTTATTTCATATTATTAATAATTCTAAATATATACCATGTTTTAGTCAAGATATGACTCAAATATTGCTTATATGACTGCAACGTTTCACTCACTCACTCACTCACTTACTCACTCACTCTAGATTCCAAAACGAAAGTGCTAATGGTGCGTCAACATTTGTATTTCAGGTAAATAGTTACCCACCGTTCAAATGCTAATTGTAATTAACATTTAATGTAGGAATCATTGAACTGCGATGCTGTTTCAGTATAATTCATTCTCGACCCCTTCTAACACACTACTGCAGTACTGATTGCTTGCTATCTCAGTAACGCTTTACATAACGTTGTAAATTATTTGTGGGGTGGTGGGGTAACCTATCGGCAAAGTCATTCGTTGAACGCTCCAAACCACAGTGTTTAATCCTTCATACCTATATAATAAGCGCACGATTCCAAACCCTTGTGTCTGCTCAAAGCGTTAATACCCTATCATTACCCTGGATAACCCTGGAGGGTTACAGAGACATAACTTTTCCACCGGGTACCCATGCATGTTCTGCGGGATGAATGAGATGCCTGAGATGAGACTATATGGTATTACTGTGCTTCGTTGTGAGGTAGGATTGAAGTCGCAAAAACTATCAGGTATTTCCTTAGGCACACTTTCCTGTAGACGCTACATTTACATAAATATGTAATGATAACGGTTGTTTGAGTTACAGTATACAGTTACAGTGTTGCATTATTCTCTTACCTTCGCTGGTGGACATTATTTTTCATGATTGTTTGAAAATAATGAGCAGAATTCTTAACTTGTTCTTAGAGTATTACAGTATTAACTGTATAATAAATAACTGTGTATAATCCCACAATCCGATTGGTTGAACAAAGGTATTACACAGGGATCTGAAGTTCGGAAATGTAAGAATCTTTCAGATTAATTGAAAGAGGCTGATAGCAGTTATTTTCATTGTAAAAGAAGCATGTGTAATACTCTGTAAGGATATCGATTATTCAGTGTAATTTGTATTAAATATGAATTGGATTCATTTGCAGGTATTGATCATGACAATCTGCTTCAACACAATAAAAACATGCCATCCAGCTGTGTTGTTTGTCAGCGCTATTATCGATGACTTGGTACTGGAGAGACCGCAATGGTTGTCCTTGCAGTGTTTTGGTTACATGGGGAATATGTTTCCTGTTAGTGTTACGTTTTCTGAAGTAAATCTTGTATTCATCATGTAGTCTGCGTTTGACACTATCGAAGGGAAACAACGCACGAAAACTACACCGTGACCAAAGAAAGATTTGACAATGAAGTCGACTCCTTTCTGGTGTAAATTAGTAAACTGCTTTTTGCGTGAAATTCATGGTAAAAAAGACAAATATGGCTGATTAATAACAACAGATTATAATACAGATTTTAAGGTGAAACTTTCTAACACTTTCTTACCCATGAAGGTTCCGGGGTAGAATAAGTCTTCAGCAACCCATGCGTGCAATAAAAGGCGACTATATGTGTTGTTAGAGGCGACTAACGGGATCGGGTGGTCAGGCTCGCTGACTTAGTTGACACATGTCATCGGTTCCCACTTAAGCAGATCGATGCTCATGTTGCTGGTCACTGGGTTGTCTGGTCCAGACTCCATTATTCACAGACCGCCGCCATATAGCTGGAATATTGCTGAGTGCGGCGTAAAACTAAAATCACTCACTCTAACACTTTCTTCATTGGTCTTATCGTCTAACTAAAGACGTATCAATCAACCATGCATCGAATGCCCAATGTTCACAACTGAAACAGGTACACCTAATATGGTTTCTCACCAATATGGATCGGAGGTTCAGATGTATAAGAATTTATGCCAGTGTTTGGCAGGGTATTTGAAATGACTGCTCTTTTATTCCATTGCCCTCTTTTATTCAGTGGCGACCGCAGCATGGGCGAGTGAGGTCTTTATTTAACGTCACATCGGCAATATCACAACCATATAGTGACGAAAACAATTTACATGAGAAAATATTAAACATTTTGAAGATGTCAAGATTGACATTACAAATACTACGGTAGCACAGATATGGACATAAAACTAGCATGGAAAAGTAAAATATTCTAGTAATTAAAGCAGACAAAATACAAAACACCGGCTATAGGGGGACTTCACTTGTTCTTAAATGGATTTTCCTTCAGGTTTGAAGGCAAAGTGATTATATTTTCCACTGCTTGACAAATGTGTTTACTTCGTACTCTTCATTCATAACTTGGATGATACACAATTATTGGAGCACCGTACAACTTCGTGAGACCTGCACAATTGCACATTTGTGGGTACACAGGCTGAAAGAAACTTATTTCTTTTTTTTCATTTCAAAAATAGGTATTTTGCCAGACAATTTATTGTATAAGTATTCTTTAACGTAAACAACTGAGTTAATCTCACTTCACAATGACATGTGTGATAATATCTAGGTAGAATATCGATCATATCTTAATTTCCCATAAAAAGGACATGCCAGACAAAAATCATTATCAAAAATCAGACCTATCATTAAATTGTTGTTTGAGCAACGAAATCAAGTAAAGAAAATGCGAAACTGTTTTACACTAACGTTGCTAATTTAAAACTCAAAAGATACACCTTCTTGGAGCCTACGACAAAAATTCAGTTTTGAAATAAGAGTGATACCAGATGATCACAACTGATCATCTATATCAATGCACATCTGGTTAAATAATGATAGGAAAATAGAGATATCTCCAGCACTTTGATTAGCCTACACATTGCCAAAACCATAACTGTACAAAAGAGATTTCGTCTAAAACCCCCGACAATCTATACATTTTTCAGCAAAGCAATGCTGATACCCATATACCTTTTTGAAAGATTACATTCTCAACTTGAGACCAGAGTCGAGCCCAATATTTAACAATTTTGATACGCAGATTCACCTTTAATGAATAAGGACCAATATCTCCACGCGCTACAATATTTGCGGTGTTTCTTGAACGACCCCAAACCTATCGTGCACATTCACTACAGATGGCGTCGGATGGAAACCCCCGACTTCACTTCTGAGTAGTAATAATGGCAAAATCTTACCATCAAATATATGGGGAAGAGCATCAGTTGGCAGATTATAAAAATTCTTGACCGATGATTTGAGAATATTCAACACCTTCCATGCTTGGTCAGCCAAAGTTTTACGGTTAAGATACTATGATCCAAAAGAAGAGGTAGTAAACACCCAATTATTTTTTTATATATTTATGATGCAACAATTTCATGCAAGTGTCCATTCAACAGGAATTCTTCGTAATGTCTAAGTCGACCAGCTTTCCTGAATACAACAACTTTGTTTTTATCGATATTTATCTACATTTTCACTTGTTACAATACAAAACTACCTTATTTAGCTTCTTTGGCAAACCTTTAACTGTGAAATTAAAAATACCGCAATATCATCAGCAAACAATAGGATGAAGAACTCAACAGGGCCTAGATTGATACCGCGGACAGGCAATCAACAATATCTTTGACAAGGAAGGTAAATGGAAAGTGAGATAAATGGCATACCTTACGTACTGCTGATGAACAATCAAAGAACGGTTTGTAACTGGCTCTCATCGACACACAAGCTTTAACATTTTGGTACATATTTATCTATAGGTATTACCGTTCACATTGCCAAGGCAAAGGTTTTAAAGGAGACTACACCTATAAGTTGACTCAAATGTTGACTTCCAATCAACAAATGCACAAAAGAGGCGACCTTTGTAAAATGAAAGATATTTAACAAGTATAGCATTAAGAATAAAAATATCATCATGAGTCTGAAAACCATGCTTATCAACGAAGGCGTCTTCCCTTTCAGCCCAAGAGTTTAACCTGTTGTCTATAATTTTACAAAATATCAGTTGTTGAGGATCTTTAGTCCATTTTTATACTGTCTTGTCCGCATTTGAATTCAAGTTTAAGAGATAGACGTAAGGTTTAATTATAAATTACTGTGAAGTGCTAGTTGGTGTTACTGGCCTTCGTTGACAGTATTTCTATTTACAACTTGCTTTAGTCACGATATGGGTGAAATATTGCCGATGTGACTTTAATTTTAACTCACTCACTCACTCACTTTTACAAAAAAAATTACCAGTTACTTCAAGCAGTGTAACAGATCTTTAATTCCTTGGCCAATTGGTTTTGCCTTTCTTACACAGGGAATTATAACCCCGTACGTCCAAGCAGATGCATAAATACCTGTAGAGAAGATGTTGTTAAAACATATCAACAAATCCATATAATGATGAGATGCATTGGAATGCTACAACGTCCTGATGCTGTTCCAGTATGCATTTCTTGAATAGCATTAACTATTTCTTTCTCGGACATTTCTATATCCAGACAGTCATTGTCCACAGATGACTCAGTAATTGAATGAACGATTTTTTTTGCAAAAACATGTGTAGTAGTATAGGTAATGAGAGTTCTGGACCACTTTTCAAAAACCCCTCTAAAAAAACCTCATTTACTAAATGAGGCTTTGGTGGGACCCTTAGCTCTTGATACTATTGCCCCTACTACAAAGCCACGCCATCACGTTTACCGTGACTTGGCAGGCGGTAACACTGTGCCGTACGGTACGATCAATAATTCTTCTCTTACAAACCCCCTACCCGGCCCATCCCTCAAGTAGTACAAGTTAGGTTCGTCGGCTTTCATATCCACTTTATCTATGTTGTAAGTTTTGACTGACCATATAGGATCGGTGGCTCGCTTACGGCTATCGCCCCTATGTTATGTTTATATCAATGAAACAGTTTAATGTGAACCGCCTACGATCTCTTTGGTGTTCATAATAAAGGCTTGCTGGGCTTTTTGTATTCCCTGTGCTATGTACTTTTTTTTCTCGTCCTCGCTGATAGCAGACTTACGAGACTTGGATCGAATATCTTGTTTCATTCCGTTATATTTTTTGAGTTCAGATAGGATTGAACTAAACTCCTCTTCTGAGATCTTACTGTCAGAGAGTGCCGTGGAAATTCGCTCACTCACTGTGTTGAGTTTTGCTTCGGCCAGAACCCTGATCTCGTCGTGTTTCAATGCCTTACGATTAAGCCTGCGTGATACTAACTTAAGCGCCAACCCTACCAACCCTGCCACCCCAGCCGTTATTTCAATACCTAGCACTATAGGTGCAGCCACGATGGTGGTTAACAACCCAACGCCTGCCGCCCCTAGTCCCATGCTGGTTGCCATAAGGGTAGTGTCAGCCCCGTTCACGATATTGAAAGCTCTATTATACTTTTTACATAGAGCTTTCCGCGTGTCACGGTCTTGTTCTAGTTGACGTTTCACATCACATAACTGCCTCAAGCGGAACCCATCTACGGTTTCCAGTGTCTTCGCTACTTCCTCTACGACTGGGTACAGACCCATCCTATAATATATATTTTGAAAGATATTTCAATTGGGTTTCAGTTAATATTCTATCAATGTACTTGAAGTCTACAAGTTCTAGACTACTAGTCAGGGCAATAGGTGAGAGGCTAATAGAATTTCCTGTTGTAATAGAAACCCCAGGGGAGCTTATTAAACTTTTTATAGAACCAGTGGGGGTATCCCGTTGTATAACAATACGACAATATTGGTATGTGTAAGACCAGCGTATTGACACCCCGGGTAAAATTTGGTGTACTATTGGGGGGTCTCCATCGAATAAATTCGTAAAGAAGACTTCTATGATGAGGGTGAAAGGGGAGGATATTCTATCAAGATTTCTGCTAAATGTTAATTTATTGTTTGGATAAGCAAATAACCCTTTTTTGTTGTAACCAGCAGATTGTCTGTGTACTAATTCCCTCTCCGGAATGAAATCCCCTGCCCAGATACCGTTGTTCTTAATCTTAGAGACAACCCCATTATTTAATGTGATATAAGGTGAGGTGGGTGTTAAGTTGATCAGCCATTTGGGCTCTTTTAAATCTGGTAACGGCACCCGTCTGTACACGTTGTTTTTGAAGTGTAGGATGTAGAATTCATCTTCCTCACCAGGCTGATCGAATCCCTCTGTATCTCCCAGGTCGTTAAGCGTAGTGTTGGGATGATGACTGGTCATTATTATATTATTATGATATAATTTCCAACTGGTTTTCTGATAATAATTCAGGGGTTAACTTAATACCCATGAAGTGTATGTTGTCAGGTAGGAATATATTGATTAATGATATCTTGTTTTCCACGATCACGTTGACCCCCTGTAGACTGGTCTTGGAGTCGACACCCACCCGCACGTAAACGTTGCAAACTTGAAACTGGTGTCGTTTCACCCACCCGAGTTTGATCCCCTTCACGATCTCGACATCATTCCCTGATGGTTCCCCTAGGTAGACTTTGATGAACAGTGTTGAGTTTGCCGGTAGACTCTCTAGTATCTTAACCACGCCTTCGAATTCAGACACCAACTGTAATTTCACGTTTTGCATGGCTGGTTTACTCGATAGCATGTGGGCTGCTATAGTGTTGACTGGGCTGACGACTATACTACGTCTCTGAGTTGGGACGTAAGCCACGAGCAGGGTTCCATTGTTCACGACTTTGTTTAGGTGGTTGTCTTTGTTATCCGTGAACACGTAAGGGGAGACGAGTCTAATATTGAGAAACCATTTGTTATCGGGTAACAACACCCACTTATCATCTTCGGTGAAGACGAGCATATATGGTTTGTTTTTGACGACGGTAGTGCTCTCAACATCGTCTAAGTCGAACAGTTTACCTCCGAATGATGGGTATATTCTCCAGTTGTCATCACCGGTGTTGACGAGGGCGTACTTAGTGTTGGCTGTTGCTCCTGTGGTATCTATCATATCACTTAGGGCTCCACCGGAGGGGATTTCAACGCGTTTGTAAATGTTGTTTTTCAGTTGCAAGGCGTACGATTTACCATCTACTCCGGGAGCGTCGAAACCGCGTGTGTCTCCGAGGTCGGAGATCCCGATATTGACACATTTTTTCACTCCGGGCCCTTGTGCGCTGGTCATGTTACGTGAAGCGTTAAGCTGAGGTATCCTATATTTACAGGATTATGATTTATATCTAACACCGATATTGTCAGCTCAGGTATGTTACCCTGGGTTAATCTCTTATACTGCCGTGGTGAAAATGACTCGGTTCTACCGTCGTTGAATTTCTCAGTTTTCACCGGCACTGCTCTCAGTATAGTGGAAGGGTGGCCTCCTTGAATGTTATACGTTGTGCTCACCTGACCGAGATGAATGTACAGCTCTCGGTACGGTACTAGGTCGGGTAACTTCGTGCCTGTGACGGTTGTTGTTGGTTTTATCTCGTCAGGAGACATACCGAGTATCCTCGCTAATGGTCGGCCGAGCCTCAAGGAGGTTCTTCCGTTGTTGATTAACACCACTGTGCCGTTTGAGTCGTTCATCTTGAGTTCGGCTCCCAGGGGTTTGAAGACCTCGTCGTTTAGCGAGCACACGCTGTAGTAGCCGTCAGTTATTTGACTGCGAGTTCCACTGACGAACAGCTTATTGTTGCTGATATTAATGTTAGTCCATTGCGGTAGGTAGGTGATATCGCAGAGTGCGACTTCGAGTTGACCTGACGTGTTATCGATCGCGTGCGTCAGCTGAACGGCCTCACCGCTAGTTATTCCTGGAAGTGTTATGTACATATTATAATATATGAATTATAAATTATAATATGGATTTAGCACACTTGAAAATCGTGGTGAATGTAGATGGTACTGGGTTTAAAACAACCTTTATTGATATCTTTGAAAAGTATGTCGTGTCCGTTAATAACGCGCAGGCGGTGGTAAACTGGAATCAAAACCCAATGCAGTTTTGGCAGAACCAACTCAACTTTGCTGTGTGGTGTGCGACGACAGGGTCGGGTGTGACACCAGACTATGGTATAGACGAACTGAGTAAGGCGGTTGTTTTGTTTCATATTTATTATCAAACGAGACGAATATTGAAGGAAATAAGTGCTCCTCTTCCCCAAGATAAAGCGTGGAGTATGACGAATAACCCCTATGATAGACGCGCTTATGAACGTATTTGTGGGGAGTTTGAGATTCCAACGAATAAAGACTTTCGCCTTCCTGGTGTGAACCATGGTCTCGGTATAGTTCTCGTGTACTTCTACAGGTCCGGAAAATATTATGCCGGTTCTAAAGATGGTTCATACAACCCAAACCGGCATACATTTACAGGCCCCACAACGAATGAAAAGATCCATGTCAGCTGTATAAAACAAACCAGTCCTGATGCAGCCACAGCCTGGACTAAAATGATCTCAAAAACATCGAAAGAATTCACTCGTGCTGGTACAATACGCTTGAACGACTCGATTCGAACGTACGTGTGGGCGGTGTTGGGTGCGCAGTCGATGACGCGTTCTAACATCCTCGGTAAGGGAACTGCTTACGACGCTCAGAAACAATTCGTTTCCAACGTTGAGGATGCTATTAATTCTCCAGTTGATCTCCCGCGGGCCATCGAACGCTACCAAAACGTGTTAGAATACGCCAGATCGAAAGTTAACTACGTGTTCGGTGTGGGGCTGTATATGTCTCCGAGTGATATGCAACTGAGAGTAAAAAAAGTGGTGGGTTATAACAACAAAATAGTCATAGCCACGGCGGACCAAAAGTTGGGCATCAACCCCGATATTAACACCCCCTATATCCCACACATCCCACCACGTGAAACGGGTATAGTGGAGCCACCTCCGGAGCCTAAAGTTCATGTGGAGGTACCCCCGGGGGGTGTGGGGGTTTCCACCACCTATCAGCAGCATATTGATAATAAAACAGCCCTAGTGGTTGGTGGGGTAACTTTGGGACTTATTTGGTTAAAGATTTCTTAGCCGCTACGTACACCAGACCCGCCACGGCGACGATGGCTGCCCACATGTTTTGACTGAGCCACATGGCAGTTTTAGACAGAGCGCCCAACAACCACGAGACGATGCTACCCAGGATGCCGGGAAGGGCTTCGGCGGCTTTACCAGCCAGTTTAGCTAGGCCTTCCCCGAGTTTTTTAATCCAGTCTTTAACACCACCACCATCGCTGGGAGTTCCACCGCCGGCACTTGGGGGTGTGGGGGCACCCCCCACCAGTGACACCACCAGGGTTGATATGATTAAACCCAATGCAGTTAGAATGCTGGCGATGGTGATCCCTTGCTCCCGGAACAATATCCGAATTCTGTTGGCTAAAGTTGTATCCTCGTTCAGTATTCTATCGATTGTTTCCCGAATACGACTGATCTGGGATCGAAGCTGTTCACGATTCGAGGAAGCGGATTCCAATCGTGTACGTCTCTCGTCTTCTAAATCACGTAGTCGTTCATTGATACGACGCTTCATATCATCGTTTTCAGTTTCGTTGAGTTTGGTTTTTTCCCTAGCGATGTGCTCGTCGATTTCGTTCAGTTTCCCCATGTTGTTCACGAGTTCTCCACGCACGCGTTTCACGGCTTCATCTAAGCCGCGCAGTTCCCTTACCGGAAAGTCAAATCCCGGTAACGGTTTGTCCCAGTAGGTGCTCAACAGTTTTTCTATGCTGTCCGAGGCTTCTGTAGCACGCTCTGGCGTCATTTCATCTATAGTGGTGAGGTGGGATCTGGTAGCTTGCAGATCTTCTTTAACGGTCTTAGGTATTGCACCACCGTAATCACGCATGTTTAGATGTTCACGGATAAATTCAGCACCACCATTGCGGCTGGCTAGAGTTGACAAGGCCAGTGGTTTTTTATTGATCTTGTTAAAGAGGTCAACCCCTGGGGCAGACTTAAGACGTAGAACACCCTTTGTATCAACAAAAAAATTCTTATGGTATATACCCTGGGGTTCAACGTAGTTTTTATCGCTTTTTAAACTTTTGTAATAATCATTTACCGTTGTTTCCAAGAGTTCTTGGCTCAATGGTGAACTAGTAAATGAGGTCTCCTGCTCATCATCGAATGCCTGGGCACTAGCGCCCGGCATCTCCGTCATATCTATGTCTTCATCCATTAGTATTTAAATATATTTTATTTATATATAACAATGTACGGTAGAAAATTAGATCCTTTCAGAAAATTGAGAGAGCCATTAGGTGCCAGAGCCGTGCGACAGTCGGTGACTATCACCAACAACCCCAGTAAGATAGACCAGAATCAAACTCTGCTGGTTAGATTTCCAAACCTTGGTGAGAATGACCTCATTGTACCAGGCACTGTTCGACTGGCGTTCAATATCACGTTGACCTCCGACAACGACAAACGCGAGCTAGTGCAGAACGTGGGTCGAGCTATCATCAAGAAAACGACCGTCAAGATCAGCGGTAACGAGGTACTGAGCATCGACGACAGCGACGTGTTTCACTGCTACAAGGATCTCTGGAAAAGCGAGAGAGAACGAGTCAATGATGTGTACCAGGGCATCAGCAAATCAACCCGGGCGCGCATAGGATACGTCTTCACGACAGACCAGCAAGACAAGCTATCGGACGGTGAAAAGGCTATCGCTCTAGCATACGGGAATCGATTCTGCGTGCCGCTCGACTTCGAGTTGCTCACGGGACACGCGCCGTTTTACCAGGCCGCGCTGGGTGATAGGCTCGAATACGAGCTCACGTTTAACGACTATAGCAAAGTAGTGCGTACGCCGAACGGTGATGAGGCCAGTTATGCCATAGACAACATCTCTCTGGAGTTCGACATGGTCACTAGCCCGGAGCTGGCCAGGCAGGTTCGAAGTCAGTACTCCGGGAAGATGGCTATCCTATACGATCGCGTACTGAGACATAGATCAGTCGTGCGAGATAAGAGCGACACTGTATGGAATATCAACCTGAACGTGCCGGCGCGATCGATGAAAGGTATCCTGGTCGTCCCCGTGGAGGATTATGATCCATTCCGGAGGGACAGCGAAAAGTTTTTCAACCCCGAGATTGAAAAGGTGGAAGTGACTATCGAGGGCGTGCCCAACCAGCTGTTCAGTCATGGTATGAGGCCACACCAGCAGTGGGATGAGATAAAAAAGCTACCAGTGGGAGACTACATAACAAAGGACCTGGACCTAGGCTCCGTGCAGATCGGTGAATACCTGACCACCAAGTATGCCCTATGGTTGGACATGCGATCCACGGATGATGATAAACTGCATGGCAGCGGGCGCCGTATAGATAACGGCAGCGAAGGGATAACCATCCAGATTACTAAGAAGGCTCAAACCGCTGGTAAGTTGAAATTATATCTGTACGTTATTATGGACGCGCAACTTAATATAGACAATGGGAGATTCGTGCAAGCCATCTACTAGTGGGGGGTACCCCCTCAATAAACTACCAACCTCTGGGGGGTGTGGGGGTCTCCCCCTCCCCACTGACCCACACTGCGCTATCATATGCGGACAGACTGGCTGTGGGAAGACCGTTTTCGTGTTGGATATGTTGGAGGGTTACTACAAGGATGTGTTCGATAACATCGTTATCATGTGCCCTACTCTGAGCATGAATAAAACGTACGCGCGACCTTGGGTAATGACGGACCCGGACGTACACAAAATCGACCCTGGAACACGCCTGCAGGACTGGTTGAAAGCTCTTCACGAGAAATTTAAAGGGGAACCGACGCTGTTTATACTGGACGACTGCAGCGCTAATCGCGAGATAACAAAAAAGAGAGACATGCTATCGTACCTGGCCTTCTCCGGCCGGCATGCAAATCACAGCGTCTGGGTGCTAACGCAGAAGTTCAACTCGGTGTTGAAAGACCTCAGGGAGCAGACGCGATGGGTGGCCTTATTTCACTGCAAGGATAGGGATTCGTTTGAGGAGTGTTTGAGAGAGAACGATGTGATGAGTAAATTAGAACGGGAACGGGTGAAGAAACAGCTCGCTGAAACTAAACACTCTAAGCTCGTTCTAAAAACCGACCAACCAGTAGCATATATAGTATACTAAAGCTAAGCAAAGCTAAGCTAAAGCTAAGCAAAGCTAAGCAAAGCTAAGCAAAGCTAAGCAAAAGCTATGATATTTGAAGTATTTGTTGTGTGCAACTTAACCTTCATTTCTCTGTGTTTTGTCTGCATCGGGTATTATATAGTTAAAACTAAATCTTACTTGTTATATTATAAGATGGAGTGTGAGGAATTGCTCGAACAATTGTCTGTGGAGGGTTCCCCAACTGGGGATTCCCCCAAGCGAGAGAAACTGGTGGCGTTGGCTGTTGGTGGCAAAGCCAAACATTACTTTGGAGACTACACTCCAGATAAAATTAACAAAATGTCAGCCGAAGAAATCGATAAGCTGTACGCTAGATACGAGTCCCGGCTCGGAGCAGAAATGACAAAGACAATAGGATCGGCTATGACCCAGATATACACCGGTATTGTGTCACATTTCCTTCCCATTCCACCAGAGCGCCGACTTTACCTGTGGGAGGACCTAGATAAAGACCCTTTTATCGAACACGCCGTGAGCTCTATCAGCTGCGGGCTGTACCACAAATATGGTATGTTGTTGGCTCCAGTGACGGCGGCGATTATCACGGCAAAACATTGCCAATTTGAGAGAAAGAATAATAATAATAGTATAGATGGATGCTGCACAGGAGGAGACCCCAGTGGATTCACAGGAACCAGTGACGGTGGAGACCCCAGTGGTGGTACCCCCCACACCCCCTACAGTAACCAGGCAGAAGAACCCTAAGAGAGTAGCTGCCGGTAAAAAACGGTGGTGTAACCAACATAAAGTGACCAACCCAACCCGACTGTTGTTGGCTGTAGGTGTAACTGCTGCCGTGGTTATAACATGGTTATACGCGGGGGTACCCTCCCACAGTGAGCCCCCCACCCACAACAGTGGGGGTATGGGGGATACCCACATGGTAGACCCGCATATCATGTTATAATTTAAAATATTTTATATCATATACATAATGTCTGAGGGGAAAACGTTCGTCAACGACGCATACCACGCCACAGTGGTCGCCAGTCTAGCCGTAGGGTACGCTCGGTTGACTAAAATGGTGCTTAAACAACCAACTATCAAGCTAGATTTCAACCTGCAGGATATGGGTATGCTCATAATGAACCTTGGTATGGCGATGGCCACAAAAGACATCCTAGTAAAACAAGGAATAATACCTGATAATATAATGAAATAAATATAGGGATGGCCACGATAGCTATGATGGTCGGTGGGGCGTTAGTGAATGCCCTGGCATTTTCCGGGAGTAATTTCCTCTTCTCGAAACTACGAGATGATCACGCGTCTGAAATACAGGAAGAAAGGAAGCGACACGATCTCGCTACTGAGAAATTACAAAGAGCACAGGACGAGTACGTTAAAAAACGCCTCCAGAGGATCGATTTTATTAATGAACAGCTCAAGCGTGAAAACCATGCCATTAAAACATTCTACGATGTCGATGAAGCAATGAAAGAATACTACATACTAACTGGTAAACAATTGGAACCGCTCAATAAACCCACACTCGCTCAGTACTACACACCATCCAAGGGACAAATGAATCGTGAACTGGGCTTCATAGTGTTGGGTATAGCAGCTACTGCGTTGGTTGCGAAGCAATTAAACTAAAATACCTATATAAGTAAACATGAGACCCGCTCCATACCGATGCGAATATATACTTATGGGGAAGACCGAGGCCTGTGGTAGGAAATGCAGGAATCAGGGGTTCTGTTGTTTCCATATGGGAAGTCCTAACTACACGTGTTCTGTGTGTGGTATCGGGGTTAAAGGGCACTACTGTTTATGTAAAGCTCACGGAGCGAACGTAGTCAGACATCAACTCATATACGAGAATAAAAAAGGCTACATAAAAGAACGTAGGCGACTGCTCAAGATAGCCACTTAAGAGTTACTGTGAACCAATTAGAGATTATACACACCTACGTATAGCTATGTCTGTGGAAAACATATTCAAATATGAACTGGCCTTATGGGGAAGCTTCAGATTTAAGATAATAGTGGACGTGGTATGGATTAAAGAGGGTGTTAAGTATACTCACCCCTTCGAATGGGAGCGGGATATCGCGTCTCAATACCATATAGAACGTTTTTCGAGTATAAGTGAATACAAGGAATACTATACCCAAGGCGAGTACTGGATTGAAACAGCCACACTATATATTTTACCAGGTACGTGGGACGATTTGACAGAATGTCTAGAATTGTACCCGGCCACCAGAAAATATTTTTTAAGAGTTACCTCCCCTTTACTGTGAACCAATTAGACATTAGTTCTCTTAGGTGTAAACACGATGTCTACTGTGCGCGAGCTCAAGAGGGTCGCAAAACAGAGAGGTGTTATCGGGTATTCTAGAATGCGGAAGTCAGCATTGTTGAGATTACTAGGTTTAGAAGTCCCTCCTACAGTAAAACAGTTAAAAGCTCAAGCGAAACAGCTTGGACACACGGGTTATTCAAAACTGGGGAGAGCCGGGTTAACCGCATTGTTATCACATGCCCCCGTAGCACGTCCCACTGTAAAACAACTGAAAACCGAGGCACACGATTTGGGTTTAGGCGGGTATTCCCGTATGAGAAAACCACAGCTTTTAGAATTATTACGACAGAATAGAGCTATTGACCTGCAGTTCGTGCGCACTAAGCACGCTGTAGGTAACTATTTGGTAAGTTGGCGCATGGACGTTGATAGAAACATAGACATTACAGATATCAAGCCTCTGATAGCTGATAAGGTCAACCAGGAACTAAATAACCTAGGAAGTATCAAGTTTCAGATCACGGTGAAAATGTCGCTCGATAAGGAGGGCACCACAGGGGTCACTGAGTATTTTCAACCTTACTTCCGAGGCAAACAAGAGGTCGTCACACATACAGAGACCATTGACGCATCAATCGATACCAGTTTTCAGCAGATACGAGAATACCTAGAACGCTACACGCACATGGGGTCCGGGTGGGCTGTGGATAAAATCGATAACGTCTATCTAGACATAGCTAAATACGTGCCGTTCAGAGGCGGGTCATACCTAGCCTTACCCCCCTACTATAGGAACAAACATGCCATAGTAAACGTTAAGAATAGAGGAAACGATTGCCTGAGGATATCTATCAGGTCAGCCTTATTTCCAGCTGCCACTCATTCAGATAGGCTTTCTAGCTATCCCCAAGATGATGGGCTTAATTGGGATGGTATAGATGAACCCACCCCCATATCCCAGATCACTAAAGTAGAAAAACAGAATAATCTGGCTATAAATGTCTTTGGGCACGAAGGTAATACAATAATAATACACAGGGTCAGCACGGTGAAGGATTGCCAAGTTATCAATATATTCATGATCCAGCGAGGTGAAAAGTATCACTACACATGGATAAAACATCTCAGCCGGTTGTTGCACGACCAGTCGAAACACAATGGGGAAAAACACTTTTGTGTACGATGTCTACACGGTTTCAGTCGAGCTGATTTATTAGAATCCCACCGGGATGATTGCCAAGGTGTGGGGCAGACGGCCATACGAGTCGAAATGCCTAAGGAAGGTGAAAATATCCTAAAATTCAGTAACCACAAGAACCAAATGTCTGTACCTTATATCATATACGCCGACTTCGAAGCCTTAGTTGTGGGTGGGGATTCCCCCACACCCCCTAGTGGGGGTAGCTTCACCCACAAGACACAAGAGCATAAAGCCTGTTCGTTTGGATACATTGTCGTCCGTTGTGACGGGGAAACGAAAGCTCCGGTAGTGTATAGGGGCCCTGACGCGGCTGAAAGGTTTCTAAAGTGTTTACAGGAGGAAGAAAAAATTATTAGGAATGCATTGTATAGAATCGCTCCCATGCGTATGACCCGAGCCGACAGGCTAGCTCACGCTAGTAGCACTAACTGTCACGTGTGTGACTCACCGCTTAACGGTGATTCGGTGAGAGATCACTGTCACATAACTGGTAAGTATAGAGGCGCCGCTCACAACGCGTGCAACCTCAAGCTTAAAATCAATCCTAAGATAATAAACATCCCCGTTGTCTTTCACAACTTGAGAGGGTACGACTCACATTTGATCATGCAGGCCATCGCGAAAATCGATGGTAATATATCGTGCATCCCCAACAACATGGAGAGATACATCTCCTTCAGCTTAAACGGACTTAGGTTCATTGACTCGTTTCAATTCCTCCTGTCGTCACTCGACAGTCTGGTCAAGGCTAACAATACCTTCCCTATCACCGATCGATACACAGACGCCGAGACTAGACCCCTGCTTATGAGGAAGGGTGTGTACCCCTATGAGTACATGGATAGTTGGGCCAAGTTCACCGAGACCAGACTACCTCCTATTGACTGCTTTTATAGCAAGCTGAATGAGGCGTCCGTCTCACGAGATGATTACTCGCACGCGACTAACGTATGGAATAAACTGGGTTGTAAGAACCTTGGCGATTATCACGACCTGTACTTGAGGACAGATGTACTGCTGTTAGCCGACGTGTTCGAGACGTTTCGGCGGACCTGTTTAAAGCAGTATAAACTCGACCCCGCATGGTATTACACCAGCCCAGGTCTGTCGTGGGACGCCTTGCTTAGAAAGACCGGAGTTAATTTGGAATTGCTCACAGATTACGACATGCACCTATTCATTGAGAAAGGCTTGCGAGGTGGGATTTCCATGGCATCCAAACGATACGCTAAAGCAAATAATCAATACGTGAAAGGTTACGATCCTAACAAACCAACCAATCACATTCTCTACCTCGACGCAAATAACCTGTACGGCTGGGCTATGAGCCAGTATCTACCTACAGGAGGATTCGAATGGGTACCAAACGTTGATGTTATGAGCATTGCACCAGATTCGAACAAAGGGTATATCCTCGAAGTTGACTTAGAGTATCCCAAGGCATTACACGCATCGCACAACAGCTATCCCCTTGCACCCGAACGTATGAAGGTTAACACAGACTGGATGTCTGAGTACCAACATAACTTGTCAGGTGGTCGTGTGGCGGACGTTGAAAAACTCGTGCCTAACTTAATGAATAAGACCAAGTACATAGTTCACTATCGCAACCTACAGCTGTACCTGTCATTGGGTATGAGGCTGACCAAAATACACAGGGTGCTCATGTTCGACCAGAGCCCATGGATGGAGCCCTACATCAGAATGAACACAGACCTACGAAAAAAAGCCACCAGTGATTTTGAGAAAAATCTCTACAAGCTCATGAACAACTCGGTGTTTGGTAAGACTATGGAAAACCTGAGGAAACGCGTAACCGTGAAACTGGTTAGATCTAGTGAGGAAGACAAGCTCAGGAAATTGATAGCCAGTCCGGCATTCAACCGTAATAAAATATTCACAGACGACCTAGTTGCCATACACATGAAGAAAAGCCACATAAAATTCAACCGACCTGTTTACGTTGGGATGAGTATCCTCGATTTATCCAAACACCTGATGTACGACTTTTACTACAACGAGCTCAAGAAACAGTACGGCGACAGGTGCGAAGTGCTGTACACTGACACGGATTCCCTGCTGATGGAGATTCGAACCGAGGACGTGTACGAGGACATGAAAAAACACATCGATTTATACGACACCAGCGACTATCCTAAGACCCATACTATACACAGCACGGTAAATAAAAAGGTCCTAGGTAAGATGAAGGACGAGTGTGCTGGCACGCCAATAGCTGAGTACATAGGTTTGAGGCCTAAGATGTACTCCATATTGAAAGCCGACAATAGTGAGATCCGAAAAGCTAAAGGGGTTAAGAAGTATGTGGTGAAACAACACATCAAACACGCCAGATTCAAGGAGGCCCTGTTCAAGACCCGTACCTTTAGGCATAAGATGAACACGCTTAGAAGTGATGGACATAAGATATACGGACTGACTATAAACAAGACGTCCCTATCGCCTATGGACACGAAACGTTGGATAGCTATTGATGGTATAAACACATACGCGTATGGACATGAAAAAATTTGAGGCTATTTATTACAGCCCGCGTGGATATTGGAAAGGAGCTAGCGCAGTAGATAAGCTATCTAAAATGGCACGAGTATCACCAGAGAAAGCCAAAGCGTGGCTTGAAAAACAAGCCCTGTGGCAGATCTATTTGCCGGCGCCACGCTACGTACCTAGAAGGAGTTTCGGAATTAACATACCTAATAGCATTCACCAGGCAGACCTACTGTTCCTACCTCATGATAAGAGGTACAAGTATGCCTTAACCGTAGTGGACGTAGCCAGTCGTTACAAGGAAGCCGAACCCTTGACCACGAAAGATTCGGCCAAAGTAGCCAAAGGATTAGAACGCATATACAAACGCAGCCCGCTGACTTGGCCAACAGAGCTGCAAGTTGATCCCGGACGGGAGTTCATGGGTGCCGTTTCACAACTGCTAGCCAAACACGATACAAAGGTCAGACGTGGCACGGCCGGAGCCCATCGCAGCCAAGCTATAGTTGAGAGATTTAATAGGACTTTGGCTGAGCGCTTGTTCGGCCATCAATATGCTAGGGAAATGACAACCACTGGAAAACGATCGACCGAATGGGTAGCGAGGTTACCCGAGGTGGTGTCGGCAATCAACCATGAAGTAACCCGGCTCACTGGTAAGAAACCGGCAGACGCTATCAAACTAAAATCAGTGTTAGCAGAGTCGTCTGCTCCATTGCGTGGAAAGGAGAAACAGATACCAGATAGGGCCTTAGTTAGGTATCTATACCAGCCGGGGGAACACGAGGGCGATAACCGTAAGCGAGCCACCGATCCTATATGGTCAGTCAAAACTTACAACATAGATAAAGTGGATATGAAAGCCGACGAACCTAACTTGTACTACTTGAGGGGTGGGCCGGGTAGGGGGTTTGTAAGAGAAGAATTATTGATCGTACCGTACGGCACAGTGTTACCGCCTGCCAAGTCACGGTAAACGTGATGGCGTGGCTTTGTAGTAGGGGCAATAGTATCAAGAGCTAAGGGTCCCACCAAAGCCTCATTTAGTAAATGAGGTTTTTTTAGAGGGGTTTTTGAAAAGTGGTCCAGAACTCTCATTACCTATACTACTTGTGTTCTTCATCGCCTGAGCAGTAAGAATACTGAGAACAGTCTTGAAGAGATTCATCCAATCAGATGGTGTACTATTATTGTTTACAAAAGATTACAATTTTACAGTTCTCCAGAGCAATCTACTGTCGTCCTTCAGTTTATGAAGTTTACGTGTGAAGTCTGAGAATGACGAAGGCAGGTACGCAGCACACAGCTGGTGATAGTGTGACACAGAATCAACATAGCGTTGTCTATCGCATTTACGGTTACTTGCGTGAAATACACGCAGACGGCACCTAACCGTATTGAGTATGATTCTTGACATGGATGTCATGCCCCTAACAATGTACACGGACTTGAAAGTTATACCCATCATAGTACTGTCTCGCTTGCATCCAAAATACACTTTCACTAATGTCCCCATCAGCGGATGCAATTCGCTCAGTGCATCCTGATCCTTTGGCCCATTTGAGGACAGCGCTCGGATTTCCGACGCGGAACAGAGCGCGTCTGACCCTCTGCAGAGACTTCAATATGCAACTTTCTATATCGTTCACCATTGCTGTCTTGGCTGTATATATACAGTTTCGAAGGGTGAGATGTTTCAGCTTAACAGATGGAAAAGGCGCGACTTCCATTTCTAGCGATGGCTTCAGATTGGTATCATTGGCAAGGTCATTGCTATCAAGAATGACAACGTTCATGTCGTCCCTGGGTAACATCTAGAGCAGGCGACTGTCGTTAGGGTTTCCTCCAAGCCTTTGGAAAGCGATTAATCACAGCTATTGTATTTAGGCTACAACTGAGGGCTGCCTCCAACACAATCATCAGAAAGTACATCTTCAGAACAGAAGGTCAATTACTCGACCAGGTCATCGAACACCTTGAGGGTTGTACTGAGGACTTGGAAGCTGTAACCAGTCACTAAACACACTCTCAGAGCAAGATCTGTGTACTAGGATGACACTCATCAGCCGCTGGTGTTAGCTGTTGTCAGCGCCATTGGACCAACGGTTCTATGGAAGGATGGGAATGAATGCATGACAGTGCTTGATTGTCCACACCTTTCTTGCGGCAAATCAGAGTTCACTCACACTCGACCCTTTTCAGCCAATCTCACACTCATCTATTCGTGGTTAAAATTGGTTTTCAGCAACTAATCCCCGTCTTTTGATTTGACAAGCGGGATTGGGTGGTCAGGCTCTCTGGCTTGTTTCAACGATGCTCCTGAAAATACTCGCATCAGATAAAATCTTCAGAAATTGCATATATATACATATGTAGTGGCTGATTCATTAGATATTATTATCGATACCTAATCCGTTGTCAAACTTGTATATCGAATGAGAACACCCGGATACATTAGATGTTACAGTAATAGTAATGTCCGCTTGTGTATTAACGTGGATCTGAATTAGCCAGGACAAATTCTACTGTCCTCTTCATAATATCTAATTCTAAGTATTGACAAAGGGAGAAGAATATAAGACTTGGCTTTATTTTTATAAGATATCATGCATATCTTGTCTGGGGAATTGTGAAACTTCTAACGTGCTTTATATACGTGTATTACAATTGCACTAACCTGTCATGGTTAGATCGTGGTCTTGCCAGAGGGCAATGAGTGTTCGATAGCAAACTGAATGTGCAGCAGACAATTCTCCTCCAGTTTCTCCCAAAACTACCAAAACATTCAAAATGAATTCGAACCTACAAGGGTTTAACCGTAGCTCACGTGCAATTTATTGGTAGATTGTCTGAAGGGATGGTGTAAATCCAGCATGGTCCACGCCAGAAGCAAGTTTACTATAAGTCAACATAGTTCCTAGTATGATGGTGATCTACCTTCATGTGTTGGCGATCTATAGCCCATTTCTATACTGACCTTTCCGAAATTGAAATCCAATTGTACAGATAGCTGCTAGTTTTACTTCGAGTTGGTTTTACTGTCCTTCGTTGATAGATGCTTCTACTGTACATCTGTATTGGTGAATTTACAACTTGATTTCGTCACGACTTTTAACTCGTTCACTCACTCAATTTGAAACATGACCAACTACGCTGCAGTGTGTATTGACATGATTGCTATCACTGACATACCCCTGTACCTCCATGGCCAGGTATCGTATAAATATTCTTGGACGAGTGCAAATATGCACGCATATACTCTGCTTTGTCTTCAGCCTTGTACTCTCGACATATAAATTTAAAACAAAAACCCACACAAATACACCCCAACCGTAGATTGAATGTATGAGTTGGACAGTAAAAATCCATATTGGTATGATGCGAACTGTCATAAATCTTAGCCGAATCCTATGGATGAAGAGAGATTCTGAACACTCACTTGTGTGCTGCTGTGTACACAAGTATCTTCCCGAATACATGACACATTTCATGGATAACAACTTGTTTTGTATTCGTTTGCACAAAATGTGAGAGCTAATACTTGCTCCTTCATCAGGTGGATGTGTGAACGCAAATGATATATGGTGAGTAAAAAAAGAAACTTCATACAATGTAATTTTTAAAAATAATGAATAATGTTTCTCTGATTATACATCTATGTATCCGAAATGAGATCCTTATCTTTCGACTCTAGAAAAACGTTAGCAAAACCCATTCAAACCCATCCATTCGTCGTGCAAATGACATTAATGCCAAATCAGGTGTTGCACGTGCAGTCGAGCACGTCATCGCCGCATGGACGTTTTCTGCATTTGGACGTGTCTGCATTGGCCTCAAGAACTGAAAAAAACCAGTTTTAAACCACAGTTCTAATGGTACTATAAATGCCACGATTGTCAAATGTGCAACGTGCCGTTGGTATACTGAAAACGGGAAGATCAGTTATTGACGTCGCAAGAGCAACGGGATGCAGCCGTCGTACTGTGTATGACCACAGATTGGCACTACTTCTGATCTCCCAAGGTCGGGTCGTCCACGTGTGGCGTCACGAGCAGAAGGCCGTCAAATCGTCCTACGTCACCTACGTGACAGATTCCTGCCGGCTAGTCGAACCAGGGCTGAGATGTTTACAGGTCGACTGTCCTCACAGACCATTCGAAATCGGTTGAGGGCAGCCAGTAACCATCCTCGACGTCCAGATTGTGACTTGACATTCTGTATACCCATGTTTTGGAACGGCGGTGTAGCCTAATGGTACTGATTGTGCCACTTTCAGTGTATCATGTACATCACACAGATCTCAGCAATGAAATAATAACAATTTAACTATCTCACCATTTCTTGTTCTTTTATAGTGCCCTGAGGAAAAAATGTGAAGTTTATAAGTTGTTATCCATGAAGAGTGTTATGTATTCGGGAACATGACTAGTAAAACGCAATCTGGTCTGCACCTGTCTGTACTGCATGAGCAGCGATTCGGTGTGGAATGTGAGGACATGTCAAGCATGTCAGGAGGCTGACTGCGCTATCCTATCACTTGCCTCCTACAACAAGCATGGGTTGCCTTCTATCTAACACGATACTTTACGGTTTTCTTAGCCTCTGCTTGGCAACATAACCGCTCTGGAACTTGGAAGACCCACTGAGAAAGTGCATTCGAACGATAATTCTTAGGAGATCTCCACATCGGCTTTTAGCATCTCATAGGTTTTATCAACGACGCCTATCATAGTAACGTGATAGGAAATCACATTATTCGCTTGGGAAACACCCCCGTGGATACAAATCAAAATAGCTTTGATACATTACATAAATGGATTAATGGAAGAGTTTAAAGCATCTAATCCTCTCCTTCAGTTGAGTCCCACCCATCATATTTACACGAATATAAGGGTTTCTTACCTAAGCTTACTTTATGTTCATCGAAACTTGTCTGATCTGAGAACACACGAACAAGTCGTCGCTGATGACCAGAATTGTTAGGTATATGTAGGTTTGAGAAGAACGGGGAAAGTGACACGCACATGATTCAAATTTGTTAGTTCACACTCGTGGATACACTCGCATCAGCAATGTCTAGTCATGCAACCCTAATCACATTATCCGTATTGTGACAGATATAATCTCACATACGTATCCTGCCATACATTTAATTCAGTTGTGGGAACATCTGATACTATATCCAGCAATGTAGAGTTTAGGGATTGCAACTAGATTCACCGTTAATCTTCCTTTACCGCATGAGAATGGATAGATCTTATGAAGCAGTCTCCATGAAGACACACACGTTAACACGTGTCTAATACTAATTGTTTACACTGATAATTATTCACAAAGCAATACCCAGTGACAGACGCATTGCAGCAGTGTCCATATTGGCAGAAGAAGCCAGGAAGTCATTTACCCTATATTTATCTCACCAATTTGATTATGCCGTTATGTAAAGCCTTAATTCACCAATTGACATTAGGGCCTGAGACACGCCATGTTTGTCTAGGAGACTGTCAGATGCCCGGCACTATTGGCAATACGACTTCAAATTATTGACGTGCTTGTGAACCGTGAAATGTTGAGATGGAAATAACCGCCCAGACGGATACTGATTTATCGGCTCACAAAAAAGTAATCTGTTTGTAGACATTATTCTGTGGAGTTCACGTAAAGACGATGTGAAAACAAGTTCTGTTTTCTGTAGTTTCATATCTTTTAATGGTCGTTTGAAGCTTTCATCCGCACCGGTATACGCAATAAGAATTTATAATGTTATTACTGTTTCCTACAGACCACAAAAAGGGCAGGATGAAGTTTCTGCAGAAAAGGGCACCCTAGTTTGAAAACGGCACAAACTACAATAAAAACCAAAACAAAATGATCAGATTGAGCCTCATGTATTATTAACCTACATTCTCCTTTGCTTTTTTCTCAAGAAGCTTTTCACAACCGCTTCCAAGTCGGTGTCATTGTGTCATACTAGCTAATTACACATTGTTGATAACGGGTGGATGCACATACCTTCTTTTGCCAGGTTCACAATAACGGTGAGGAGACCAATATCTCTTTCCAGGATGAGTTATTTCAAGTACCATGATTATACCTATCTACACTAAGACTTGTAAATCGTTGATATCAAGGAAATTTCCTGCTCAAAATCGTTGATGTGTCTAAGAAATATAAGAATGTCACTGATCAAGAGCTAACGTGAAATGTGTGTCTTGGGTTTTGATTTGAACCCTGTGAGAGTGACATAGACTGGCAGTTTATTCCACATTCAAGGACATTCATGGGCTCCTTTGCCAAAGGTCTTTATGCACGGTGTTTTTTGTCCCAGCATGACACATCAGGGAAGTGTTAGCCTTTTCCCTTCGTTTATCAACACAGGGATACATACAGATTTATTATAGATAGTACTAATGTACTAATGTAAAAGCCGGTTGGTGAGTGAGTGAGTTCATATTTAATGCCATATCGGCAATATTTCAGCCATAACGTGACAGCATTTAACACTGAAATGGTACAATATAAAAACATGTCGATGATGGACAGTAAAATAATAGAATGCCACAGATATAAATATAAATCTAGCATGAAAAACTAAAACATTGTAATTAAAGAAGACAATACAATATTAAACACGTGAACAACTGAATGTAGATAACCATACTAGGGACCATGGGGACTTACAGTACCTTTGCTACCTGCGTGGACCCTAGCTAGATTTACACCATGCCTTAAGCCGTTGGCAAGTGTATGAAATGCTAGCCAATAGTAGGCACCCGTGGCGAGCCACCTCCCCGTGGTGGGTGCTGGGTAACGCCAAGAACTCGCCGACACCCCTGTAGTGGACCCGGGGGGATATTTGGTCCACCAACCCGTTTGCCGTGGGTTGCGTCCCGTGTCGGTGGAGGACGGTAGTCTGGTGGTTGAGGGCAGTAGGAGCCTGGAACCGTGCTCCTATCGCTCAACACACCACTTCGGCCCTTACTTCACCAGACGGGTGGTAGAATCGGCCCGATTCTATCAATCGGCTGGTTATGCCAAGCCCTGTGCATGGTGACTGTATTTTGCACATTTGAACTATTATTGGGTATTGGCTGTTTCTATGTCAAATATATACACTAAATATTTATTGAACTGCCTAGAGTCCTATGCCAGAAGGCGGTGGCTCATGGGCCAATCTGCACTATTGACCTCCAGGTTCAAATTGTCATCAAATAAATGTAGGGTCTGAACCAACCTGACTTTTATTCTGTTTGGCAATATTTGCTACCTGTGTTGATATTGCTTGAGTATAACACCCTTGTAGCCCTAGTGTTTGTCGTTGGTTTCCACTACAGCACTGTCCTCGTTGACACACGGTGGCGGGTGGGGAGCAGGGATGTCGAATGTTTACCTTCAACATGGCTTCCCCACAAATCACTGGTTCTCGGTACTCAACTAAAAGACGTCATATTGATATAGACACTATTTTGTCTTCTGATGATGAAAGTTCTGTTTTAAATGTAGAGTCATGGCCACGATTTCTGGTTGTGGAAGGTGCTAATGGTCTCCCGCTTAAGATAAACCCTTTTGTTGTCTCTAAGGCTGTGGAAAGAATACGTGGCACTATGCAAAATATTACTCGTCTCCGTTCTGGCTCTTTGTTGATTGAATGTGCTAAAAGACAGCAGTCTGTAAATTTGCTCAAAGCAAACCATTTTGCTGATACTGAGATTGTTGTATCTGTCCACAAGACATGAAATTCGTGTCGAGGCATTGTTCGAGACCATTCAAAATGTTTGTCTGACATGTCAGAAGAGGAGATTGTGGCAGAACTCAAAACTCAAGAGGTGACATCCGTGAAACGTTTCACTAGAAAAGTTAATGACAGGGTTATCCCTACTACCACCTATCTCTTTACCTTTGCGCTTTCCAAACTACCCAAATCCATCAAAGCTGGATATCTTAACATCGGTGTGGATACATATATCCCAAATCCACTCCGAAGTTTTAAATGTCAACATTTTGGTCATGGGGCAAGTTCTTGTAACAACTCCCTAATTTGTTCCCGCTGCAGTGGAAATCACGAGAACACTGATTGTACAAATGCCATGAAATGTGCAAACTGTAGTGGTGAGCATATGTCTTACTCTAAGCAATGTCTAGTGCTTGAGAAAACATCTAGGATAATCAAAATCAAATATTCAAACAACATTTCTTTCTCTGAGGCCAAACAATTAGTTGCCGACCAGACACAAAACAACAATTTAACAAAGCCATATTCTGTCGCAGTTTTTTCTTCTATCCAAAAAGTGGATAGTGTGTGCCAGACAGCCATTAGTTGGGTCACCGATCAGCAAAAACTCCTCTACTCGCTCAGTGCAGTAACTTCAACAACTGACACGCAGACTGATGTACCATCTACCCCCAGTCTCAAACAGTTGATCGTAGACCTGAATCTGTGCCAGAATCCAATACTGGGAAAAAACTGAACCAAACAAAACTTTCCAAAGCAGAAAGAAAACAACATAAAAGAAAAGAAGCAAAAGCTCTTAAGCACCCTGACGTATCTTTGAGCAATTGTGTCGAGGTTCGTAACAGCTTTGAACTTCTGGATATGGAAACCTCTCCATTAAAGTGCAGAGGACCTTCCCCTCATTCACGATCTCCTGTTAAACCACCATGACTTCCTCCACCTGTTTATTACAATGGAATGTTAGAGGGCTTCGGAACAATTATAATGACCTTCAGCTATTATTCCAGGATTACAAACCATCAGCTTTTTGTTTACAACAAACCTTCCTCAAAACAACTGATACATTGAATTTAAGACAGTACGACTCGTACCATTACTTTTCACCTGCAGGTGACAAAGCAACCGGAGGCGCTTCTGTTCTGGTGCGCCAAGGGGTAATTCACAGTCCAGTTTCTCTGAACACCCCTCTGCAAGCTGTTGCAGTACGTTTGACTCTGAATATTGTTTTCACCTTGTGTTCTTTGTATATCCCACCGTCCTATTCTATTCACCAGTCTGATCTTCAGGCATTTTATGACCAACTTCCCAAACCCTGTGTAATAATGGGTTATTTGAACGGTCATAACCCACTTCGGGTGTGTGTGTGTGTGTGGGGGGGGGGGGGGGGAGGGGGGGGGGGGAATGTCACAAATGCGAAAGGAAATTTACTTGAAGATTTTTTCTCAAATAACAATTAATGCCTTTTTAACGATGGTACTAAAAAACTATCTACACCATGGAACTGGCTCGCATTCCTGCTTGGGTCTATCAGCTGTTGGTTGCAATTTACTAAATGAATTCGAATGGTCAGTTCATGATGACCTCTGTGGTAGCGATCATTTTCCTACTGTATTAAAGACAATTACACCACCTGATGTTCCTCCGTCTTCGGAATTTTGCTAAAGCAGACTGGACTAGCTATGAAACTCTTTGTTCAGAAAAGCTAACACCAGATGCTTTCATTGATGTCCCCGACTCTATACAGCTCTTTTCCGATAGGCTTCACAAAATAGCTGATGAATGTATTCCGAAATCCTCTATTATTCCCCACATACGTAAACCTTGGTTTACTGCAGACTGCAAACGAGCTAGGAAGGCACGGAAGAAGGCTGAGCAATATTTTCGTCGTCATCCAACGGTCCATAATTTAAATAAATTTAAAATCCTCAATGCAAAAGCCCGGCGTACTTTTAACCAAAACAAGCGCCAATCGTGGCGAAATTATGTTTCGAAGATAAATTCACGAACGCCAATGTGAAAGGTATGGAACATGATCCAGAAAATTAAAGGTAAGGGTAGCAAATCAAGCATACATCATCTCAAATGCGGAGATGAGCTGCTGACGGATAAATCTGATATCGCACATAAACTGGGTGAAACACTTGCGAAACATTCTTCCTCAGCTAACTATAGTCCTCAATTTCAAACATACCAAAGACAACTGGAAAAGACAATTCTCAATTTTCATTCAGATAATGGGGAAGATTATAACGAAATCTTTTCTATTCATGAGCTTCATACTGCTCTTGAACAATCCCATGATACTGCTACAGGAACTGATGGTATACATTATCAGCTCCTAAAACACTTACCAGAATCCTGTTTAGAGACATTAGGTAAATTTCCTCCATCCTGGCGTGATGCCATAGTTATACCTATTCCCAAACCTGAACGTGATCATACCGATCCATCAAATTATAGGCCCATTTCTTTGACTAGCTGTGTTTGCAAAACCATGGAACGCATGGTCAATAACAGATTAACTTGGTACCTGGAATCTAATAATTTAACCACAAATATCCAATGTGGTTTTCGTAAATATCGCACTACCGTTGACCATTTAGTTCGACTGGAGTCATTTGTCAAGAATGCCTTTATCAGCAAGCAACATGCAGTGTCGATCTTTTTCGATTTAGAAAAGGCTTATGATACCACCTGGAAGACGGCATCTTAAACGACTTACATGACTTTGGTTTACAGGGCCGTATGCCTCAGTTTATATCACAGTTTTTAACTGACAGGCAGTTTCAGGTCCGAGTGGATTCTACCCTATCTGATCATTACCATCAGGATCAGGGTGTCCCACAAGGCAGTATTTTGTCTGTCACTTTATTTAGTATCAAGATCAATAGTTTAGCTAAAGTTTTAAATGATTCAGTTCATGGTTCACTTTTTGTGAATGATTTTAATATTTCTTGTCGGGGGAAAAATATGCATACTATTGAACGGCAAATGCAACTGTGCTTAAACAAAATAAACAAATGGTGTCTTGAAAACGGCTTTACATTTTCTAAATCAAAAACCAATTGTATACATTTCTGCCGCAAATATAAGCCATATAAGGACCCAGAACTCTTCTTAAATGGCACTCCCATCAAAGTTGTTAAGGAGGCCAAGTTCTTAGGTCTGATGTTCGATTCACATTTACCTTTCCTGCCGCATATTAAATCCCTAAAAACTAAATGCCTGAAGGCACTCGATTTATTGAAGGTCGTGTCTAATTCAAAGTGGGGAGGTGATCAAGCTACTCTATATAGATCACTTATCCGTTCGAAGCTTGATTATGGCTCAATTGTATATGGTGGAGCCTGTAAGAGCACCTTAAAATGATTAGATTCTGTCCATCATCAAGGTCTAAGACTTTGTCTTGGCTCCTTTCGTACTTCACCCGTTGACAGCCTGTATGTCGAGGCTGATGAACCATCTCTTGAGCAGCGCCTTACAGTATATAACAAAACTACATTCCAATGAATCAAACCCTGCATATAACTGTGTTTCCAATCCTCTCTACGAAGATTTATACAATAAGAAACCTATTGTTCCGCTTCTTGGTTTAAGAATAAAACCACGTGTATTGTTGCTGTCGGCATTGGTCTGGATACTATAGCTCCTTCCCGTGTTCTTTCTTCTCCTCTTTGGCAGTTGGTTAGGCCCCAAGTGGACTTAACATTGACCACATTTAAAACATCAGACACTAATGAACTACAATAGAAACAAGAATATAATCAATTACATACTAAATATAAGGCATATAAATCCTTATTTACAGATGGGTCCAAGGACCGTGGCGCAGTTGCTTGTGCCACTGTCACTGGATCCAGAACAATATCTTCTAGATTGCCAGATAACAGTTCTATTTTTACTGCTGAAGCTAACGCCATCTTAATGGCTCTTAAGTATATTAAAAGACACTTTAAACATAAACAGTACACAATCTATTCAGATTCTCTTTCTTGCCTTCAGGCTCTTCAAAATATTTGTTGCAAACATCCACTTTTAATTGAAATTATCGAATTGCATAATGATGTTGCTACTGGCCAATACGACATCGTCTTTTGTTGGTTTCCAAGCCACGTGGGCATTTCCGGGAACACAATATTAATGGCTGATCCTGCTGCCAAGGCAGCTCTCAACAAATCTGTGACACCACTTCTTATTCCATACACTGATTATAAAGTTTGCATTAGATCTTATATCCATGATCTGATGCAAAAGAAGTGGCACACCCAAGTGGGCATTAATACATTACATGCAATAAAACCTTATATTGGTTGTACCTATTTGGGTTGCCAGTCAAGATTTGAAGAGGTCATCATGCGGCGATGTCGTATTGGCCATACGAGATATACACATGAATATTTATTGAAAGGTGAGGATCCTCCTTTTTGCATCCCTTCTGATGACATAATCACAGTCAAGCATGTCTTGCTTGACTTTGTCGAATATTCCATCACAAGCTTTAGGGATAAATATTTCAAATCACCAACTATGAAGGATCTTTTTAGTAATATAAGTTCTCGTTTATTTTTTGCATTTTTAAAAGAATTGGATTTGCTAACGGATTTGTAAATTGATAAATACTTTATGATTGGAGGTTTAAATTGATAACAAAGATTGTTAGTGGCTGTATCCTCGGGGGGGGGGGGGGGGGGGGTTAAAATAGTGTAAAATTATTGTCCTCCTGAGAGGGTACGTAAGTCCACAAACATTCAAAGTAAATTCAAACTCTCTGCTACTTTAATCCTAATATATGTGTCCTTTTAAATGCATGGCTAGACGTGGCTAGATTGCTAACAGCTCAGGGGATGGTGTAAATCCAGCTAGGAACCATGCAGGTAGCTAAAGTAATGTAAGTCCCCATGGTCCCTAGTGTGGTGATCTACCTTCAGTTGTTGGCAATCTATAGTCCATTTTTATGTTGTATTGTCCTCTCTAATTAAACTGTTTTATAACTACTTACTAGTCTTCGATGGATATCTGTGATATATATTAGTGGTTTTACTGTTCTTCGTCAACAGGGTTTTAGTTTCTTATATTCTTTCATTCTACAATGTCATTCTTACTTGTTCCCGTCACGATATGGCTGCAATATTGCCAATGCAACGATAAAATTTAACTCACTCACTCACTCACTCACTAGCCAAAAGTAAAATAACAAGAATACTACGGTTATGTTTTGGGACGTACGTACTCTCTCAGGAGCACACTAATTTTACAATACGTCAACCCCCTTTGATGGTATGGCCTCTAGCAATATCAGTTACTGATCTAGACTACCAATAATAAAAACAAAATATATATTTACAATTCATTTAACAAATCCAATTCTTTTGAAAGTGCAATTATTAAATGGGAGCCGGTATGAGTAAAAAGATCCTCCATAGTACGAGTTTTCAAATAGGTATCCCTTGTGATGGAATATTCGACACAGTCAAGCAAGACATGTTTGACAGTGATTCTCCCTTCCCAAGGGATACAAAATGGAGGATCCTCACCTTTCTATAGGTATGCATGTGTATCTATGGTGTGCCCAATACGACATCGTCTCATAATGACCTCTTCAAATCTGGACTGACTAACCGATGTAGGGTTTTATTCTATGTACTTTATTGATGCCTATCTGAGTGTCACAAGTCTTCTGCATCAGATCACGTCACGTATGAGATCTCATGGTAGCTTTATAATCAATGTATGGAATAAGAAATGGTCTCACAAATTTGTTGAGTGCTGCCCTGGCAAAAAGATCAGCCATTGTGTTACCAGAAATGCCGACGTGGCTGGGTAACAAACAAAAGAAGATGTCGTATTGGCCATTAGCAAGATCGTTATATAATTCAATAATTTCTATTAAATGTGGATGTTTGCAATAAATATTTATTATTATTAATATATTAATAGCCTGAAGGCAATAAAGAGAATCAGAAAATATGATACATTGTTTATATTTAGCTTGTCATTGAATATGTTTAAGAGCCGTTAGTATTGCGTTTGCTTCTGCAGTAAAAAGAGAGCTGTTATCTGATATTCTAGTGCCGATTGGTGACAGGGCAAACATTCAAAGACATTGACTCAGCTGTTATGTTTCCTGTTAACATGAACAGTCGGACCAATCACAGACCCACATACGTTGCGTATACTTCAGTAGTAGCATACCATATTTACATTGTAGACAATGATTACTGGCATACCAACAGTTCCAGATTAGCATTTACAATACAATACCAGTTTAAGGCGACGTATTGAATTAATATCCACGGGGGTTGTATCATCCAGGAAAGGAAGATTGTTCTGATCAATACTTAGCTGTGCAGACAGGAACAGATAGTGTGAGATTAGAGAGACTATTTGCGAAGCCACATTGACTTCATTGTACAGGAAACCACGAAATTAGGGATGACATCCGTGGTCTCTGGGATGATCATTACTTACTTACTTCCTCTGGTGTCTTATACCCTGATCACCGGGCTTGATTCTGGAATCGCTGCAAAACTACTTGAATGTTTCGAGGCCATATGTACTGAATCCAACGTAACAATGAACTACTTCAAACATTTAATGAATGCTATCTTCGAGCAGTCTGTTTTAGTAGTAAACTTAGGCAAAGTCTTGACATACTTCAAGCATTGGTGACAGCAACAGTTCATTTGCAGAATCTTGTGCCCCGAGCCTGTAGTGGCTGAAAAGCATACCACTGGTGCTGACAAGAGAGGATTGATCTTGAGATTTAATCTCAAACTGCAATCCTAGAATCCAAGAGCAAACAAGTCTGAACCATGGCCCACAGACATCCAGGGCACCTGCACCTGAACGGTTTTGGATGTGCTAGTACCACACTAGAGATGAAGGGTTCAGAATATATGCATACAATGTCTGGAGGAACAGACTGACACCCTTAAAGAAAACTCTCACTGCTGCCCATCATGATATTAATATGCGCCCGGTAGATTTTATAATCAAAGACATAGATCCCTTCAGTTATAAGAACCGTCTGCTACATCAACCTGCAGTTACTCGATATTGTATAATTTATATTATCAGCTTTGCACGAAGTTTCCTTAAGGGTTGTTCATTGATCTCTCAGCCTTCCGCCGCATGAGAGATGTTAAAGCCTAGGGCACCAATCTACTGATGATGTAGGATAAGTATCTTCATAAGGGGGACATTGAAATTCAGGTGAAATATTCAGGTTGTTATTGAAGATCAGTTTTTATGTGCTTTGCGCGTGTGTTTAGGTATGAAGTAAATGTATTAATATTCATCCAGTTATCTAAGAAGAGGTTTTCCCACACGACACGACACCATGTATACAGATTACACATCACATCACTCATTTATCAATCGAGCTTTTATGTATTTCCCTTTGCAACGCTAGTTATTGTGATGTAATATAAACTCTGTACCTGTGTGAGAGCTTCAAGAGTCAAAGGACATGTACAGTTATATTTGCTTTCTGTACACAACCGATATTATTCATCATTTGGGTCAGTGAAGCCCGAAAACATCATTAACGGTCACCTCCGAATATCACCCTTTCGAATGAATGCACCAAGTACATTATCCTCATTTGCGACACGAAATTTGTCTATTTATAAGAACTATTACAGAACTTTGTACCCACGTACAAAGATAAGAAGGAAACCACATATCCCAGCTTGAAGAACAACTTGGCATAGACGTTCATTGCAAATCAGTTACTTGTGGATGGGTCGTTCATGTACATCAGTATGAAACATAGCCTAAGTGAGTAGGTTGGACTTTACGCCGCACTCAGCAATATTCCAGCTATGTGGTGGCGGTCTGTAAATAATCGGGTCTGGACCAGACAATCCAGTGATCACCAACATGAACATCGATGTGTGCAGTTGGGAACGGATGACGTGTCAAGCAAGTCACCACCCGATCCCGTTAGTCGCCTCTTACGACAAGAATAGTCGCCTTTTATGGTAAACATAGGTTGTAGAAGGCCTATTCTACCCCGGGTCACAGCCTCAGTCAAAAAGGGATCTTGTTTCGAGGTCTTGTGGACAATGCTGATACAAATAGACATGATTTCATTGTAAACCGTTTCTGTAATGAGGTAATACATTGACTTGACAGGCACATGTCTGGAATATTAAACCACACTGAGAGGTGTTAATGATAATGGTTGTAGTAAAGTGTCGCGGATTAAGTTTGAATCATCACCTCCTTTAGGTGTATGGAAGTTTTATCACACATGCCAGCTTAATGCGCGAAGGCATAATATTCAGTAAAGCCCTGATCTGGTGCATGGTACTGAAAAGTACATAATCTTCATTATATCGATTTGTTATCATGCCAACGGACCACAAGGTTGAACAAACAGATGAAATGTGGCAGCAAATGCCTGAGAGGACACAGTCTGGTTCTCCTCTTGAAGTGCAATACTAGGCGTCTGCACACAAGGATACTCACCAGACTTCCAGTAGAATTAAATGCCACTTGATGCGGCAATGTTGGGCTTGAAAGAGGCTGGAATCTGAAGGTGGGTTTAGGAGCGATGAAAGTCATCACATTTAACCTGATTACCCTATAAATGTCGTAGCCAAGCTGGTTGTGCTTCCACGGAGCCTGTGCTGCTGGTCTCGGGTCATTGTTGTTGACAGAAGTCATCAGGATAACTGCGGGGTCCTCTTCTCAAAAAGTCCATTTTCTATGACCAAACTCTTGGAGATGAACCTTCAAGGAATACTAGATTTCACTCAGTATATGTTTTCCTACAATTATATTTTCCCATAAAAGACCAAGGTTTAACCTTGCATTGACAGAACGCTGAGACTTGTGTAACCGCAGATTCTGAATAATCATGGCTGGATGTCTGTCGCCTTATATTCATTATTTAGAGTCGCACTCAGAACTACCCAGATACGACGGCACTGTGTACATACAATCTTAGATCTGTGCCAAGGGATCCAGTGATCGACACCATAAGCATAGTAACCAAACTTGGTGCATGATTCCTACCAGTGAGCCTAGCACCCAAGTTTCCATTTACAGCCGAAATGCTGATGTTTGAATCAGCCAAATGTTTGAATCAACAAAAAATCTTCTTCTTGAAAAAAACAGATGTCCCTTAATATGGTTTAATATCCATTTTGTTGGCCATCTACTCAACAACAAAACGTCAACAACCAACAAAAAATGCTCTTAAAAAATACCACCTTCAAAATTATGCCCGGAAGTGTCATAATCACGAGAGAGAACACTTTGCGTAATAAGCTAATGCAGCATGTGTATTAAAGTTAACATCAGTCTTCAACTAAAAAAACAAAAATGATTTTACCATACTCAGATGTTATTTGGAAATTGAAATAAAAAATATCGGATGTAGACATTTCACTTGCGTCATCGGTGTAAGATATGATTATACCCACGGAACTGGTTTTAATCCCGGATTTCCGATGTTAGAGAAAGGAGATCGTCAGGATAGCAATAACGACATTCCAGAAGTGCCTTTAGAGTTCAAGTGGAAGCCTACAGGCACGAGAGCAGAATATGGAATGCAAGAAGTTAGTCGCCCTCGGCAAAAGAATTATAACATATATCTAATGTGGAGGATTTTTATGTGCAAGACTTTGAAACTTTTCTCAAAACTCACATACGTTTTTTTCAAAGCAGTACGTTGGAAGTTATCAAAGAAAAATGATCATCTAAACAGGGAAGAGTTGCATTAAATTCCTTTAACAAGAAGACACGCTGTTACACGGCATCGGCATCAATCACATTTCCTACAGTTCGGGTGTTATAATCAATCAATCTGAAGTCCAGGTCCAGGACAGAGCCGCTATCAAAGCCTGTTTGATGCATGACAATATACATTGTCAAGGAATCAATCAGCAGGTTACATTTATTAACGGAATATTTATCAGAACACTTCATGGCTATTTTTTACGCATACGTGTTTCATTCAGTTGCAACAGGAAATTCACTGTTACTGTTCAGACTCGTCACGATATGGCTGAGATATTGCCGATGTGACGATAAATATTAACTCACTCACTACTGTTCAGACATTTATAACAAACAAACAGTCTCAGATATCAGCGTTCAACAAAAACACTCTAGACAGACAGATTTTCCGGAGAACGCGTCAGTGAAACACACAACGTGTTAGGATGCCATTAATACGCAAAGCAGTCCCTGATCTGAAGGGACTGAGCGAGTGAGCTAATATCTAACGTCCCATCGGCAATATTTCAGCCATATCGTGACGATAGTATACTTGACATAGAAAAGGAATGTATGTATATTATGAAAAACCTGTCGACGGGGGACAGTAAAATAACTAGAATATCACAGTTAGAATTTCAAACTAGCATGGGAAGTTAAAACTAATAGCACTATTTGGACAGTACAATATAAAACCTGGCAATAGATCACCAAAGACTGAATGTAGATCACCATTCAAGGGACCATGGGGACTTACAGTGCGTTTACTACCTACACGGACCGTGGTTAGATTTACACCGAGATGGACGAGAAGAAGATTTGATGTTGTATAGATCCTTATAAAAGGTATTGAGGACACGGTGACCAAATAATAATTATTACTGAATTAATAACAAAATATACAGAAAATACACACTCGTAACACTTGTTAAAGAAAACCTTTAGCACATCATGAGCCTTCAGGCATTTCGCTTTAAGGGATTTAATGTGTTATAGTTAGTTATGGGTTCTTATGAGGCTTATATTATCTACGAAAATGTATACAGTTAGTTTTGGGTTTAGAAAATTTATAAAGGAGTTTTCAAGACACCATTTACGTATTTTGTTTAAACATGACTGCAGTTGCCGTTCAATAGTATGCACATTCTTACCATGACAAGAAATTATAATAAAATCATCCACAAATAAAGTCATTATAATCTTCACCATGATTTGATTAAATATTACGTTTTGTCTTTTCCTGTTGTTTCTGATAACTCTAAATTCAGGGATGTAAATTTCCGATGATGCATTTTTGTCAAGTGAGTTAGTGCGTGAGTTTAGTTTTACGCCGCACTCAGCAATATTAAGGTATGTGAGAGCAGTGTGTGAATAATCGAGTCTGGACCAGACAAGACAATCCAGTGATTGTCCAATCCAGCTCATCAACAGCATGGGCATTGTTCTGAGCAACAGGGACCTGATGACATGCGTCAACCACGTCAACGAGGCTGAGCACCCGATGCCGTTAGTCGCCTTTTATAGCAAGTATGGGTTCCTGAAGGCCTTTTCTACCCCGGACCTTCACGGGTCGCCAATTTCGTTTGCAATTTTACATTTATCAGTAATTGTAAACCTAAGTCACTGTGTTCTGTAGTCTGATTGGTTGAAAAACATGATCAAATGGTATTAGATTCACGGAAAATGCTAGGCTATTCACTGCGTGTTGACACGTAGAAACGTCGCAAGCAATTGTTTTGTTGTGTCATCAACAGTGGTGACGCCATTCAAATCATATTGTGACGTAAGGTCAGAGAGTAAAACCCTTTGATTTACTTTTTTGCTTACAATGCCGATAAACATGATGTGTTGGCCAATTTCCGGGTGTTATTGAGAATTTGAAGCCCGGGAATACATTTGGAACTGACGGTCACAGCCGGAGGTTTCAAATGAAATATTCCCGTGCTTCAAATACCCAATAACACCCGGATATTGACCAACACATGATGTTTCCCTCCTAAGTACATTATCACCACCTTTAAGATAGTGAACAGCCGATTTTAAACCTTTGCCTTATATTTTTTTCTATGTTATGTTTCAATGATGTAACGGATCCCATTCAAACGTATGCTGACGTTTTAAATGATATGGCCATACACTGGACATTGGCGTTAGTGAATTCATTCTGGAGACATGATTTCTCCAAAAGTCTCGTTTGTTTTGTTTGAAGGTATGCCGCGCCTTTGCCTTGATGCCTTGATAATTTTGAAGTTATTTAAGTTTATTTATGTACAGTTGGATGATGGCGGAAATACTCTTCTGTCTTTCTCCTTGCTTTTCTGGCTTGTCTACAATCTGTATTAAACTATGGTTTTCGTACATGTAGAGGATTTTGGTATACATTCATCAGTCATTTCATTTAAAACGAAACGTCAGCATACGTTTGAATGGGATCCGTTACATCATTGAAACATTCAGGCCGCTGTTTTAATTTACAAATTGTTTTACATAATGACCAGTTAGCCTTCAAAAAAGTTCCATCTAGTACACGACGGATAAACAGATGGAGTTATTTCTTAAAGGATAGTTGGGAAGTGATCACTTCTACAAAGATCATTATGAACAGACCAGATCTCTCAGGATGTTAGAATCTGCAAGAGACAAATCCAGAAAAGAATGAGTGCCAGTTGCAGGATGTAGAGGTGTTTGAATATGCCGAACAAGGACTGAGGATCCTGCAGTGACTTTCTCAGCTGCAGGAGACAAACGGTGAGATCCCATAAATTGACGTAATTCCAATTTGTCAGTCTGCTTTAGATGAGTTTCCCGCACGCAAAATACTGACGGTGTAAAGGAATATTTCATTTACTTTAGTCTTGATTAGTCTTCATTTTTTTTCAATCTTCTATGGGTAACGACTGAGGATCTTCCCCGCACTTTTGTGGGCGACAAACAATGAAGGAATATTTTGGGGAACTTCAGCATCTTAACGTCACATCGGCAATATTTCAGCCATATCATGACGACACCATTAATATTACACAATACATTGAATGCTAAAATTCTGTCAACAAAGGATAGTAAAACAACTACACTATCACAGATAGATATTCAAAACTAGTAATTACATCTAAAACAGTTTATCTACACACAACAATACAATATAAAAACGGGCTACAGACCGCCAACAACTGAAGGTAGGTCACCATACCAGGGTCCATGGGACTTACGGTACCTTTGTTACCTGCATGGACCCATCATCCCCTCATCCACTGGCGATTGTAGGGACGTTTAGTCAAATTTTAAAGGAACAAATTTCAGAGACCATATCAATAGCAATAGATCTAAATCTCTCACAATACCTTTGCCGGTATTTAGTTCGGTGAGCAGAGACAGTAACGCGGATACCAACAGATGGATTGGTTGGACGATTGGGTGCTTGTTGTTTCTTGGAACATTCAATTAACAGTGCACCCGAACGTAAGGGTTTAAAATTTCTCCTGCGATACCTTGAATGCCCTTAGACACTTAGGATTTTTATCAAGATTTTCAGTCAATTTTCTATGGAACGGGCCAGTAATCGATAGTTTGTGAGTGCTGCTGTTCACTGCCCTTCTCAAATGGACGTTTTGAGCTCCCCATCCACCACGGAGTATGACAAGGATAATGCGTAAAACAAGCGCCTTCTGGCATACAATGCTAGAAAGAAACAGACATGAACCTGTGTATAGAAACTCAGAGTTAAAAAAATCGTCATGAAAAAATGTCATATTATAGTTTTCAAAATTCGGTGCAACAGTTCATTCATGCAGCACAGGGCTTGGCATGACCATCCGATAAATCGCGTCCATTCAACTACCCGTCTAGGTAAAGTAAGGGCCTAAGTGGTGTGTTGGGCAAATGGAACATTGGTCCAGGTTCCAACTGCCCTCAACTACCCGGATCCCGTCCACCACCGACAGAGGGGCGCACCCCACGGCAAACAATTGCCAATTTGGTCGCCTTTAACGACTAACAATGGGGTGCTGCGGACACATTCTGTCCCGGGTCCACACGGGAGAAGAACACTTAGCGTTACCCATCACCACCACGAGGAGGTGGCTCTTCACGGGTGCCATCTCCAATATGGTAAACCTAGAGATATAAGCATGTTTATCTTAACGGGAAGTTGGGCGGAGTAACAACTTTACATTGTCATCACATTTAGCTGCACTCCAGTTTTATCACACTAGTCAACTTAGTGCACGAAGAAAGCATAAGTACTTTAGGTATAATTATACTGATTCATTGAAGCGATGACTTAGTCCAGAAACGCGGCAGCAATTCATTGAGAAGAAGTGTTTTTGAAGTGCAATACGAGGCGTCTGCACACAAACATCTTTTAACAGTAAATGGAATAGCTACTTTATGCGACAATGTTGGGCTTTAGAGAAGTTGGAGGGTTAAAGGGCGGTGAAAGTCATCACATTTAACCTGATTACCTTTTAAATGTCACATCCGAGCTGACTGTGCCTCCATCACGGTGCCTCTCCTGCCGGTCTTGGCGTATTGTTGGCGTATTGTTGGCGTATTGTTGGCGGCAGGAGTCATCAGGATAACTGCGGGGTCCTCTTCTCCAAAAGTCAATTTTCTTCACCAAACACTTGGAGGTGGACTGATTGTAATAAAGGAAGCTTCAGGGAATGATAAATTTTTCTCAGCATGTATTTTTTTACCACAATGATATTTGTTTATGTAAGAAGACCGCGGTTTAACCCTTGCACTGACAGATTCAAAATTACTCCAAAGCTGGGATACGTTTCAACTAGCTGATTCAGTTTAGCACATAACTGGATGACTTTTTTCTCATGTTCAGTGTTTAAAAACGGATGCAGAACTACCCAGATATACAGGAATCTGTAAAATCCTAGATCTTGGCCAAGTGGTCCAGTGACCGAAATGTAGTGCATAAATCCTACCAGTGAGCCTATTCGCCTCCTGTTACAACTGATTAGCTGATGTTTGAATTCAAGACCAAAATAATCTTCTTTCTGAAAACCTGCCCCCTAATGTGATTTAATACCCATTTCCATGGCCATCTACTCCAAATCAAAATTACCACCTTCAACATTATGCCTGGCAGTGTAATAATCACGAGAGAGAATATTTATATGGTAGAAAGGTAATGCCACATGTTAAAGGTAACATCAATCTTAAAGTGAAAAACAAAAGTGATTCTACCATACTCAGATTTTATTTGCAAACTGTATAAAATATTGGATGCGGACATTTCAGTTGCGTCATCAGTGTTAGATGTGATGGGCCTGGGGTTAATCCCGAAGTTCCTATGTTAGAGAAATGAGATTCCCAATAAGCAATAACGACAACTCTTAGAGTTAAAATGGAAGATTACAGGTAGAGCAGAATCTGGAACACAATAACTAAGTGCGGACAAGAATTATAACACATATGTATTGTGGAGGTTTTTATGTGCAAGATTTTTGAGCATTTTTCTTAATTCAGCTAAATATTATCTCCAATAATGCAAAAGTTGCAATGTACATCCATCACATTCCTAGCGCGTGTAATTCTGTAACACGTACAATAATGACATCAAGTAAACAGACTATCATTTACTGCAAACAAAAGCATGGGAACACCCTAAAATTTGATAGTCATGTATCAACTTAAACATGGTAGGTCATTTATATCCTTAGGTAAATGCAACCTTTCGCTTGCTAACTGGGCACATTCATCGACATCGTAGAACATGTAGTGAAGACGCTGGTTTAACATTCGTTGAGTTTGAGCGAAATGAAACATTGTAGAAAAAAACAAACAAAAAAAAACCCGAAAGCGTAAAAGAAGGGTACTGAAACACAGCATACGCCTTTAATTTAAAGCCTGAGGACCTTCGGCCTCATGTATTCTACTAGGGTGAGGTGAAGTATATTGCAGTTTCTCGAAGAGGATTCAAATCAACTGAAACCTGTTGTGGATAATTGAGAGATACTGAAAAAAAAGAGAGATACTGGATACTTAACTATTTCTTGCAGTGCCTGTTCAGTTAAATTCCGATCCGGTTGGGATCAGCATTTGTAGATATCGTGATGCCGAATTTCTTGTCTTTTTTCCAACTGCGCCTTCACGACATCAAGTTTTCACCAAAGAATTAACTGAAATATTTTGTGTTATTTTTCCTTTAATTTTGTGTACAACTAAAAATTACAGGTGACATGATCAAATGTGATGGTCACTGGACTTGGGTTTTGGACTCATGTTTTAAACAGTGTAAGTTAAAACGAGTTCAGTTTTAGTTGGAAGTCTTCTGTTAATAATGACGATTAAAAAGTCGACAACCCTAGAAAACTTAACAGCGGGATATGTTGTGAGAATAACAGCGCTATATGTCGTAAGAATAACAGCGGGATATGTAGTGAGAATGTGTAGTGAGAATAACAATAGGATATGCCGTGAGAAGAAAGCGTGATATATAGTGAGAATATGTAGTGAGAATAACAGCGGGATATGTAGTGAGAATATGTAGTGTGAAAAACAACAGGATATGTAGTGAGAATAACAAAGGGATATGTAGTGAGAATAACAAAGGGATATGTAGTGAGAATATGTAGTGAGAATAACAACAGGATATATAGTGAGAATAAAAACATGATATGTAGTGAGAACAAAGCGGGATTTGTAGTGAGAATATGTAGTGAGAATAACGCGGGATATATAGTGAGAACAAAGCGGTATTTTAAGTGTGAATAACAGCGGGATATGTAGTGAGAAAAACAGCAGGATATTTAGTGAGAATCTCTAGTGAGAAAAATAACAGCGTGATATGTAGAGAGAATAACACCGGGATATGTAGTGAGGATATCAGCTGGATATGTAGTGAGAATAACAGCGGGATATGTAGTGAGAATAACAGTGAGATATGTAGTGAGAATAACAACAGGATATGTCGTGAGTATAACAGCGGGATATGTTGTGACAATATGTATTGATAAAGCGGGATATGTAGTGAAACTAAAGCTGGATCTGTAATGAGAATAAAAACAGGATATGTAGTGAGAACAAAACAGGATTTGTAGTAAGAATATGTAGTGAGATTAGGTAGTGAGATGAAAGCGGGATATGGAGTGAGAAAATGTAGTGAGAATAACAACGGATACATGGTGAGAATAACAGTGGCATATGTAGAGAAAATAACAGTGAGATATGTAGTGAGAATAACAGCAGGATATGTAGTGAGAATAAAAGTGGTATATGTAGTGAGAATAACAACAGAATGTGTAGTGAGAATAAAGCGGAATATGTAGTGAGAATAACAGCAGGATATTTGGTGAGAATAACCGCGGAATGTGTAGTGAGAATAACAGCGGGGATATGTAGTGAGAATAAAGTTGGATATGTAGTGAGAATAGAGTTGGATATGTCGTGAGAATAAAGTTCGATATGTAGTGAGCATAAAGTGGGATATGTTGTGGGAATATGTAGTGAGAATATCAGCAGTAGGAAGACACCAAATCTTGGGCAAACAAAATCGGTGTTTGACACAATATCCCAATCTCTTCAAATAGAACATTTTTTTCATAAATTTTAAGATAGCCACACGCTGAAATAATTTAGTTATTTACAGGATTGTGTGAGACTATGACAGTTCAATTTTCAGTTCAGTTTATAGTATTTAAGATGACATACCAATACAAATGTACGTCACAGGGAAAACATTGTAGGTTCATTATTGCGATGCTGACGACTTCCTCGAGGATGTATGTCTTTCATGTTGGATAATTCACTCCACTAATACCCCCCGACTGGACCCTAGTGGGTATCATAAGCATATAAACAGGATATAATCAGAACTGATTAAAAGAGCAAGATAAATGAATCGTACAGACACGCGAGACGTCTATATGTAGTACACCAATGATTGCTTGTCGTGTGTAGATCAGTTAACACCGAGTTCAATATGCATGTGAGACATGTCCCATCTAGTAAAAGAGATTCACAGGAGACCCACATGAAAGACCGAGACGGTAACAATGTGCAAGTGCGACAGAATGAGATACGACACGAAGGATAAGGCCCTCATTACACCAGGACAATGGTGACTCTTTGACATTATATGGGAGAGTGTGTTTATCGAGGTTATCATGTTCCTTTTGATCACAGAGAACAGGAGAATAAAAACACTTGGCAGGATATAGAAAATCGCATATTGGAGAATATAATGTTATGTGTTATATATACTATATATATTTATATATATGTATGGGTATGTATGTATGTGTGTGTGTGTGTGTGTGTGTGTGTGTGTGTGTGTGTAATTTGACGATATGCCAAACAAGTCAAGCAATGAATAAGTAATTTGTATTATTGTTATTGTTATTACCAATATTGTTATTGAGAGACTGATATTTGTCAGCCAGTACTAAAGTTAATAAGTGAGACATTACATTAATGGCATTTTGTTAAATGCATGAAAATCAATACATTCTGCAACATATTCACACACGATCGAATAATGGATGGGTTTAATAAATAGATATGTGCAATCCTCTGTTGCCACCTAATCTTCTGTCGAATGTACTGATACTACATAATTACTAATTACATAATTTGGATATGTATCACACATTCATACAGATGATATGCCGAAAGCGTAAGGTGTTTTATTTATACATTGAACATACATACATGGAATATTTAAACATTTATGTTCTTCCCATATCTAACAATTTTTCTGCTGAATAAGTTCTTTGCAGTTCACGCGATCCTACTCAAAGCTCGCACCGATCCCCTCAAGAAATATGATGTCCTTAAAACCAACCTTGCTTACGACGACGTTCATATGAAAGGCATCCGGGGAAATCCTTGAAGATAAATATATTTTGTTACGGTTAAGAATTTACCTGGACAACAATGTAAGAAATCCCCTGTGATCCATCAAAACAGGACAAACACAAGCCATAAACGTTCAAATTGTATTATTATGCAATGAGAGCAAGGTATACAAAGTCACAAGTCAATTTCGCAATGCTGATTACAAATTCAATACTAGTGAGACAAAATCTAAGTCAATGGGTCACAAAATACAACATAGCAAACTCACCAAAGTCTTGGTGTGAGAGAGAACAGCTACGCAGAATGTAAACACAACGATCGGTGTGACAGCAGATAATGTAGGTCAGGCGTTGACAGGTTTTGATGATCAAGCGTGGCAGTGATGTATCCTCCCAGTTAATATGAATGAGTGTCAACATCAACACGGCAACCATCACTTTTATATACACCAAGTCATTTCCCGAAAGTTCGGACACACACGACTATTGTCAACACTGTAGAATGCCCTCGAATAAGTCTCCCGGAAGTAAACACATAGAAAACTAGGAGCAGATAAATTCCACAAATACCAGAATTCTTAAAGTGTTGACCAGCTGTTAAAACATAATTATTATTCAAAACAGTAAATGTTGTGACCCAATAATAATTATTGCTTAATTAATAACAAAACTATACAGATAATACATACTCGTAACAATATGGTCTTTTAAACAAAACATAGCGATTCGTTGGGAGAATAAGTTATCTGACAAGAAAAATGGTACTGTACGTAATATAAACTTTGGATACGGTGATCGACATGCACGATCTTCAGTCGCCAACGGAAGCGGCAGCGACTGATTATCGTCCGTGTTGGTTATATGTTAACACTGATACAATGACACCGTGGTCCCCTGTGATATTGACAAAAACAGCGTAAAAATCACTTAAAATCGCTATCTGTACTGTACCTGAGAAACCTGGTGGCGTTAAGTACACAAGCACCAGGATCCTGTGTAGAAATCCCATGGAAGACGTCAGGAAAATGCCTGGGCATATGTTTGCTTGGCATAGCTGTTTAGGTTCTATTCAAGCCTAGTCAAGTATGTTGATTACGCAATTCTTCAAAAGTAGGATGTACACTCTCTCCCTCATAGCATAGTGCCGTCAGAACCTTCAGCGACTAAAGATAGCTGAAGGTATTGGTTAATGGGCGCAACGAAGCGGCCTATGATAATCTGCCTGTCAGTTTGATAATGACACTGATTTTCGTTTCATTTTGAGGATTTGTGAGGTTAGCTTAACAGGTGAATGATCCCTTGCACTAAAGTGATCACTGGTGCATGTTGCACTGGAAATATATACTGAACATCATTGAAAACGCACCACCTGTAAATTTTGAAATAAGGCAATAGAATCTTTTGGAAATGGAAAATTAATGGTGGGAATTTTGATAATAACACACTAGATCGTAAATAACGCTCTACAGTAAAAAACGGATTGTTCGAACACATCATCGAACACATCACATGAAAACAACAAAATTCATGCACATCACACACGAAGGGCACAAATTGCATGCAGAAAGCATGCTGTTCAGGGGTATAAATGACCTTCGGCACAAAACCGTTCTCATTTTCGCAGTACTTTCGTAAGTAAAGTTTTTTCGCCATGCCAAGATTGTCACCAGAGGAACGAGAACAGGCCTTGGGTATGTTGCAGGTCGGCGCTTCAAGCAGAAACATTGCACGCCGATTTGGGTGTCATCATTCGACCATTCTGAGGCTTGCTAACAGATACCAACAAACAGGAACCAGCAGGGACCGGCAACGCCCAGGTCAGGCACGTGTTACCACCCCTCGTCAAGATCGAGACATTGTACGGCGCCATATTCGGGATCGAACCTTGCCCGCTGCCAGAACCGCCAACGCTGTCCAGGGTCGACGTGGTTTGATCAGCGCTTCCACCGTCCGACGCCGTCTCCGTGCGGCAGGGTTACGTTGTCGACGCCCTTACGTTGGACCCATCCTGACTGACAGGCATCGCCGTGAACGCCGACAATGGGCTGAACAGCATCGTGTGTGGTTGTTACGACGTTGGCATGGTGTGGTGTTCTCCGACGAGTCGCGTTTTCACTTGCGAAATGCTGACGGGCGTCTACGGGTATGGCGTCGACGGGGTGAACGTTCAGGACTGTGTTGTGCAAACCGATCGGTGGGGTGGAGGCAGCATTATGGTGTGGGGAGGGATAAGTTATCACCACAGAACCGCTCTGATTGTTTGTCGTGGCAGAGTGAATGCCGTTTACTACCGTGACAACATTCTTCAGAACAACGTCGTTCCCTTCTTTCACCAGCATCAAGATCTGCACACATTTCAACATGACAATGCACGAGCCCACACTGCACGTGTTTCGATACAGTATCTGGCTAACAACAACATTCCTCTACTTCATTGGCCTGCATTGTCACCAGATTTGTCACCCATCGAACACTTGTGGGATTACATCGGCCAACGCCTCGCGCGTCGTCCGCAGATCAACAACCTTGGGGAACTCGACAATGCCTTGCAGCAAGAGAGGAATGCAGTGCCTCAGGACTTTATTCAGAGACTTATCCGTTCAATGAGGAGACGTTGCACAGCTTGTGTTGCTGCTAACGGGGGTCATACACGCTACTGACTTTCCATTTTGACCCCATCTTTATTTCATTGTCAGCTGCATTAAATCTTCACTGTTTTGCTTGATTGTTTTTTGCTTCTTTTCTTTATCAAACATTGGTCTACACAAATATGTAAAATTTACATAGATTGTCCACTTCTGCTCTTAGAAATCCACAATTTTAGGGGTGGTGCGTTTTCAATGATGTTCAGTATATTTTGCTGGAGGCTGAGTAAGGGTCTGTTCCTATTTCTGTTTCCAACTGAGTGTAAAATGGTTCTTGAGAGCTTAAAACCAATCACCAGTATTTTATTTCCTACGCTTTTGAAACCTCATTGTCCATCACAGTTTTGTTAAAAACAGCCAAAGAGTTGAATAGACAATGTCAGCTTGAACCTGTGTAGAACACCAATTGTAAAATAAATGAGATTCAATGCCAAAATCAGCTTAAAAGAACAGCTGTGTTAAAAGGGATTTGAAATCGGGTAATTTTAAAATCATCTGGATTAATTAAGTGCGAGGCACCATTTAGGCACATTTTGATTACACTAAATTCCTTGTTCAACGGAACACATTTTACTAAAACCTGGTGCAATCGGTTATCAATTTAATGTTTATTCACAATCTGCTTTCGGTGTAAATTTGATTCGTTCGCTGTTATCGACAGACTGTGCCAACAAGAGTTATCCATGGCTCAGTATCAGAATGTTACAAATGTGTGCCTCTCAATGATGATTCTCATATTATTACGGGAATGCTATGTTCCTTGCCACAGTTCCATATTATGTCTGAGTCGTTATTATGTTCTCGTGTGATATTTCGGCACTGTCAGTGTTTCCTTACGGCTTTCAATAACTGTTCGTAGTACAGACCGGCATTAACAAGCAGTCACGTAGTATGCAGTATAAACTAGCATTTATGCTAGACAATGTAACCTTTCTGGAACATAAAAGACCATCACAATCAGCAAGTGGATTCCACAGATTTGTCTGCCCAGATAGTTCTAAAATACCACAGCTCCGCGCTTCAGATGGTCTATTAACATCTCAAGAGAATTGTTCATCGAATTCTTTGACCCACTCTATAATGTAATCACCAGATGATAATTGGTCTCCTGATTCCGTGGTGACGCGGTGTCAGCGTATGTAAAGCAAAGTATACGTAAACAAAATTAATATATGAATCACTGGAAATGTTTATCCTGCCATACGCTTAACACAGGGAAACAAACTTTCTTGATAACAACTTCTTTTATTCGAAAAATGTCCTTTTTCCATATTGTTTGTTGTATATTGTACTCCCAGCTTCTATAGTGCCACTCAAAGAAGTTACCCACCTAATAGATTGACATGAATACTGGGTTGTCTTAAAGCACACGTTATTTTAGGCTCAACAAAGCTTAGTGGCTGATGTAAGAACACAACAACATGACCTGACTGAACAGCAGACTTTTAAATTTACTTAGGTCAAAGGAAAACGATGGAATTCACACACACACACACACACACACACGCGCGCGCGCGCACACACACACACACACACACACACATTCTCAGTCGAAAAACCATTGCCACACCATGACGGATGTGTTGCGAGATGTATATTATCTTGACCGTACCCTGCCATACGTTTAAATACGCTGTGGTAAATTACACCCAACATTTTATATATTGGGGGTTTGCGAGTAGATTCAGTACAAACTGCCCATTGTACAGAGGAATATATAGAGCTTAACAAGCAGTTGCGATGAAGTCAACGTTTGCGTGATATCATTTGTATCCAGTAGTAATTATTCACGAATCTATACTCACTGAGAGACTGTTCATACTTACAGAAGAAGCCAATAAGCCAGTTGCACTAAATTTAGATATAACCGATTTAGTTGTGTTGTTATAAAGCCTTGATTTCATGCCACCTTGTCCCATGGAGACATTAAGGTCTGAGACACGCCATGTTTGTCTAGACACACAGCACTATTGGCAATACGTCTAAAAAATTAGAGATGTGCTTGTGAACCGTGAAATGGAGAGATTGGAATAACCGTCCAGACGGATACTGATTTACCAGTTCACAAAAAAGTAATCTGTTTGTAGACATTACTCTGTGCACGTTAAGAACACGTGAAAATATATCTTTGATTCTGTGTGTGAGTGTGTGTGTGTGTGTGTGTGTTTGGATGTATTTTAATGACATTTTGTAGATTTCATGTGCGTGTAGTAGAATTTATAACTATTTGGAATGTTCACATGCGTTTTCATGCACATATTCCAGCACTTCAATGCATTTATGGCCTTTCCATGCATTCACAGCATTCCCATGCATCTATATACCAGCATTTCACATGTATTACCTGGCTCTCTCTCTTTCTCTCTGGAAAGACAGCCAGATATTTTCTTATTTTCTGTTTCTCCAACATAATATAGTTTAGTTTTATTTTCTCTTCTCCATAATTTGTCAGCACAGGTGTTCGACGTATAGCTTTGTGCTGAGATAGTCATCGCAGGTAATATAAATCCATATAAAACAATATTTGAATGGCATTACTTTGCACTACTGACATGTAACAACACAGCATCGGAGAAAGGGACTGTCATAAACCCAGCAAGCACGAACAATCTGACAAAAGCAACATTCACCACAAATACGGCGCAAGGAGCATATAGTTTTATACAGATTAACCGTAACAACAGTTCCAGGTCAACATGCACAATATCATGACTCTTTGAAGGGCATATAGAAGTGAAATACATAAGAATGAAGTATTTTATGGATATCAACTTCTTTATCATAAGGACACAACGTTTCGGAGTTAATGCTTACTCCTCCATAAAAATCTTCATTTTAATATAATGACTGCCAGAGGCAACATGTTGAATTAATATCCGCCTGGGATTGGATGTTGGGGAATGAAATATTGTTCCTTGTTAATACCTGGTCCGAGCAGTCAGGAACTGATAGCTAGGGATTAGGGCGACTATTCTTGAAGCCCTATGGAGCAAGGCATACCACCAAATTAGTGATGACATCCGTGGTCTGTGGGAGGGTCATTACTTACTAATTTCATTTGGTTATTTATACCCTTGTCTCTGAACTTATTAAGCTGATATATTCTGATTCAGGAATCCGTGCAAACCGGTTTGAGTGTTTCATGGACACATGAAGTAAGGCATTGTGAAATGATGTACTACTTCATAAATTTAATAAAAAGGCACGATTTTTTAAAATAGTTAAAGTGTTGATGATTTCAATTGCAGAATCTTGTGTCTTGATGAAAGCTGCTCTCTGGAAGACCTTTGAACAGTGGGGAACATAGAATACAGTTTTGAAGCTATGTGTATACTTTTAATGTTGCTGTTTGATATTTTGTGTTGTTTGAAGTGGAAAGACAGAAACATTGTGAATTGGACAGAGACCAATGTTTCTAACTATTGAAAGGCTGTTTCGATTATCCATAGAGAAAAATCTGTTTAGCGTTAAAAGTACACGGACGTCAACGTAATATGCATCTATAAATGGGACGAGAATTGCAAAAAGAAATACTCCCCTTTAACTTTTAACTTTTCACATTTATATATACGAGAAACATCTGGACATTGATTTCCAATACATTTCGTCTCGGTTCGAATGTCCATCACTTCCAGTATCGTTTACAGATTGATGTCCTAGGCTTCAGCATACGATGAGCCGGTAGACAGAGAGATCAATAAACAATGTTACAGGGCGATCGGTGGGAAGCTGATAATATAAACTATACAATATGGAGCAGCTGTGGGGCAATGCATCATCCGGTAGCAGACAGGTCTTATAAATGAAGAGATCTGTGTCTTTGATTATCAAATCATCGGAACGGATCTTAATCCCCCGATGGGAAGCAGTAAGGGTTTTCTTTAAGAGTGTCAGTCAACTGCTTTCAGACAGTGTATGTATATACCTAGGAATTTGTCATGTTTATTTTGTTACTGGCTTCTCAGGTGCAGGTGCCCTGACCGTCTGCGAACCAGCGGTTCCGACTTGTTTATACAAAGATTCTAGGATTGTAGTCTGAGATCTAATCCAGTCATTCCACTACTAGAGCTTCTAGGTTACAAACAATGCCATCTTGTGTCTTCTGCTTCTGCAAAAACCTCGAGTACTCAAATTCTTTTATGAGTGAGTGAGTGAGTTAATATTTATTGTCATATCGGCAATATTCAGCCATATCGTCACAAGAAGAATTAAGTTTCAATAAACATCAGTAATATTAGAGGTTATGTATTTGACGATGAACATTAAAACTTTAAGTGTATCACAGGTGGCGATACAAAACTAACATGGAACGAATAACTTACACTATAATGCAAGACAATACAATACAAAAGTGGACAAGATCGCCCCAGCTACTGGAGGTAGAGCACCATACTACTACAAGATAGCCCCAGCAACTGGAGGTAGAGCACCATACTATTACAAGATAGCCCCAGCAGCTGGAGGTAGAGCACCATACTATTACAAAATAGCCCCAGCAACAGGAGGTAGAGCACCATACTATTACAAGATAGCCCCAGCAACTGGAGGTAGAGCACCATACTATTACAAGATAGCCCCAGCAACAGGAGGTAGAGCACCATACTATTACAAGATAGCCCCAGCAGCTGGAGGTAGAGCACCATACTATTACAAGATAGCCCCAGCAACTGGAGGTAGAGCACCATACCATTACAATATAGCCCCAGCAACTGGAGGTAGAGCACCATACAATTACAAAATAGCCCCAGCAACTGGAGGTAGAGCACCATACTATTACAAGATAGCCCCAGCAACAGGAGGTAGAGCACCATACTATTACAAGATAGCCCCAGCAACTGGAGGTAGAGCACCATACTATTACAAGATAGCCCCAGCAACTGGAGGTAGAGCACCATACTATTACAAGATAGCCCCAGCAACTGGAGGTAGAGCACCATACTATTACAAAATAGCCCCAGCAACTGGAGGTAGAGCACCATACTATTACAAGATAGCCCAGCAACTGGAAGTAGAGCACCATACTATTACAAGATAGCCCCAGCAACTGGAGGTAGAGCACCATACTATTACAAGATAGCCCCAGCAGCTGGAGGTAGAGCACCATACTATTACAAGATAGCCCCAGCTACTGGAGGTAGAGCACCATACTATTACAAGATAGCCCCAGCAGCTGGAGGTAGAGCACCATACTATTACAAGATAGCCCCAGCAGCTGGAGGTAGAGCACCATACTATTACAAGATAGCCCCAGCAACTGGAGGTAGAGCACCATACCATTACAATATAGCCCCAGCAACTGGAGGTAGAGCACCATACAATTACAAAATAGCCCCAGCAACTGGAGGTAGAGCACCATACTATTACTAGATAGCCCCAGCAACAGGAGGTAGAGCACCATACTATTACAAGATAGCCCCAGCAACTGGAGGTAGAGCACCATACTATTACAAGATAGCCCCAGCAACTGGAGGTAGAGCACCATACTATTACAAGATAGCCCCAGCAACTGGAGGTAGAGCACCATACTATTACAAAATAGCCCCAGCAACTGGAGGTAGAGCACCATACTATTACAAGATAGCCCAGCAACTGGAAGTAGAGCACCATACTATTACAAGATAGCCCCAGCAACTGGAGGTAGAGCACCATACTATTACAAGATAGCCCCAGCAGCTGGAGGTAGAGCACCATACTATTACAAGATAGCCCCAGCTACTGGAGGTAGAGCACCATACTATTACAAGATAGCCCCAGCAGCTGGAGGTAGAGCACCATACTATTACAAGATAGCCCCAGCAACTGGAGGTAGAGCACCATACTATTACAAGATATCCCCAGCAGCTGGAGGTAGAGCACCATACTATTACAAGATAGCCCCAGCAACTGGAGGTAGAGCACCATACTAGGGACCATTTCTTGTATGAAATTAACATGAAGGACAATAGCTCAAATAGTGGCAAATGTGGTTGGTAGGTGTGTACTTTAAAACCGCACACATCAACATTCCAGATATATGGCGGCGATCTGCAAAAAGTCGAGTCACGTCCAGACAATGCAGTGAACAACAGAGTAAATAAGCCTCACCACCCAATTTCAATATTCACCTCTAACGGCAAGCATGAGTTGACGGTGATCAATTCTAACTCGGATTTCCACGGGCTTCCGTCATTGATAAATGGCAGGATGTGTCCACACAACCATCTTCACCATCAAATCCATTTCTCAGACTCTTTCTTCATTCCCCCTCACTATTTCGATGCTAAAGATTCTGATGCACTAACACATAAACACAATGTAAGAGCCCCAAGCATTGAGGAGTCAAATGGCAATTGTTTCTTCCTCACATGAATATGGTATTCTCCTAACAAAGGCCAAAAGCCATCATTAGCTCTGAACTCCAAGTGTCAACTTCGAGGATGAATGGTATTTTCCAAAAATGCTATTTTTTCAACATACTCCTTTTAATGTAACTCTGATGGGTGTCATGCTGACCTTTGAGGGCGTACCTTATCATACACGCATATTCAGTAACGACGTCAAAATTGTTCTCGTCACCATATAGCTGAAACAATGGCGATGTGACGTTAAATATTACAGCATGACAGTTTTCAAGAAACATCAACTTTAATGAAGAAATCATACACCTTATATAGATGTTCACTGCTCATGTGGATTGCTGGTTCGTCGAGAGTCGTTATGATATCACCCTGTCCATAGTATGAACATTAACTGAAGAAAGGATATAACAGTGCTTGGAGGTGGTGTGGTAATTTCTTATACATATAAACATGTTTTCAATTTAAATATTTACTCTAATGAGGCAAAAGATTCAGTTGACAGGAACATTATATCTGAATATTATACCAAACCGAGAGATGCTACTGTGAATTGTAAAGTGAGGCGGAGCTTAGCAGTAATACAATGCACGAAGAAACATTTTTCTTTTTCCATGAACGCGCTGATCTAATGCATGGTATTGATAAGCAACTAATCATCTTTACCACGAATACTTATACGCACCAACGTTCACAGGCTTGACGAGCAGAAGAGGCATCACAGCAGTTTGCCTGTGAGGACACATGTCTTGAAGTGGAGTACAAGACATCTGAACACAAGCATCTTCAACAGACTTGCAGAACAATGAAACGCTTCTTGACGCGGCAATGCTGGGCTTAAGAGAGAGAGAGTAGGAGGATTGTGGGTTTGCGGGCTGTGAAAGTTAGCACATTTAACTTTATTACCATTTAAGTGTCACAGACCAGCTGACAGTTACTAGTGCTTCCAACATAGGGTGTGCTCTGACGGTCTCGGCTCATTGTTGCTGGCAGGAGTCATCAGGATAACTGCGGGGTTCTCTTCTCCAAAAGTTAATTTTCTTCACCAAACACTTAGGGATCGACTGGTTGTAATAAGAGAACGTCCAGGGAATACTAAATTCCTCTCAGTGAATGTGTTTTTTCCACAATTATATTTGCCAATAGAAGGCCACGATTTAACCCTTTTATTCTCAGATTCAAAATATTTTGCAACACGTGTGTTTGTTTCAAGTGCTGAATTACTGGGTGAATGTTTAAAGGTCACATGCAGCGTAAAAGACAACTTTGCAGATTAACTGAAACAAATGATCACAAATGCAACTTCAACCTATAAATTTGAAAAGACCGCGAATCTGAGTTCAAACGATTCACTAGTTTTCCCGCTGCGTTGGGTGAAAAAAGTGATTTCAACAGTTATGCTGCGCTGCGCTGATAAATTGAAACAGTATGCCTGCCGGGAGTATCAGGTCGTGAGCAGTAGTCTAATCTACAAACAAAAAACAAACTTTTCAAAGTCTGGATTATTCACACCTATATGTCTGCTTGCCTGTCTGATCATGACAATATGCAATGCACAACTTCAATCAGTGGCCACATCCAATTTGAAATTAACACCTACATTGTATCGGGCTTTATACGCCATAAACTAAGCGCCGACAAACAATGAACCAGTAGACAATGAAAAGCCTTTGATACATCGAGTGCACACCCAACGGCTCTGACTGGGTTCAGTATCGCAGCTGCTTCGTGTCAAGGGAGGTAAACACTTGTACAATATTGCACTTTTGACTTGGCAATATACGCTTATAATTCTGTTTATTTGGTATACTTCTTAATCAGCAAAGCATTATTTTATATGTCATGAATAAGTGATAACTGTGTTTTAATTTTGTTTGATTGTTTGGTTGCATGTGGCCTTTAAAGGGACATTCAGCACTGCCAAAACTATCGCAGTAGTCTCTACCCAATCGAATCTGGGGACAAGGATCCAGGGATTGACACCATGACCACCGCTAACGAGATAAATGAACATACCTTGAAACCTAACCACTTACAACTGATTTGCTGGGTTTTTTTCAACTATCCAAATCTCGTTCCTCAGCATCCGGGGCCTTATTTTCGAAACGTTTTTGCTTTTGCCACACTCGTACTTTATGTCGCAGTAAAAACAAAAAAAAAGAATCGGGTGCAGAGGTTTCATTTCCGTCTTCAGTGTTAGATGTGATCATACCCACGGAACATGGGTTAATCCCGGATTTCCGTTGTTAGGAAAAAGGGGATCCTCAAGATAGCCATAACGACATTCCTGCAATCCCCACAAGTCTTTATAGTTCAAGTGGAGCGTACAGGTATGAGAGCAGAACATGGAAAGCGAGAAATTCCTTGCCTTGCGTAAAGAATTGTTAGACGTATAACATGAGGGGTTTTTTTTATTAGAAAATTGTTTGCAAAGGGTTTCGAAAACATGTGCATATTTCAAGGGATTTTGCTTTAATGTTGGAAATATAATTTGTACAGTTCATGAGAAACAATCGGTCAATCAAAGGCCCAGAGATATCAGTCAACTCAGTAGATTTATTTGATTAGAATAAAGAGTGGTTTAATTTCTACACTTGTATTTTACATACTTACAGTGTTTGCCATCAAGTCAAACCCCCATATATTTATTATAGTCATACCCCCATGTATTTATTATAGTCACACCCCCATGTATCTATTATAGTCAAACCCCCATGTATTTATTATAGTCAAACCCCCATATATTTATTATAGTCAAACCCCCATATATTTATTATAGTCAAACCCCCATATATTTATTATAGTCAAACCTCCATGTATTTATTATAGTCATACCCCCATGTATCTATTATAGTCATACCCCCATGTATTTATTATAGTCATAACCCCATGTATCTATTATAGTCACACCCCCATGTATTTATTATAGTCAAACCCCCATATATTTATTATAGTCATACCCCCATGTATTTATTATAAAAGTCCGATCAACTCCTCAGGACACATGCATGTGCACAGAAAACGGAGAAAACACGTAACACTGACATAATTACGGCATACAGTCGCTTTTCTGAAGGGTGGAATAAGCCACATTCTGTTTCGGTAGATTTATCATACACGTCAGTGGTTGGAGTGTATCAACATTATACAAGATATGGATTTATTCTGTGTCTTATTTAAAGTGAGTGAGTCCATGAGTTACCATTTTAAGTCACATCGGCAATATTAAAGTTGCATCGTGACTAAATCGTGTTATAGATTTATACTAATTACACATCTGTCAATGAAGGACAGCAAAACGACTAGACTATCACAGATAAACATTTGAAACTAGTATTTAAATGGAAAATACGTTAACTTTTGAAGACGATACAACATGACCCGGGCTGTAGATTGCCAACAATTGCAGGTTGATCACCATTCCAGGGACGATGGGGACAGTACTTTTGGTACCTACACCCCTAGCTGGACTTACTTCATCCCTTATGTTATCATCCTAAAGTTATCCTACATATCATCCTAAAGTTATCCTACATATATGACGTTTAAAAACCCTGGTGAGTGTAAACGTATTTTAAACGTTTGGGGACTAGTCATGTGGACAATGGTTTGATCAAACTGAATCCCGAATACTAAAAAATCTCAATAGCACTTGTTAGACTTTAACCTAGAAAAACAGAATAGCAATCAAGTTGTGTGGCAGCGGTTGTGCGAGCCATAGCATGCATCTGTGAGTTTCGTTTTCTGTGACAGCAGGGCATATGTTCATTTCCATGTGGACTGCATTTTGACGGACATGGGCACCATGTGACAACAATCCCATGAAGTATCAATGATAGCCGGATTCAGGACTGCAAAGTCAATTACAGCGCCATCATCATGGAAACAGATCCACGATTCAAGACAACAAGCGATGAAATACGTACGTGCCATAAATCGTCTCAATTCTAACATTTAGATGATGATTGATGTTACAGCCAGAACAAAATATATAGCGATACATGATTTAAAGTAGTAATTTCAGCTTATATAACGGATCAGTTTAATTCAGGTACCCCTGTGTTTAGCAATCAAAGCAGCTTTTTAACACATTTTCAGGGCAGCACTATTTTTTCAGATCAAACCTAATACTGATACTTGTCACATCATTTTTTCCTAATACAGCCCTTGTTGCACCTTACCCTGACCTTGCAGTGTGTTTGACATGTTTGTTCTCCTTGTAGAGAGTGAAAAGTCCCAAGTCTTGTAATTTTCGCCAGGTGCCCCGGGTAAGGTGATTCACCAATACATATAGTCTGGTTCATAATTATTGAGAATATTTCTTCTTAGTTTGAGCTATCCTAACACCTCAGCTGATTCACTGATACTTAAAACTAAGTAATGGTATAAGGGAGGTAACTCATCTTGGCCTACTGAGTATAGTACAATTAGAGTTACCTCCCCTGAATTTGTAGCAGACGTCATTTTCCTCAGCACTGTCAACAATGTCTGCTGAAGATAAAAGAAGGTTGATTTTTGAGTTGTGTAATCAAGGAATTGATGATGTAAATACATTGGCACAGAGAACAGGAACTCCTCTTTCTACTGTGTATAGGATTAGGAAGAATTTTAAAGAGGGAAAGGATTTGGGGCACCAGAAAGGAGCAGGGAGACCCAGAAAATTGGACTTCTCAGAACGCGTCCGGTTAGGAATTTTAGCGTCTAAAAAGCAAAGGGCAAGCATCTCCAACATCAGGTATGAAAAGATAGAAAGGGGATCAACTGTTGTATCAAAATCTACAGTTAGAAGAAATTTGATTGATCTTGGATGGGAGAAAAAGACTGGAATTCCTTCTCCTCTCATGAAACAAGAACATAAAGACAGGCGTGTTGAGTGGTGTTTGGCACATGAATACTTTGACTGGGAAAATGTGATTTTTACTGATGAAAGCTCAATATGGGTATATCCCAATAATGTGAAAATATGGACAAAGTCTGCGTCAGCACCGTTGTATCGACGACCTAAATACAGCCCAAAGTTTCATGTATGGGGAGGGATATCCTTATTAGGAACGACCCCGCTGTGTGTGTTTGAGGGAAATCTGACAATTCAACGCTACACTAACATATTAGATAATTTTCTCCTTCCAAGTGCACATGTGTTTTATGGAAATGACTGGATTTTGCAGCAAGATAATGATCCTAAACACACCGCAAAACATGCCAAGCAGTGGTTTCAGGAGAAAAATGTGACTGCATTACCATTTCCTGCCTATAGTCCTGACTTCAATCCCATTGAGAACGTTTGGGGGATGATGCAGGAATGTGTGAATCAAAAGGGGTTGACAAAAAATGAAGACATGAAGAGAGAAGTGGTCCGATACTGGGACAGCATAACTCACGAGACACTAACCTCTCTGATAGGAAGTATGCCTACCCGTCTTAGACTGTGCCGTGAAGCTCAAGGAGACTTGATAAAATATTAAATTGTTACCTACACAACATGAAAAGGTCAATTCACTTTCACAATACATTCAATTTTATCTGATTTGTTTTCGTTTAATAATATGAAATGCTTTAGCTATTCTCAATAATTTTGAACCATACTGTACTTAATTGCTCTCATGGTTGCCATCCCAAAGTCACTGATTACAACAGACTTTACAGTCTTAACATTGCCCATTGCGCAGGCCCCCTTAACACTGAACACTTAATTGAGAAGATCCTTTTAACACTAACTATATTAATTAATCCTTCCTCATCACTGCAAAAAAAAACAAACACTTAAGTGTCTTAACGAATCTCCAATTTCTCAAAACCAGCCTCCTCCTCAAACTCCATTTCCTTCTCAGATCACCTTGAGAAAACGTAATGTGGGGCTTCTGTCTAATGTTTTGTTCCATTTTTTTTTGCTATGGGGCTTTTGTCCAAAGGGACTTTTGTCTTATGGGGCTTTTGGCCGTCCACTGTTTGGCTCGAGTACCACTGAAGGTTCATGTCCAAATTGTCTTCAGTTTACTAATGGAAACTCCATCATGTCATATATGATATTGAGGATTGTGCACAAAATATGTCACCAGCCATATTATTGTAATTGAATGTTCATAGCTACGTATTCCCCTAAAATCGATAACATATCTTGATAAGACGAGTAGATGCAAGGATACTTGATCAAACTGTCATTATATCAAACTGTCATCTGTTCATGAAATAATGGGTGGGAATTTCATCCTGGACTCTATGACATGTACGTCGTTGAGCAACTCTAGATCTCTCTGTCAACCACGGAGCTGGATAATGATGGGATTCTCTTTCCTCTAGGAACTTTAGGCAACGCGACAACAGGACGAGCTGAACAAAACTCACGTCAAGAATGTCAGGTCTCTAAACAATAATTTCAAGAATCCCATAACAACGTGCAGGTGGAGGCTGTAAGCCTCACTTCCACTTTTACCATCCATACTTTCTCTTTATTGATTTCATTTAAGTTATTAAGTTCATGTTAATATCGTAGAATTACCCTCCAGACAAAATACCAGGGCAGTTTAATGAGAATAGAGGCGTCGGCGATCTATAGACTGTTTTTATTATGTTGTATCGTCCTCGGTGCTTAAACTCTGTTAGACATAATTCCTAGTTTTAAATATATATCCGTGATAATCTAGTTGTTTTACTATCTTACTACAATACTCGTTGATAGGCGTATATAACACATTTTTAATCATTATACCTCATTAACTTTTCAGTCACGATACGACCGAAATATTGCCTGTATGACGTAACCTTTAACTCACTCACTCAACTCTTAATGATATCAGAAGAACGTGGTAGCTAATTTCGCTAGTTCTATTGCTCCCATTGTTTTACCGTTATACCCTTGAAGCCCTAATCTGGGACAGTTTATACATAACTATAGTTTACAATTTCATGTCAGGCCTTGAGCTGGTAAAAGGACACATTAACTACATCCTTAATGTCCCCATGGGTTTTATGTTCAGGAGACGTTCCGTTCTCCTATAAGGACGCCCCGTTTAGCAAAATTAAGCATTTTCCGTAGGTGAGATACCACGACATCCTAGTGTGGCAGTCATCCAGTTCCGCGACGAAGCTGGACACTTCATTAAGTTCCTGAATCCAATAACCTGAGACAGATCATCATTAACCGCCTGTGGTTGTGAAAACTGAGATGCTTGATATTATCACATTGTGATTGTAATTAATTAAGACATTGAGACAGACTTGGATTAATCCAATATATATAATCCAGTATATAGTAGGTACTTGAGGTATTTCGCGTTTAACCTTGAATGAAGAATGGCCACTGGAGAGTACATCTGTGAGCACGGTTATGTTTGATATCATCAGAATGTCATGACATATGATAAATACATTGACACGGTCTGGTATTGGTCAATTTTATATTGTAGGTGTTTCCGAATTTACCCTTGCATGAAGCATAGCCATCGGGGTGTAATAACACTTTGAGTGTAGGCAAAATGGCATGTAGGAAAAATGGGAGCACACCTAGTGGATTTCTGGTCCAATTTAAAGTTTGTACATGATTAGTTTCCTGTGCATCACGAAAAACGTTAAGTGCCAAAACAAAATGTGAATCAATAACGTAACAAAGTGCCTTCTCCAAATGTCGACACATCCTGTATGTTTCACTCATGAAATATCAAGTGTCTGGACAGATATATTTTAGCCACTTAGACCCTGTGATCGCCGTTTCTACTTCATCGCAATATGTAAGTCTAACGAATGAGGAAGAGGACAGACTGCATGGTTTCTCACTAAATCGAGACATGGAGCTTTGAGATCGTTGTGTTTTTTGTTTGTTTTTATGGAGTTCTTTTGGGATTTTTTCGAGGATGCATTTCAAATCGCTATCTTCCCATGCGATGTAATGACATGAGGATTTCACGAGGTTTGACTACCGACGCAGCCCTTAATAAAACATAAATTGCATCCATTTGAAAAAGAAAGTAAAACTTTGCTTCAATGGGATTCCATAATTACTCTCACAGGTCCAGAATTCACTTTAGCAATCACTTCTTGTTCACATATTGCTCAGCCCTGCGTTACAAGTCTCACCTCGACAATAGTCCCTCAGTATAGTAAGAATGTTCAAAACATTCTGAAAAAAAAATCCCTCCTTCGATACTCGTCTTAATTGGTGTGGTAGTAGAATGTGTGTCAACGATATAAAACCGATTACAGTTATAAGTAGTAACAGAAGTGCAGCCTACGTTTTACTCCTACCATTCTATAGTTATTGTAACGCAGAATCTTTCCGTGGCAAGGTTTGTTGGAAAACCTAAACCCTCCCCCATGAAAAACATCAAATATATCCAGCTAGTCAAGACATAATGTGGAGAAGCTACTGATGAAAGTATACTGAATCCGTCTCTGTAATTTGTATGGCGATCTCCCGTAGAATAAAAAACAAACTCGTCTAAATTCTCTAGTAACAAAGATCAGGAGGGTTTCAAAACAGCATAGAAGAAATAAGTGAACGATATATGACCTTATCCAGAAAACACGGAAAGAACACAACAAATTTCCGGTCTACTATTTATGGTTGCCTTCGCGATACCTTTCGACAGTTTTGATTGGCAGTTCACAGACGAACCACTGAATAAACACTGCGTGAGTGTGAGTGAGTTTAGTTTTACGCCGCACTCAGCAATATTTCAGCTGTATGGCGGCGGTCTGTAAATAATCGAGTGTGGACCAGACAATCCAGTGATCAAGAGTATGAGCATCCATCTGCACTATTGAGAACCGATGACATATGTCAACCAAGTCAGCGAGGCTGACCACTCGAATAAACTCTACCTATAATAGAATAAGGCAGAATTTTGGGTGTTTTGTATGTATGCAAGATCATGTCACTGTGATCTCCTGCCGCCTTATATTTTTGAAAACTTCAAATACATCGGCTGTACTCATCAGAAAAAGGAACGATACAAAGTTATTAAGATAGCTTTCCTTCTGTCACGGATGACTTCTTGTTTTGATGGAGAATAGATATCTAAACAAATAGGTACATTTGCTTGCGTGTAAGATATGTGAAACCAATCGTTTCGGCAGCAGTCTAACAATTTACAGGAATGTGTTTTTTGTGGACATATACACCCACATAATTACCCTCTTAACACAAAAAATATAGTTAGTGAGTGAGTTAATACTTAATGTCACATCGGCAATATTGTAGCCATATCGTGGACATATGTATATTGTGAAACTCCCGTCGACGAAGGGCAGTATAATAACTAGAATGACACAATCTAAATTCAAACTAGCACGAAAAACTAGTTAAAACTAATATCAATATTTGGACTATACAATATGAAAACAGCTATACGTAGCCACCTACTGAAGGTAGATCACCACACTGGGGACCATGTGGACTTACAACACCTTTGTTACCTATACGAACCCTAACTGGATTTACACCATCAGTTCAGCTGCTGGCGATTATAAGCAATGTTAGCAAAACGTAACTTAATACAAAAATACTGCGATTAAGAACCTGGTCGACCTATCTTTACAGCAAATGTTCTGTGACTTACGTACACTCTCATGAGGACAATTATTTTACAATACTTCAACCCCCTTGAGGGTAGAGCCACTAACAATCACAGATACTAATCAAAACTACCAATAATGAGATAGTAAATCATTTAACAAAATAATTCGTTTAATAAACGCAATGATGACATAACAAAAAAATTAAAAAGATATTTAAACAGAGGAGTCCAGAATCTCCAAAAATTCAACGGGAACTAATCAGATGGTGCTGCAGCATTATCCTATCCTCAGCTACACACTTATTGTAAACCCTCAAACAAACCAAAACAAATCATAAGTACTGTTTGATTTGTCATTCTCTTCTCTCTAGCATGCGCATAAAACAATGTGAAAGCGATTAAATCTTTAAAATGGATTTGTTTTTAATTGCATCTGCAATGTCATTGTGTTAAATTCAGTACGACAGAGCTAAGTGTATCTCTACTTTCCTCTACGTGCAACATCCAGTACAACAGAGCTAAATGTATCTCTACTTTCCTCTACGTGCAACATCCAGTACAACAGAGCTAAATGTATCTCTACTTTCCTCTACGTACAACATCCAGTACAACAGAGCTAAATGTATCTCTACTTTCCTCTACGTTACAACATCCAGTACGACAGAGCTAAATGTATCTCTACTTTCCTCTACGTGCAACATCCAGTACGACAGAGCTAAGTGTATCTCTACTTTCCTCTACGTTACAACATCCAGTACAACAGAGCTAAATGTATCTCTACTTTCCTCTACGTTACAACATCCAGTACAACAGAGCTAAATGTATCTCTACTTCCCTCTACGTACAACATCCAGTACAACAGAGCTAAATGTATCTCTACTTTCCTCTACGTTACAACATCCAGTACAACAGAGCTAAATGTATCTCTACTTTCCTCTACGTTACAACATCCAGTACAACAGAACTAAGTGTATCTCTACTTTCCTCTACGTTACAACATCCAGTACAACAGAGCTAAGTGTATCTCTACTTTCCTCTACGTACAACATCCAGTACAACAGAGCTAAATGTATCTTTACTTTCCTCTACGTGCAACATCCAGTACAACAGAGCTAAATGTATCTCTACTTTCCTCTACGTACAACATCCAGTACAACAGAGCTAAGTGTATCTCTACTTTCCTCTACGTTACAACATCCAGTACAACAGAGCTAAATGTATCTCTACTTTCCTCTACGTGCAACATCCAGTACAACAGAGCTAAAATGTATCTCTACTTTCCTCTACGTTACAACATCCAGTACAACAGAGCTAAATGTATCTCTACTTTCCTCTACGTTACAACATCCAGTACAACAGAGCTAAATGTATCTCTACTTTCCTCTACGTGCAACATCCAGTACGACAGAGCTAAATGTATCTCTACTTTCCTCTACGTTACAACATCCAGTACAACAGAGCTAAGCGTATCTCTACTTTCCTCTACGTACAACATCCAGTACGACAGAGCTAAATGTATCTCTACTTTCCTCTACGTGCAACATCCAGTACAACAGAGCTAAATGTATCTCTACTTTCCTCTACGTTACAACATCCAGTACAACAGAGCTAAGCGTATCTCTACTTTCCTCTACGTACAACATCCAGTACGACAGAGCTAAGTGTATCTCTACTTTCCTCTACGTGCAACATCCAGTACGACAGAGCTAAGTGTATCTCTACTTTCCTCTACGTGCAACATCCAGTACAACAGAGCTAAATGTATCTCTACTTTCCTCTACGTGCAACATCCAGTACAACAGAGCTAAATGTATCTCTACTTTCCTCTACGTGCAACATCCAGTACGACAGAGCTAAATGTATCTCTACTTTCCTCTACGTTACAACATCCAGTACAACAGAGCTAAGCGTATCTCTACTTTCCTCTACGTACAACATCCAGTACGACAGAGGTAAGTGTATCTCTACTTTCCTCTACGTGCAACATCCAGTACGACAGAGCTAAATGTATCTCTACTTTCCTCTACGTGCAACATCCAGTACGACAGAGCTAAATGTATCTCTACTTCCCTCTACGTTACAACATCCAGTACAACAGAGCTAAATGTATCTCTACTTTCCTCTACGTTACAACATCCAGTACAACAGAACTAAGTGTATCTCTACTTTCCTCTACGTTACAACATCCAGTACAACAGAGCTAAGTGTATCTCTACTTTCCTCTACGTACAACATCCAGTACAACAGAGCTAAATGTATCTCTACTTTCCTCTACGTGCAACATCCAGTACAACAGAGCTAAATGTATCTCTACTTTCCTCTACGTACAACATCCAGTACAACAGAGCTAAGTGTATCTCTACTTTCCTCTACGTTACAACATCCAGTACAACAGAGCTAAATGTATCTCTACTTTCCTCTACGTGCAACATCCAGTACAACAGAGCTAAAATGTATCTCTACTTTCCTCTACGTTACAACATCCAGTACAACAGAGCTAAATGTATCTCTACTTTCCTCTACGTTACAACATCCAGTACAACAGAGCTAAATGTATCTCTACTTTCCTCTACGTGCAACATCCAGTACGACAGAGCTAAATGTATCTCTACTTTCCTCTACGTTACAACATCCAGTACAACAGAGCTAAGCGTATCTCTACTTTCCTCTACGTACAACATCCAGTACAACAGAGCTAAATGTATCTCTACTTTCCTCTACGTGCAACATCCAGTACAACAGAGCTAAATGTATCTCTACTTTCCTCTACGTTACAACATCCAGTACAACAGAGCTAAGCGTATCTCTACTTTCCTCTACGTACAACATCCAGTACAACAGAGCTAAGTGTATCTCTACTTTCCTCTACGTGCAACATCCAGTACAACAGAGCTAAGTGTATCTCTACTTTCCTCTACGTGCAACATCCAGTACAACAGAGCTAAATGTATCTCTACTTTCCTCTACGTGCAACATCCAGTACAACAGAGCTAAATGTATCTCTACTTTCCTCTACGTGCAACATCCAGTACGACAGAGCTAAATGTATCTCTACTTTCCTCTACGTTACAACATCCAGTACAACAGAGCTAAGCGTATCTCTACTTTCCTCTACGTACAACATCCAGTACGACAGAGGTAAGTGTATCTCTACTTTCCTCTACGTGCAACATCCAGTACGACAGAGCTAAATGTATCTCTACTTTCCTCTACGTGCAACATCCAGTACGACAGAGCTAAATGTATCTCTACTTTCCTCTACGTTACAACATCCAGTACAACAGAGCTAAGCGTATCTCTACTTTCCTCTACGTGCAACATCCAGTACAACAGAGCTAAGCGTATCTCTATTTTTCTCTACGTACAACATCCAGTACAACAGAGCTACATGTATCTCTACTTTCCTGTACGTTACAACATCCAGTACAACAGAGCTAAATGTATCTCTACTTTCCTTTACGTTACAAAGGCTGCTGTTAGTTCCAGTTTACCTTATCTTTTTTGATGAAAATCATATGTTTCATCAAACACACCACGGTTTTAATCGCATTCCCACTCAAAACGCCAACTTGACTCAGCCCATGCTGTTTGATTATATCCTATGTGCTAGTTCGTCCAAATCCGAGTTAATGTGGGATAAATATACAAGTAATCAATATCTAAATTACAAACACCGTATGATTGATACTTGTTTGTCACGTGTTGTCTTAATTGAAACAATGTAGCGTCGCGTTAAGTAGTATTTCTCATTTTTCCGGGTCAGATTTTATATAAACAGAGACATACAAGACGAAACGTTAATATAAGCAGGAAGGTAGAGACTGTATCTGACGATGCAACCCAAAACCTATATCAAGATTAATGTCTCATGTGCAAAATGCCATGTATTCCAAATATTGTGCACTTGAAGTCTAAGTTTAATTAAGTCTCTGTTTTCTTCGTGACAGATGGCATTAAATTAGTATCAGCATCTCTCGTCACTCCGAGATAACAGCTTATAGTTGTTTCTGTAATGATGCTCGTATCATTTTGGCCACTTGTGAAAACAATTGTGGAAAACCACGTGATCGTTGATTCCAGTATTTATGAGCAATAATCATAGTTCCACCGTTTGGAGTTGGAGCCTTACAGGTTTGTATACAATTGTGTGTGTGTGTGTGTGTGTATGTGTGTGTGTGTGTGTGTGTGTGTGTGTGTGTGTGTGATATATTTAAATATGTGTACCACACTTCAATTACCCATTAATGATTATTTTTTATTATTTTTGTTAGTTACTACTCTTTTGACTGTGAGGGATATAGAAACTCTACCTGGTTCTACACAGTTGGGAATCAACCCAAGCCTTCAGACATAAAGTAGAACCGTTTACTATCGACGAATGGAGACGTCATTTCATACACCGAGTCACAGAATGAATAATGATCACTTTACGGGATCTTTGCGGAGCACCCTGATTTGCACGATTATATATGGTTGAACCATTACGGGCTTGTTATCGCTGACAGCTGCCTATCTCAATTACGATCTTGATATATGGAAGCCTGTCAGTATGCTCCTGGGCACATTACAATTGTGAAATGTTACTTACCCCTTACTTACTGAGTCTTTAGCTGTGTCGTCCTTAAAGATACTACTTTTTTATACCCTCAATCCATGACATTGAACAGATAATTCCACATAGTTGTCCGATTTGTTAATTGTGGCTTATCGGGTCAATGCATTAACATTCGACCTGATTTGAAATAAATTTGTTACCATAAAATTATTCAAAACTATTCTCATTTGATAAGAGAGAAACACGTTATCCTTGAGTGAGTGAGTGAGTTAATATCGTCGTTTCATCGGTAATATATTGCAGCCATATGACGAGTGAGTGCGTGAGAGAGTTTGGTTTTACGCCACTTTTAGCAGTATTCCAGCGATACCACTTCGGGGGGCACCAGAAAATGGGCCTCACACATTGTACCCATGTAGGGAATCGAACCCGCGTCTTCGGCGTGACGAGCGAACTATACCGTGACGAGAACAACTAATAATTACATTGTATATCAAGAAAATTAGAAACTAAAAACCCTTTTGACAAAGAGCAATATAAACACCAAAGACATCCATTTAAAATTGATAATTAAATCTAAAACAGTTTACAATAAACCACATACACCAGAAATGTATCGGCAAAACACGCTAATTTCGTAAAAAATATATGTAAGTAAATTCTTCTTTGTCGTACGTCGTTGCCGTAAATATTTTGTAGAACTGAACCTGGCATAATGATATGAGAGAGAGAGCACTTCTTTATGTATGTCTCATCTCTTACATACAAAGAATACATGCAAATGTTGATGAAACATAAATGTACAAGCCGCCAAGGTCTCCAAGAGAAACTTTCAATACAATTACATAAACTATGCCATGTATTCCCATCTGCTTTTGTCCAACATATATCTTTATGATACAGTTAAAAAACCATGACTTTTTCGTACGACTTGAAACCTGCCCAGAAATCACCTGTGATAAGCGCTAATTAGGCCCGACTCAGCCAGTCGGGCACTCAGCAAGGGGCTGCAGGTGCTGAGCAGGGACGTGTTTCTGTAGTTAACTATAGCGGACAATACAATACAAAAACTGACTATAGCTGAGGGTAGATCACCATACTTGGGACAGTAGGGACGTACAGTACATTTCCTTCCTGCATGGGCCCTAGCTGAATTTACACCATCCCTTCAGCTGTTAGCAATTTAGACACATCTAGTCAGGCATTAAAAATGCACATATGCCACGAGTAAAAACAGTGGAATGTTGTGATTTATTTTGATTGTTTTGGAATTCACGTACCATCAAAGGAGGACAATGATTTTACAGTCGTGATCCTTGCGGTTAAAATAAACTCTACATGTCTTATTCCCATGTAAAGACAGCTTTTATTCTGAAAATAACGCCACGTTAGTTCCCTTCAAGCGGATCCTATAATGGGTAATTGGGGAGGAGAGGAAATTTATATCTAACTAATCAATGCGTTTCTCGAAATGCAAGACTGTTGGCGCTGCCATGTTTCGTCTTTTCACCACACCAGAAACCGATTGGTGATTGTGGGTCAGAATTCCGGTGCTTTGTGACTTGTCAGGGGCATGCCTCTGTCGGGGATAAAGGACTGACGCCCAAACTACCCAACATGACTGTGTTATGACTGTGTTATGGACCAAAGCACCATTGATCTATAAACTCACTCACATAATACCAAATGTTTTTTTTTCTAGTTCAAATCGAGGATGCAAACAATATCGATCCACATTTCGTGCGTTTTCAACTGTATCTTCAAAACATCAAATGTCCACAGAATAATGTCACAAATCTTACTCCAGAGCAGACACACCAGTTATTTAGCGATTCTTGTAAATGAAATGATTTGCTAGTTTTCTTTGCACTGCAACAGTTTAACTCTATTCATTTTCAGAAGGCCCCTGGTTCTTGTTCCAACTGATTCCGAGCAATACTAAAAATTCCAGGAAAAAGCCTCATAATCACTTTCCATGGTGCTCGGAAAGATGAGTTAACTCCACCTCTCGTCCATAAACATCCCTTAAGAAAACAATGGCGATGGGAGAAATATGGTACTCCCTAGTGAATTATTATTTTTTGTTTTGTTTCAAATGGGCCATTGAGGACATTGACATTTTGTGTTCGGCACCCTCCCGTTCTCTAATGAATCCTGTCACACGAAGCAAAAACATGACCAACCGTTATGTCTTTAGGCCAAGTCGAAAATATTTCAGAACTGAAACTTCTTTTGAGCTCCATTTATAACGAAATACATTGAGTGTGCATTTATTGATACTAACTGGTCGTTTAGATGCTCTATCATATGAATGAAACAGCCTCGTGTGAAGACGTTGCAGAAAACATTAATGTCACGATAAAACCTAAAGCACATTCCTGTCACGTTTGAAGAAACATTTCTATGAGGACTTTTCAGTAATGAGTGGTTTGGATTCTGGAAGTGGGAGATGACAAAATGACATAGCGAACGAGAAGGCACCAAACCTTTGTCCGAACTATGTATGGGCTGAGAATTGGAAAAAAACATCACAGTCAGGTTACTCTCCTATATGCTTGGTTAAACTCGCACACGATTCAGAAGCCGGTAGTTGTCTTGCGTTGATTAAAAGGGTATGTCAGTCCAACGTTTGGGACACCCCTAAAGACAAATAACTTTCATCAAATAACATCAACTGACCTCAGGCCATTATCGTATATCTCAATGACCCACTTTAACGTAATAAGAATATATGCTTTTAACCTTTTTAGTTAAAATCTCTTTATTGCAGACACAAAAGTACCTTAAGCTTGGAAGTGTACTTTTTGGGAATTCACCCACTGAATATGTCTGGCACGATCTATTTGCTACAATTTATTGAGAAAGTATAGAGCCTCGCTGCCTAGCATTCTTCATCACTGACCCCACCTTTCCCTGAAGCCGTAGGTATTTTCGCGCTTTTGTAAACGTCGCATTAAAAGTATAAGTAGGTAATTTCTGTCTTTGTCCGCATTCAGCTATAAGTGCATTATAGCACGGCTGCTCAACGGTGATGATGAAAACCTAGTAATTATTTACTTGACAAAACTATTTTCGAATGTATGACACGTCTTATGAGAAAGTGAAGAGGCAGTGTTGTGATTTTAACCATTCAGTGCCATATCTATAACACATGGTGCTGGTTAATCGGTGAGTCTGAAATCGTTTCTTTCTGTGCAGATTATACCCGAGACTAATCTTTAGTATAGTTAGATACGATGCCCATACTGAGTTCCAGCTGTCATGATTGACGTTCTGTATGTCATGACTGACGTTCTATATGTCATGATTGACGTTCAATAGTACACCGTAGACAATATGACAAGTTATATACGACAAGTTACATGTCAGAAGGAAAGTCCAAATTTACGAAGATTCAACATGACTGTATTCATGTCCAAATGTCTTGTCCACCTGAATTCTTTGCTTATATTACATCTGGCTGATAGCTATCCGACAACGGTATCCTTCCGGCCATCAGAGACAGGAAACCATTGATCTCGTAGCAGGTATTAACGTTTAGGGACCTTGAGCTGTCACTTGGCGTTCACGATGATCGCCGCCAGACGCAGCTAATAATTCTCCCGGTGACGAGCCAGATCTTAGCTGACATTACGTTCTTCATCAATGGATTGTCGTATTATAGAGAGTTACTTAGTACCTGTTAACATATTTTTGCACCATTGTCACGGATCAAAAGGGATAGACTGAAATGTGGGAGAGGAAACAGTCAGAGTAAAACATCCTTCTGTACTCGAGGGCAATAAACTATGTCCTTCCTCCTTGCTCTTATCTTAACAAGGCTATATCACAAGCAATTTATCAACTGCACATTGGATACCAGAAGTACACAACCAACGTCTGCTTAATTCCTCTCATTTTGTTCTGGCATTTATGGCGAAGTCCATAAAGTTGTCATGAAACTCTGGCATTCACCAGGCAACTTGCAGTAAGTGAAACGGTTGCCATGTATCTCTTTATGTGAAATAGCAAGAATTAATGTGTGAAGTTATATACCCCAACTAACCATCGTGATAATGTAATCCTGTACATTTGTCCTAGAAAGAGTTAACTCGAGGTTTTCACACAAACCGTTCATTAGATAATATTCATCGGGGAGAAACAGTACTCTTTACTGATTTGATTTTTTTCTTAAAGATGCAGGACAGCGTTAAAGTGAGGACCTCGACTTCTGTTGTGCTCGAAATCTTCCTGCTACTGCTGGATCCTGTCACACAGAGGCAAAAAGCATGAGCACCCGTAATGTGTGAAGGTCGCCTCTACACTAATAAGATTTAATGCGTTGTTTGAGCTGCATGTATTGCGAAATTAAGTAGGTGTTCATCTATTGGGATTTATGGCACGTTTAGATGTTCTGCCATGGTGCCTAGTATAGTGATCTATCTTCCGTTGTTGGCAATCTATAGCCAGGTTTTATGTTGTACTGTCCAAACAGTACTCTTAGTTTTACCTTTCCACGCTAATATTACTTCCCTTTGTGATTTTCTGTTAGTTTTACTATTTTTCGTCGACAGGTTTTTTATCATATACATACATTCATTTTCTATTTCAAGAATGATCTCGTCACGATATCGCTGCAATATAGCCGATGTGACGATACATTTTAACACACTCACTCACCGTTGTTGGCAATATATATAGCCTGTTTCTATATTGTGTTGTCCAAGTAGTACTCTTAGTTTTAATTTTACAAGCTAGTTTTAATTCTGTTTATGATATTCTAGTTGTTTTACTGCTCTTTAATGATCATGCCAATTTCAAGTATGTTTTCAGCCGTGAAGTTCCGGGATAGAATAGGCTTTCAGCAACCCATGCCTGCCATATGGTGCTCAACGGTGATCAGGCTTGCTGAATATTGCTGAGTACGGCGTAACACTAAACTCACTCACTCACTCAAGTATGTTTTCGTCACCAAATGGCTGAAATATTGCCGATGTGACGTTTAATCTGAATTCTCTCGCTAACTTAGATGCTGTCAAATAACTAGAACGACCCCCTGCAAATACTCGTTGCAGATAACATTGTGGTCAAGATAAAACGAAGATAAAACATTTCTATTACCTTTTGAAAAATAATCTCTCAAAGGAAGTGAGGAAATATCCACTTGAAGGTGGGTGGTATGGGCATGGAGATCAAGTCGTAAGACTGAGTCCTGAAAAGTGGCAGACAGGACGAGGAAAATATCATCATAGCTCAATCTAGAGGGAGGGGTTTTCGTGTGATTGTTCTGTCCAATACTCAGCACAGCAGTGTAGACCAAAGTTCGGGATTGTTTATTTAGTAAGCTACATTTGGTAGGTTATAAATATTTGCCCATATTACCAGGGCAATATGATGATGTGTCTAAGAACAGACACATTAATCACGTCTCTGGGAAATATTTCTGAGAGATCTTTCACTCTTTCCTCTAAACACTACTCCCTGTATAGGAAAGTCGATTTCCTGCTGTCAGTGGCATCAATAGAGATTAGTGTGTGAGTGGGTGAGTTAAGATTTAAAGTCACATCGGCAATATTTCAGCCATATCGTGACTACAACAAATGCTAAATGCCGAATACATATTCATAATATATGAAACCATGTCAACAAAGCACAGTGCAAGCACTAGAGTATCACAAAATGATTTAAAACTAGCAAAGAAATATCTCTAAAAGTAGAAACATTTTGGGACAATACAAGACAAATGGGCTATTTATCGCCAACAACTGGTATAGATCATCATACTAGGGTCTATGGGACTTAAATTCCTTTTGCTACCTGTACAGACCCTATCTGGAGTTACACTATCCCTTCAATCATTAGCGGTTATGTAGAGATTTAGCGTACAGTAAACAGAGAGAAATACTGCGATTAAATACTTGGTAAGTTTAATTTACTTTAAATGTTTTGGGGGCGTACGTAAAATAGAGATTAGTAGTTAACACTGTGGGTTATTTTTTTCACCATGGCATTCGTAGTCAAAAGAAATCCGATTAATCGAAAGAAAGCACTTCAACAGAAATGAATACATGAGCTTTAGGTTGACATGTCCCCTGACATGGGTACCTGACAATTGTCTCTTGTGTAATGGCTTCTTTAAAGTTGTAGCGAAAAAAGAAAGTATGCATGGACGCGCTACCACCTTAGTTGAGACTTTCCGAAGTGTTAGGAACTTGATGGTGAATTAGATGCACAACCAGTGTGTATATGTCTGTTGCACATATTCAGTGTCACCATATTGTTGGAAATACAGAAATAACAGGATATACTACACGATGTGCTGTTCCTAATCAAAATGTAACATTCAGACTCTGTTAATTTCACATCATTATGCACTGACTGGTTGATACGACCATAATTCAGATCAATACTGTCGGCGGAGAAATATTTGTGAAGCTCTGTTAGGTCTATTCTGTATTAGAAATGCAAGTGTTTGTTGTAGAATACGTTTTATCAGGACACTTGAGACGATTGCTACGACCACAGGTACACAGTGAAATATCTTGAATGTCATCATTGCGTAAACTGAAGAAAATAATAAAAAATGACTTGATTTTCTCTTGTTCAACACATAATGAGTGAGTGAGTTTGGTTTTACGCCGCTTTTAGCAATATTCCAGCGATATCACGGCGGTGGACACCAGAAAATGGGCCTCACACATTGTACCCATGTGGAGAATCGAACCCGGGTCTTCAAACGCTTTAACCACTAGGCTACCCCACCGCCCCTCAACACATAATGAAGAGGTGAGCTTCCGTGCCGGTATTTCTCATAAGCTCCACAAACAGAATTGGTAAAAGCCCCTTCAGTTTGACCGAAAGAAGAAAAGCTCTACATGACCCGTGACTTGCATTTTTATCGAAGGGATTCCGTCATTCACTTGCTCAGCCGGAATCTGCAAAATATAACGACAGTCAGTGCATTTATCACACAGACAGCGAGATGATCATACGCTTCATGCTGCATGTGCGAGGTGATTATCTGTGAGTATTCAGGTGTGACCGAATAGGCGCTGAACCTTCTGAAGTGAGTGCGATTAATGTGAGATAATTTATTTCCTAATTGTAAGCACGGCGCAGTCAACATATTCAGCATATTCAATTTTGAGTATCGCAAACTTTTCACCTTGCCATCAACAGGAAACAATGTACTATACAAAGTCTTTCGAATCTACTTGCCTTCGTCAGAATTCCCAAACTAGTATGTACTGTCATGCGTTTCTCTAACAGCCTCTCTGCCAGATAGATATTTCCCTTGACTATAGTGAATAGCATTTAGAAAGTGGTCAATTGTTCCATATGTTATCGTTGTGACTCCACGTTATTCGTAAAGTACAGATTGTAGTACGTGAGTAGAGTCCAAATCGGGGTTCAAACCCACACCTTGAGAGTCGAGCACCTAATCGAGCTGAATAGATGATCTACCTTCAGTTGTTGGCGATCTATAGCCTGTATTATACTCTAATGAATCTAACCCTGCCTATAACTGTGTTTTCAATCCCCTTTATGAGGATTTATACAACAAAACGTCTTCTCTTGTCCCGCCCCTAGGACATAGAATTAAACCATTTCTTTCTTCGGCCGGCATTGAGCTGGAAAACATAGCTCCATCCCGTCTTCTTTCTTCTCCTCCTTGGCAGTTGGTTAGACCTCAAGTCGACCTAACATTAACTTCATTTAAAAAATCAGAAACTAATGAATTATAATATAAACAAGAATATAATCAAGTAAAAATTAAATATAGCAATTACAAACCCTTATTTACAGATGGTTCCAAAGACTGTGGTGCAGTAGCGTGTGCCACTGTCATTGGATCGAGAACAATATCTTCTCGAATTCCAAATAACAGTTCTATTTTTACTGCAGAAGCGAACGCCATATTAACAGCTCTCAAATATATTCAAAGACACCCTAAACATAACCAATATATTATCTTTTCCGACTCTCTTTCTTGCCTTCAGGCCATCAAAAATATTTCTTGTAAACATCCACTTTTAATAGAAATAATTGAATTAATTAATGATCGTGCTACTGGCCAATACGACATCGTCTTTTGTTGGTTACCAAGCCATGTGGGCATTTCTGGCAATACAATGGCTGATCTTGCTGCCAAGGCAGCACTCAAGAAACCCGTGACTCCACTTCTTATCCCATACTCTGATTATAAAGCTACAATCAGATCGTACATCCAAGACCTGATGCAAAAGAGGTGGGTGTAAATAAATTACATGCAATAAAACCTTATATTGGTTATACCCACTTGGGTTGTCAGTCCAGATTTGAGGAGGTCATTATGAGGCGATGTCGTATTGGCCATACACGATATACTCATGAATACCTCTTGAAAGGTGAGGATCCTCCGTTCTGCATCCCTTGTGATGAAAGAATCACAGTCAAGCATGTCCTGCTGGACTGTGTAGAGTATTCCATCACAAGGAATCAGTATGTTAACTCACGAACTATGCAGGATCTTTTTACTCATACCAGCTCTCATTTAATTATTGCCTTCTTAAAAGAATTAGATTTGTTATCAGAATTGTAAATAGATAAATATTTTATTATTGGTAGTCTAGATTAATAACTGAGATTGTTAGGGGCTGTACCCTCGAGGGGGGTTGAAGTATTGTAAAATTATTGTCCTCCTGAGAGGGTACGTAAGTCCAAAACATTCTATGTAAATTTAGTCCGACCAAACTTTTAATCGTAGTATATTTGTTGTTTTTAATAATGGCTAACTTTCAGTATAATCGCCAACGGCTGAGGGGATGGTGTAAATCCATCTGGGGTCCACGCAGGTTGCAAAGGTACTGTAAGTCCCCATGGTCCCTAGTATGGTGATCTACCTTCAGTTGTTGGCGATCTGCAGCCCGTATTTTATGTTGTATTGTCCGAATAGTGGTAATTGTTTTAACTCTCCACACTAGTTGTAATTGTAAATGTGATGCTCTAGTGGTTTTACTGTCCTTTGATGACAGGTGTTTATAATGTATACATATTTCATTTCAGTATCAAAATGTTCTCGTCACGATATGGCTGAAATATTGCCAATGTGACGTTAAGTATTAACTCACTCACTCACTATAGCCTGTGTTTGTATTGTATTGTCCAAATATTGATATTAGTTTAGTGACTGAGTGAGTTAACATTTAACGTCACATTGGCAATATTTCAGCCATATCGTGATGAGAACATTTAACACTGAAGAGGAATATATATAATTATAAAAACCTGCCAACGATGAACAGTGAAAATACTACAATATCACTGGTATAAACATACACTGGCATGCAACACTAAAAAATTGTAATTAAAGAAGACAATGCAATATAAAATACGGGCTATAAATCGCCAACAACTGAATGTAGATCACCATACTGGGACCATGGGGACTTGTAGTACATTTTCTACCTACATGGACCCTAGCTGGATGTACAACATTTCTTCAGCTGCTGGCGATTGTGGGCCAACTATTGTCGCATAGTCGAGTTTTCTGGCAAGTCTATTCTTTCCCGGACCTTCACGGGACTCGACAGTAGAATGAATGAGGTGTATTTCATTATGCCCATTTAAACTTACTTAATTCTTGTAACACTTACAACAGTTATTACAACACTTCATGTGTGAAAAACAGAGCACGTACATATTGATTCATTCGTTAAAGACTGACTAAGCGCGAGTCTGTTTATAATATCACTTCGTTCAGATATTTCCAATCATAAATCCAGTAACTTCAGCTTCAGCCAACAATAATACTACGTTTAAAATAGTGGTAAGTATAAATTTACTTTGTATGTTTGGGGACTTACATACTCTGTCAGGAGGACACTACTTATACAATACCTCAACCCTCTTTGAGGGAAGAGCCACTGACAATCTCAGTTACGATTTCAGTTTTAACTTTCCAGGCTAGTTTTGAAATTGTGATATTCTAGATGTTTTACTGTTCTTTGTCGACAGGTTTATTAAATATACTTATAATCCATTTCATTGGTAAATTTTCTTGTAACAATATGGCTGAAATATTGCCGATGCAACGTTAAAATATTTATTTACTCACTCCTCAAGTACCTAATCACCAGCACACAGTTCGATGCCTAATTTGCTCATCCATCTTGGCCCCCACCAAACACGCTGTTCCAAATGATCCTGGGCAATCGTGATGACAAGTATCGGTATTTTTTCCTTGCGCATCTTCAAGGCTACAAATGTCAGCTAATTATCTTCCTTTTAGTTACTCTTGCAAATGAAATATTCTGTCATTTTCCCTATCATTACATATACCCTTTCAAAAGGGCCTTGGTCCGTCTTTGAAAGGACACCAAGGAATATTAAAATTCACAACATAAAGTTTCACAAGCTCTTGTTGCTCTGGGAAAGAAAAAAATACCTCTCTAGAAAACGGCACTGGAAGGAAGATAGCATTCCTTACTGAATTATTTTTTGTTCCAGTGGGCCAGGAGAGCGTTAAAATGAGGAAATTGACTTTTGTTGTGTTCGGCACCCTCCTGTTCTCTAATGAATTCCGTCACTCGGAGCAAAAACATGGCCATGTCTGAAGGCGAAGTCGGTAATAATTCAGAATAAAAACGCCTCTTGAGCTCCATTTCTTACGAGTGTGTATTTATTGATACTAATGGTTCGTTTAGATGCTGTGCCAGACAAGTGATTCAGCCGCGTGTGAATAATCATTCCAAGATTGCAAGGCCTGAAAGTAGGTTACAATACTAGGGACCATGGGGACCTACAGTAAACTTGCTTCTGGCGTGGACCCATGGTGAAATTACACCATCCCTTCAGACAATCTACCCAGAAATTACATACGAGCTACGGTAAAAAACAGTGGTAGGTTCGAATTCATTTTGAATTCATTATGTGTAGGAATGCAACTGAATGATGTATTTTGTATGTTTTAATTTTTTTATCAGTAGTCAACAACTATGAGTTGAACCATAGCAAGTTTGTCAAAGCAATACACAGATAGTTCAATTACTCTCGTTTGTGGCTCCTTTTCCCCTGCTCCATCTCATACAGCTATCCTTAACTACTCAAAGCTGGAGTGATGAGTTACAAAAGTCATGAAAATATCAAATAGATGATACACCGAGATACATGAAAATCACTGCTGAGCAAAAGAAACTCTACCGCAGCTGAAGGTACTAATATCTTAACGAAGTGATATCATAAACAGACTCGCACTTGGTCAGTCTTTAAAGAATGAATCAATATGTATGTGTTCTATTTTTCACAAACGAAGTGTTGTAATTACTGTTGTAAGTCTTACACGAATGAAATATGTTCAAATGGGCATAATGAAATACACCTCATTCTTTCGCCACTTCCTTATAAAGTCTGTGATTCTACTGTCGAGTCCCGTGAAGGTCTGGGATAGAATAGGCTTGCCAGAAAAGGCGACTATGCTTTTCGTACGAGGCGACTACCGGGAACAGGTGGTCAGGCTCGCTGACATGGTTGACACATGTCATCGGTTCCCAATTGCGCAGATCGATGCTCACGTTGTTAAACACTGGATTTCTGATCCAGACTCTATTATTTACAGACCGTCGCCATATAGCTGGAATATTGCTCAGTGTTATATTCCACTAAAAACTCACTCACTCACTCACTCTCCTTTCCACTGGGCTTCAATACCCAGGTTCCACGTGTATAGTACAGAGAACGTAGTAAAGTAAATACCATTGCCCCACAACTATACTTTCTGGATGGCAAGCAAACGGAAACCTTGCTGTACCCGTTGAAAATATTCGGACCTCTTGAAGGTCCGTTTTTTCATTTAGAAACTGTCTACAAATTTAATGCAAGTTAGTAATACAATAAAATATAAACAACAAAGTAATTGAATTACTGGCTTTGAGAGACCAGCCTTTATGTGTATTATTGATAACTAAAGGGGTAAGTGTTTTGGGTTAATAGCGTTGGATCTTCTTTCCATACTTTAAATGAATGCAGACAAGTACTATGCAGGAAGCAGACACTAATTTGTCAGTAATATCTGCATGGCAGCGCTTATGGGTTAATAGAGTTGCCTCTCAATTTCCATATTTTACATAATTACAAATTTATATTGTGGTAGGTAGAAACATTGCGTCAGTATATTCCCTTTATCTTGACGTGAGATCTCACATAAGGTAAAACGGATATATGATTTTCCTTCTAAGAATATCATATTAAACTTACAAAATAAGCAAACCGTATCCGTACATTCTGTCGTATTTTATTTACCGGTTTCTGTAACAGGGCTATAGTTTTGGCGCCTAAATCTAGTCATAAAGTAAAAAGTACCTGGCTTATATGACTCTACATTAACAATGCTTTGCACTGTCTATAGCAGTTACACTTGGCCAAAGTCAAATCCGAATATGATATATTTTAATTGATCTGTCTTCAAGGTTTTCTCAGATACAAAATACGCCTTAGACACGGGAAGAGCAAACAAGTATAAAGACACCTCGCGTGTCTTTTCGATGTCTAAACGTTGACCCAGTCGTGGGCCCAGCTCTTTAGTTAGAAATTAAAACAAAATATGTCACAGAGAGCACAATATCTGCTTAACTAACAGCGCGATGAACGTGCTTTCCAATTAACTTTGAATTAAAAACAATTCCAGGCGTTTCCCTAGAGAAACACATGATACTGCCTAGTAACCAACATGTATTTTTGCTCAGTGTTTGCCTTAACCTCTGAAACGCCGTAGGCCTTAACGGAAACACACATTTTCACAGAGGTAAATGCATTCAAAAACTCCACGACTGAAACCAAACAAAAATTGGGCAAAATAAACCCGCATTAAACGAACTTACTCATGGCTTCCTCACATCTTATCAGTATTCAAGGATTCTGGAGCAATAAAATATTTTCATGATGTCATTTCTGAAATGGATGCTAGACCGTATGCATCCGACACGACTTTACATCTTGGAAGACAAACTTCCAGTAAAGAAGAAGACGCAGGATCAAGTGAACGAAGGCACCACCAGGTGGCAACATCATTTTAAACATAAACCATGTGATGTATTAGGAATATCATTTGTCAGCAAAGAGAATAAATGTTTGAACCAGCAAACCCATCCCTATAACTACATGGCAAGGCCCTAAAACAATAATTGTTTGCAATGTGATTGCCGCTTTTGTGTATGTCAAATGGGTGACTGCATGGTGTCTGGGGTGTAGCAGCAAGAACACAAGACTTGAAACTCGCGCCACAGGTTTTAATCATTTTCGTTTCATCGTTGTACGGTCGTTTACAATAACAGTATAGCGTTGAACAATTCATGCCGAGGAGTGGCGAGGTTCAAAAACTACAATAAAAACAAACAAAGAACCTCTGTACTACAGATCATATCAAAAATATCAAAATTCATATGCAGATGTTAACAAACCTTATTTAACATAATTTTACTTATTTGGGACTTTAAACAACATTTCAAAACCATTTTACACATTTCATTTAGGCTTAGTCATGAAAATAACAAAAACATACAAATTCACAGTAAATTTCCCTTCAAATGACATATTTCACACCAGAAACATTTCTAAGACAATAATGGCAAATATTCATTACATTAAACATTCTTGAAAGCAATTAAATAGGACATATGACAAAATTTTACTCACATCTTGTGTAGCCACATGGACTTGGTAACCTTTTCAAAATGGTGTGACCTTCTTGACTGCAAGGTGATATGCACTCAGTTAGCCACCAGGGGCAGACTGACATGCAAATTAGGTCACCTGACCTACTGTTTATAAACATTGCCATGTGCTTTTGTTATGATTATGCAGGTAGTGGCTTGATCACTGTTATTTTTTGGAAATATGAATTTGAAAATGAAATATTTTGAATTTAACCTATTTTGTGATAATAAATGAAAACATAAATTTGTCAATAAATGAACTTAATAAGCATTTTTGCATAAAATTGAAAAATAATGATTTTAGCCTTTACACATTCGGCCTCTTAAACATACTTAGCATGTTTAACACACAAAATAAAGGCTAAATATATACTTCAGACAGAAAAACATACTAAATTCACTGATTGCTTGCTAGCAAAAGCACAAGCTTGTGGATAGCTCTGCTGGTGAAACATGTGAAGAGAGCCCCGTAACGTTTGACGTTTTTTCTCCCTTCTTTCACGACATGTGGGCCGAAGAAATCTACCCCACAATAAGCAAATGGGGGCGCTGGATTGACTCTCTTCGCTGGTAAGTTGGACATCAGTTGAGTACTTGTCTGCATCTTGTATCGTCGACATGTAGTACAGTTGCTGATGATGTTACGGACAGCGCTGTTTGCCTTTGTTATCCAGTATTGCTCTCTCAGCGCTGCTAGAACCTGGGATCGTCCAACATGTCCAGATCTCTCATGTGTCTCTCTGATTATCAGGGTGCTCACAGGGTTGTTTCGAGGGATCAAGATAGGATGCTTCATATCTTCCGGTATATTTGCTCTTGAAATACGTCCCCCAACACGCAGTATTCCATTGTGAAAATATGGCCTCAAGCTCTGGATACAACTTGTTCTTGATACTGATCTAGATTTCTCTATGTCTTCTATCTCTGACTTGTAGTGCTGTGCCTGTATGTACCTGATAATACACATTTCAGCTTCTTTCAATTCTTCCACAGTGAATTTCTGATTTGTTTGCAGAACTTTCAGGCCACGTTTTGTTCGTGCAGACAAGATCTTTGCCAATCGTTTGTACACTGCCACAGCTCTTTTCAAGCGATACCATGATGAATAATGGTCTATCAACTTCTCTATACCACAAGTTGACATTTTAGGCTGATTTGAATGTATAGCGGCAACACACTCTTCGGCCTCAGTGTGATCTCTGTCATATACAGTGTCTACAGGTTGGGACGGCCATTCTGACTGAGGTTGTCTAAGGAATTGTGGGCCTTCAAACCATGATTTCGACTTTACCAGACCTTCACAGCTGCTTCCTCGCGAGGCGATATCTGCTGGGTTGTTGGTAGAATCCACATAGAGCCATTGCGGAGTAGTGGAGAAGTCCCGTATGAGCTTAACTCTGTTTGCTATAAAGACTGGGAATCTTCTGTGCTCACTCTTTATGTAGTGAAGGACGGTGGTCGAGTCTGTGAAATAGGTGATATGTTCATCATCAATATCAAGTTCACCAAGCAATTGTCGGCCAATCTTTACTGCCACTGTGGCTGCTGTCAGCTCCAGTCGAGGGATGCTCTGGGTTTTCAGCGGTGCCAAACGTGACTTTCCCATGAGGAGTACAGTGTGAATATTGTCGCTATCATCTGTGAGTCTAAGGTAAGCTGAACATCCATATCCATTTGTGCTGGCGTCAGAGAAAACATACAGATGCTTTGCCGTAATGTTTCCAAACGAGTCCGGTTTCATGCAGCGGTTAATTTTCAGTGTGCTGAGAGATTGTAGGTTTGCAAGCCATGTGTTCCATAGTCTCTGATTCTCTTCGTTGACTAGATCATCCCAATCCAGGCTCTTGTCTTTGCACAAGTCTTGTAAGATCTTCTTGGCTGGTAAGAGTACAAGGGATACTAGTCCAAGAGGGTCATACAATGAGGAAACTGTCGACAAAATACCTCTCCTTGTCAAGGGTTTGACTGGTAAGGAAACAGCGTACTGAAATGTGTCAGATTCTGTGTGCCACTGTAGTCCAAGTGCACGCTCTACAGGCAACTTGTCATAATCCATATCTATGGTCTGAATGTCTTTAGATCTGTCATCAGGAGGGATAGATAGCACAACCTTTTTGCTGTTGCTAACAAACTTTGCCAGTCTGAATCCACCTTCCATACATGCTGATTGTAGATCCTTAATCAGTATAATGGCATTGTCCTTTGTGTCGACAGACTTAAGACAATCATCTACATAAAAATTTCTCCTCAGTGTTTCTGTCACACTTTCGTCATACTTGTTTTCAGACTTGTCGGCAGTGGCCTTAAGTGCAAAGTTTGCGATCGACGGAGATGATACGCTTCCAAACACCTGAACTGTCATGCAGTACTCCTCCAGAACTGAGTCTAGGTTCCCATTAGGCCACCACACGAAACGGAAGAAGTCCTGATGTTCTGGGGGTAGTCTGACCTGGTGGAACATAGCATCTATGTCTCCCATGAACGCAATTCTGTCAGTCCTAAAGCGCAACAGAACACCCAACAGTGAATTTGTGAGGTCGGGACCCTGAAGCAAAACATCATTCAGACACACACCTTTACATCTTGCACTGCAATCGAACACCACCCTGATTTTGTTTGGTTTCTTTGGATGGTAGATTCCGTGGTGGGACAAGTACCATGCACGTCCAGGTCGTACATCATGTTCGGCAGGTGGAATCTTGCGGGCATATCCTTTCTGGAGCAGGGAGTCAATGAATGATACATAATCTCTATAGTAGCTTTCATCACGGAGCATCTTTTTCTTCTGTCCCAAGGCTCTCTTGACAGCGATTTCTCGATTGTACGGCATAGTCTGATTCAACTTTTTGAAAGGAAGTGGAACTTGAAAATGTCCGTTGGTGAAACAGTGTTGACCTTTAACGATTTCCATAAACTTTTTATCCTCTACCGAGAGTCCTAATTCACCCGGACATTTGCCTTGATCGTTCTCACTAAAGTCTTTTTCAAACATCTTGAGGACAGCTTCAGGCATGCACTCGTTCGCTTTAGTGACTGGACGAAGAACAATTCTGTTACAAACCACTGCGTCATTTTCCTCATTGTGCTTTACGTGTATAGGGCCGTTAATTGTCCATCCATGTCGATAGCGCACGGCAAACAAATCTGAGTTCTTGTCTGATCTTACTTCAAATGGCTGGTGGGCAGAGGAACAGTTTATTCCAATAAGAGGTCCAATTTCTACGTTTGGCTGGTATGGAGGCAACTTGTCAGCGATTCCTTGAGAATGCTGCCATTTTTTCAAAACATGACGTTGTGGGATATGACTGTGATCTACAGGCATCACATCTCGACAGAATGTCTTGGGGAGAGCAGATTGATTTCCATCAGACAGGCCAGTAATGATGAGGTCGTTTACAACATCCGTTTCAACCACTTCAGTTCCATTCATGGTTGTAAGCTTGAGCGATGTCTTTATGGCTTCAGCATTCAGCTTTTCCTTCAAGTCATTGGTTATGAAACATCCTGTGCTTCCATTATCTAGGAAAGCATATGTCGTTATTACCTTGTCTTTGCCTTTCTGCTTTATTTTGACAGGAATGATAGGCTGTAGAACTGTTTCCACAATGCTTGTCCCAGTAACATTACAGGCTGTCCCTACACTTGTATCCTGACCACCAGAACCTGATACTTTTTCACTGTTCATCTGTGATGTATCCTCTGGCTTGTAGTTGTAGTCATGTAAAGATGTGGGATGGCGTCTCTCACAAACAGCACATACACGACGTTTCAGACATCCCCTGGAAGTATGGTTTTTACCATAGCTTCCAAAACACCTTTTGTTGTCAATTAGGTAAGACCTTCTCTCTCTTAGTGACTTCTGTTTAAAAGATTTACAGTCATCAATATCATGATTCTTCTTGCAAAAATAACAAGACCAACTCTTACCATCCATAGGTTGCTTTTCCTGTTTCTGGTCGTTGCCGTTTACTCTTGCAGCAAAACTGCTGAATTCCTGTTTCCGAGAAGTCTGGTTGCTCCTTTTGTGATCCTCCTTTCGGCGTTTTGACGATTCATTACCAGCTGTTAGAGCTTCCTTCCCGAAAATTGGCTCGTTTGCAGATTTAGCTGCAAAATCGACAAAATCTACTAAGGTTTTGAAATCAACAGCTTTCTGTCCATCCACTATAAGTTGAGTGACCTTATCTCTCCATTTGTTCTGCAAAGCGAAAGGCAGCTTCTGCACAATAGCTTGAAGGTTAGGAGCGTGATTTAGCACTGACATGTGAGAGATGCTGTGCATGACGTGATAGCACTTAAACAGCAAAACTGATAACTGTTTTAGTCCAATGCTATCGTCGTTCCTAATTGTCGGCCAAGAAAGTACTTTGCTCAGATAGGCCCTTGAGACACTGTATGGATCTCCATATTCTTTCTGCAAGAGTTGACGTGCCATCTTGTAGCCCTCTGTTGGTTCTATGTACAAACAGCCTGATATCAGATCCTTCGCCTCGCCCTCTAATTGCTGGTCCAGATAGTAGAGTCTGTCAGCATCACTACTTGTATGGGGTACAATGCGCGCATCGAAAGACATGATAAATGTTCCAAATTCCACACGATCTCCTTTAAATGTAGGAACTTTGGGCTGTGGCAATAGCATCGCACTTGTCATCTGTTTATGAACTTGTGTCATACTGTCACGTGCACTTTCTCCCTGGTTAGTGTACTGTCTACTTGAACTGCCCACTTGCTCCATCGTACTGGTAGGAATCTGTCTGGGGTAGTTACTAGAGGCTCCTGTGTAAGTCACATGATCATCTGGGAGTGTCCCTGATTTCAAGGTTGTCATGTGCAGAGGTGAACGATTATGAATCTCAGCATCTTGTAAGGCAAGTCTGTTCATTTGTTCAGTTGCCTTGAATACTCCTTTCACTGTTGTCTGTTCCATGCCATCATTTTCAGCAGCAGCGAATACTCTCTCACGAGCCTGTACCTTGGCTATTTCAATGTCAAGCTGTAACTCTTTGGCCTTTTGTGCAGCTCCCATCATAGAACTCTCTGCCATCAATTCTGCAAGTTTAGCCTTCTCAAATGTACGAGCAGATTTAGTAGAACTAGCATCTGACGGTTTAGATGTCACACTTTTAGACCTATGGGTACGCTGAGAACTTCTATTAGACACAGAATCATATTGTATTTCATCTAAAAGCTAGCGTTCTTGTCGTTTGATAGCTTCTAACACCTGTATGTGGAACTCCTTCATTGTTTGTAGCCTTTCTTGAGCCTGAATAGTATACACCTGCATCTCCTCTGCACACTCCATTGCCTTAGTATAAGAATCAACACATTTCTCATAGCTGAAACACAAATCATGATATCTACTGAAACATGACTTAATCAAATGCAAATTGTCTGTATTAGATTCATGCAACAGTCTACTGAGTTCATTCTTGCACTTAGTCACAGCAGCGAGTGCAGCAGTAGCACCCAGTCTCAAACGGTTCAAAAGTTCAGTCTTTCCTCTCTCCGTTAGAACTCGGTGTCGAGTAGGACGTTCACTAAACTCAGTTTCATCAAAGTCTAGATCAGTTCTATGCGTTTGTCCTATACCGAGCTGATCGTATGTGTTAGTGTCAAAGTCACTGGTACCACTTCTGTTGGACATATCCATATCAATCATTAATGTCCTCCACAATAAACATAATACAATAATTACAACAGAACTGTCACCATTCACAAGTCACTATTCACTGCGTTCTTCGTTGTCTGACTTGTCCTGTCAGTACCGGCCTGGCATCCTCATCACATCAGTCCATCTTGAAAGATTTTTTGAACTATGTAGCAGCAAGAACACAAGACTTGAAACTCGCGCCACAGGTTTTAATCATTTTCGTTTCATCGTTGTACGGTCGTTTACAATAACAGTATAGCGTTGAACAATTCATGCCGAGGAGTGGCGAGGTTCAAAAACTACAATAAAAACAAACAAAGAACCTCTGTACTACAGATCATATCAAAAATATCAAAATTCATATGCAGATGTTAACAAACCTTATTTAACATAATTTTACTTATTTGGGGCTTTAAACAACATTTCAAAACCATTTTACACATTTCATTTAGGCTTAGTCATGAAAATAACAAAAACATACAAATTCACAGTAAATTTCCCTTCAAATGACATATTTCACACCAGAAACATTTCTAAGACAATAATGGCAAATATTCATTACATTAAACATTCTTGAAAGCAATTAAATAGGACATATGACAAAATTTTACTCACATCTTGTGTAGCCACATGGACTTGGTAACCTTTTCAAAATGGTGTGACCTTCTTGACTGCAAGGTGATATGCACTCAGTTAGCCACCAGGGGCAGACTGACATGCAAATTAGGTCACCTGACCTAGTGTTTATAAACATTGCCATGTGCTTTTGTTATGATTATGCAGGTAGTGGCTTGATCACTGTTATTATTTGGAAATATGAATTTGAAAATGAAATATTTTGAATTTAACCTATTTTGTGATAATAAATGAAAACATAAATTTGTCAGTAAATGAACTTAATGAGCATTTTTGCATAAAATTGAAAAATAATGATTTTAGCCTTTACATGGGGTTTTCAAGAAAACATAATAATTCTTCAGATGGGAGGAAAATGGTCTGATACAAAAGAAAATGAACTCGTGCAGGAATTATATTCTTGAAAAGAACAGGATGCTAGATCTCATAAATAACGTATGAAGTCTCCATACAAGATCAAAGCCTGGTTTAGCAGAGATAATATCAGCAACCCAGATAGGTTATTCCAAAAGTGATTATGCAAATCTAGTTATAAAGATTTATATTTCCCTAGAGATTTGCTTACGCAAATAAATGTGGTACTTGGTCATTACCTTAGAATGACATCTTGTTAGATAATAGCAATAGAAAACAACTTTTTCGGCATACAGTGCTGCCAAATAGCGAGTCTGCTACTATTTTTTCAGCACTTGGTTTCGACTAGGTTGCAGTATTTTAGGCCCCAAACCGAAACGAACATAAAAGCGAAACGTTTTCAACCTCATGTGAAATGTCTTACTGATTTTGATAACATATATTTCATCACAATCGAGCCTGTACACTGACAGCAAGTCGTAACATGGAATAATGTTGTATAAATGAATCTCGTAGGTGCTGCTTCCCTCTTCAGCCAGGTCGTTTCGTTTGGATTGTCATACCCTGTGTGTACTTTCAAACGTCCCCGACTAGAAACGAGACATTTATCCTGCCTAAATCTGTCTTTCTACTTGGTAAGCTGAAGAAATGGTGTCTGTTTTGGACGATGCCGTGCATCTCCAGCCGACGCAGTACACCATTGTGCCATTTGCTAAACTGAAAGAAACAACCCGATTTGTATCACTTACAGCGCTCGATCGTTGGCAGTATGACGGACTCTTGTCACTTATGACGTCACGAGCGGAAAGGTCATGTGAGTTCCAGCGAGATATGCAAATGAGTGAAGCTCAGATAAGAGAACCTGTATTAAAATAAAACATACTTTGGGTACACGTTTATTATGGCTTTATCTTTCACACAGCAAACTGTTACAATATTTTATTATTCTCCTTTCATCTAAGGACCAAGAAACGTAAAAAGTTGTCGGTCCTAATGATGATCTGAAGGCCCTACACCGTAAGTATAATATCAACAAGTCCGTACAAACAAAAAATGTGACAACAAACAAACTGAACTAAAGTGTTATTTGACTGAATAGTCTATAAATGCAATAGCCGGCCAACCTTCGTGGGGAAAAGACAAGAATCAGCTTTGACACGCAATAGGAAGTCCGCCTGATCTTTCCTTTATCAGGAAGGTAGTCGCATGACGGCCAAAGCACTCTCAACTCCCTGAGAATTAAAGAACCGAAACTGCCTTGGCATGTGTTACCAACTTAGGAGTCCCAAAGTAAAGCCATCCTTGTACTCATGTTTTACATCAGGCAAATTAATGGCCACCCTACGACACTGCTGATGCTGTATCCCCGTAATGTTTTGAACTGGGGATCAGCAAAGCCTGTATAACAAGATCAGCAAAATATCAATCAATGTTACCACCGACAGGTCCCTTCCGGCTATGACCAATACATCAATCAAACAGCTACCAGTAGTGATTGAAAGAAATGTCCTGTGTGACATGGTTTGATCAAGAGGAACAGTATGGAAAGGCTGGAATAAGCCCATTTAAGATTTCACGAAAATGATGATCATGTTTCAGCCCAGTGACAACATCCAATATTGGTTACACAGCATGAAGCAATCAGCTGTTGCTAGCATGTGCTTTGACCAATATTATTATTATTACTATTATTATTGATACTCAGTCTGATTTAAAACTAGCTCCCTCTAGTTTGAGACCACAAGATATGCATACGTATTGAACGTATCTGTGTTACTTGTATATTTATTCAGCACCAAGTGGAATTTAGACGCGAATAAGAAGGTATATACAGACATTCTGCATGTGTCGAGACTGACGTGAAACTGATTGACGCTGGCCAACGTAGTAAATAAACCAATACAGGTGGAGTTAGAGTTGTGAGTGGGTAGTCGATCTCAAATAGGGAACATCGTTAGGCCGTTATGCTGAAACACAGTGGTTTAACCAAAAACGATGAGATCGAAGATGGACTGAGATTAATCGTCGGAAGTACATAGAAAGGCTTTTCGATGTACCGGGGTTGAAAGAGTACATATGTGTGAGCTTTGCGGCACAGGAGGTTAATATTGGAACCTTACACAATGACACTGCATATAGAAACTGTTCAAATTTATGTTCAAGAGTGCAGTCGTTTCAGCATGATGTGTACCACCATATCAGCCAATATGCTCGGTATTTATCGTTACGAGGTTGAGGATGTCTTGTCTCGAGGTCGAGATCACAACAAAAGACTGGGCAAGCAACTAAAGTAAATAAATAATATATGTAGAATTTTTATTCTGTTACATTTCAAATGCCTATAAATAATTGATAAACTGCTGAGAAAGTGGGATGTTGCTCATTATTTATTAAACATTTCTTTCATAGAATTTACGATAACTTCTTCCAAAATCAAAGAAATGTAATGGTTCTTCTGTGTAAACAGCCAATCAACAGTGTCAAAATCTTTCTGGACGTAGATCGGATCGTAATAACCTTGCGTGTTTTTACTTCCACCGGTACCATTTCTTCTCACTCAGGATTAAGAATATTTACTTTCTATGTTTGCGCATATCACCAAGCTCGTACTTCACTGTACACAGATCCCTTGTGGTGATCACTAGGCCATATTTCCATGGTATTGTCTAAACTTTACCTTTTTTCAAAATACATTCTAGCTAGTTTTAGCTCTTTTGTGATACTTTTGTGATTACTTATCATTTCACAGTCCATCGATGACTTGTTCTGTAACTACTTGCATTTACTGGTATCTACATTTCTCGTCACTATATGGCTGAAACATATGACGATGTGACGTTAAACCTACTCACCCACACTGTACTCAAATAAACCAGCTTTTTACCAAGAATATAACCTAGTGTAAAGGCGACTGGATTCTGGCATAAGCTATAGAAAATCGGCCTTATGATGAAATAATGTCTACAACTTAATATCTACGTTAGTTATAGCATTCTACGATATAGTTTGAATACTGAAGGGCAGACTCGGCACAACGGTCATCAAACGGGTGCGCCTGTGTTTGAAAAGACTTAGAGATGCATTTATTGTTCCAATATTTATCGATAGCTTTGCACATGAAATCAGCAAACTGGATATGATGCGTGAATGGTATGCCCTCCGTCAGCTGATGGTTTAGCACTTGTAATACCATCGCAACACTTGCCAGATGTCGCAAGCTTTTCGTATTCCAAATGGCTCGTGGATATAACGTAGGCATAACGTAGGTGACCATTTTAATGGCTCAAATGTAGGTAATATGTGCTTTATTGTCACGATATGGCTGACATATTGCCGATGTGACAAATATTAACTCACGAGATCACTAATATGTCTTTTTACGTCCTGAATGTTTCAGACGGAAATGTGTGCTGTAGTTATGATTATGCATGCTCCAGAGTATGGTTTCAGGAGAATGTACAGTCCGTTTGGCTTCGAAACAAACATGACAACTAGACCCGAAACCATTGTACCCACAATGATCTGAAATCTGATGTATTACGACGCATCATGTTGTTAAATAAACTCTTATGAAACCTTGTTCTGTTTTCACTCCACCAGGTGCTTTCACAAATATGGAATGTCATTCTACAAGATTTCGTGCAACATTTAATGGCCTCAATAAGGCGCACGTGTAAAACATGCGTCAATGCTTATTGTGAATTGTGTGACTTTCATTTTGGCTGTTCTCACAGGGTGACCTCATGAGCATGTGTCCTATATGCAAGCCTGGGGTGAAATGATGTTCTTGCAATTTAAAAAGTCTCGAAGATATAGAATATCAGTTGTTAATTAACATACTTCAATTCAATCACGCTAACTTTTGCCTCTGATTGTATATATACCACGATACCGTTGTCTTTACGAATCATTATTCTAAAACAGTCACGACCGACAAAGACGAAAAGATGAAACGGCAATTAATGGCCCAAACGTTACGTTTAATTGATTATTGTGGTGTCGATTTCACCATCTGGCTAATACTCGACATATAATGTATTAACCGAATGGTAATACTAAGGATGAAACACTACAATAATGTTTTATGACGTTTTCACACCATCGTCATCAAACGAATTGTTCATGCCTGCATTATCAACCCACCTTTTGTTGTTGATTTTAAAGGGATACATACGTAGATACATTCAAGCACAATTATGCTGGCTTGTGACATTTTACTTCCGATAATCTTCAACATGAGATTTGATGCAGTGTTCATCTAGATCATCACTAGCCAGTTAGATAGGCACTCCCAGTGCTAGTGGACAGTTTCCAGACAATCACGGTTATTGCTGCAAAGCAATCCGCGATACCAACTGAGATCATTGCGTCATATCTTGTATCGCTATATAGTGGAAGCTGTCTAAACCTGCACTCATCGGGACTGAAGAAATAATCCAGTTTAGACAACGTGTCGGATTAGAGAGCTGATGATAAATGTACATGTCACAAATGGGACTAACATTTTATGCCGGTGTTGACAACTTGTCAGAATGGACAGGTGCTGGTTTTGACAGCTTCCTCTGTATAATTTAACCTCGTGATTATATCCATCATCATGGAAATTTATGGTGAAACTTTTTTAGTATTGCAAGAAAATCTTTCCACAACAGGACTGAAACAGGACTTGCATTGTAAGAGTTTCGTGCTCACTCATGCTACTGTGGTTACAGTGAGTGACCGCTCAAAATGAAAATCACACGATCAGTTAAGTGTACGGCCACTGTGAGCTTTGAGTGAGTGAGGATATTTTTTATTGCGTTGGTAACGAGAAAGAAAACGTAGAGACTGTCAGCAAGACAAATTCTTAGACTTTGGAGTGAGTGAGTGAGTGAGTTTAGTTTTACGTCGCACTTAGCAATATTCCAGCTATATGGCGACGGTCTGTAAATAATCGAGTCTGGACCAGACAATCCAGTGATCAACAACATGAGCATCGATCTGCGCAATGGGGAACCGATGACATGTGTCAACCAAGTCAGCTAGTCTGACCACCCGATCCCGTTAGTCTCCTCTTACGACAAGCATAGTCACCTTTTATGGCAAGCATAGGTTGCTGAAGGCCTATTCTACCCCGGGACCTTCACGGGTCTTAGACTTTGGAGACAACCTGATAGGTTGAAGTTGCTTTTACGAATGGAGCCTGGTGAATGCCCTGTATAAGGATAGACCTGTAAGTTGGTTCCCTGCCTACTCTGAATTATATTTAATATGTAGTAGAACATTTAAATGAGCGTTAAAAATAAGGTCTCCTTTGAGGACAATTAAAAGTAGTTCTTGACCATTATGCGGTACATATTTTCCGCAGAAATGTATGCAATTAATTCCTGAATATGAAAAATTAAAGAAGTAAAACCGTTTTCAAATGACCACTTGAGATTTGCATTGGGACGGATTTGTAAATGCCTCTCTATTGCAAGCACACAATCACCACGACAAGAAACTTTAAAATCATCCACGAAAAGTCATGCATCAACTGAATAATTTAATTCCATTCAATGACTATTTATTTTTGTATTAAACAGAATGACAGACACCAAACTGCCTTGTGGAAGAAGGTGATGCTTACTGTAATGGTCAAACGGGCATGAGCTCTCTCGGACATGCTGAAAGTACCCGTATGTTAAGACTGTGATACAAAATGAGGTAAGAACCGCTGTAACAGTATATGACATCTCTTGTATCTAGGTGCTGTAAAAGTATATGACACCTGTCGTTTATGCTTGTTCTAACAGTATATGACACCTGTCGCATATGCGTGTTCTAACAGTATATGACACCTGTCGTATATGCGTGTTGCAACACCTGTCGCAAATGCGTGTTCTAACAGTATATGACACCTGTCATATATGCTTGTTCTAACAGCATATGACACCTGTCGTATATGCTTGTTCTAACAGTATGTGGCACCTGTCGTATATGCTTGTTCTAATAGTATATGACACCTGTCGTATATGCATGTTCTAACAGTATATGACACCTGTCGTATTTGCGTGTTGTAACAGTATATGATCGATTGTGATTCAGAGTTTATTATATTGGATAATGACTCCTCCTTGATGGATCCTGATAATAAACTAACCTCTTTCTGATTTGTTTGTAAAGCAACTTTCTCTGCATCTTATAATTACATTTATTTTTAAGCTTGACTGTAGCTTTTCTTGGTGTACTAACTTTGATCCCCTCACAATAAATAATGAATGTATAGGCCGCATAACAATCAGTTACTAGTTCCACTTAAAATACGGGTACTTCTGTGACTATCTGCTTTAAATATTGGCAATGATATTTTCCTGTGTGAAATGATACATGCTTGCTCAGCCAAATTATAAAGGTAATTTTTCGGAAAGAGTTTAGAATTTCATTTCAGACAAAATAATTGGTCAAAAAACAGGGTGCATGTTTTATGCAAGAAGTAATCTTTCTTTCAAACAGAAAGATTGTGAGGATGTGTTCGCAGTCTTGATCCGGCAATTATTAATATTTCCGGACATCGTTCAAAAATCAGTCTGTAATAAGTGCATGCCTCAGTTGGGTTTCTTCTCAGTGAAATGAATGAGCACTGTTGTCACCGAAAACAGCGCGCAGTCCACCAATAACGACTTTCGTCATAACTTTTCAGATTATTAAGTAATTGATATCGGGGATTGAAGCTGATCAAATAAGGCCCACGTTTAAACTTTAGATTGCATAAAATTGGCAGACGACAAGTTTGGACTGGCACCATGTGTTATGACAAACGGATGTCCGTGTCAGATTGTTGATAACCTCCCATTTTCCATTTTGCCGGAAAACTGAGAGCAGTTTGTGGCTTATTTCATCATTCTGAACAGCCTCCGCTTTGCGTACTGATGACGTCGTTACACATTAAGTCTCTGACGGGCTAATGTATACATTATAAGGCCTGTGTCTGGGATTGTTCTGTACATAGGTGAAGGTGTGTATACTTGGTGTCAAAAATTGGCTGGGTACGTGGATCTGTAACAGTATGAAAAGCATTTGCAAATTCGACCTCTAGCTGTTCTGAGTCAATAAATTTAACTTGACGGCTGGATTCACGGCACTGTATATAGAGACGCCCCAAACACCTACCTCAGCTGATCGATTCTGTATCTCGTACTGATTGAACGTAGCACATGAACTGCAGGGTTAGGGTTAGGGTTAGGGTTAGATATATATTCTATATCTCGTACTGATTGAACGTAGCACATGAACTGCAGAAAATATGACGGATGTCGTGGTCACCACACGTTTTCCTTGTCAAACAAACTAATTGCAGCATTTGCTTTTTTGTAAATTTCTGGCTGCTTTCCAACATAAAAATTTACTTCTTCAAAGTATGTAAAGATTTTTCTTAAAACCGTTTGCAAGCTGTCGTTCATTAAAAAAAACCCCTCTATATTAGATGTATGCTAACAATCCTTGCCGAAGCCGGGTAAGTTCTCCCATGTTCTGCGCTCGCACCTGTAGGCTTCCACTTGAACTCTAGAGGCACTTGTGGAGATTGCGGGAATGTCGTCAATGACATCTTGAGGATCTCTTTTCTCTAACATCGGAAATCCGGGATTAACTCCCAGCTCCGTGGGTATAATCACATCTGACTCTGATGACGTAAGTGAAATGTCCACATCCGATAATTTCTTTCCATCTCCACCTAAAATCTGAGAATGGCTTAAACATGTTTGTTTTTCACCAATGATTGATGTTAACTAATACGCTTGATTCACTAGTTCATTACGCCAAGTATTCGCTCTCGTGATTACGACACAGACTGGATAATTTCGAAGGAGATATTTTTCATTGTAGTTTTTACATTTTGCCTTGGAGTAAATTCTCACGGGTTTTAAACCACGTTAAGGAACAATTGCCAAGAATGAAGGCTTTTACATGAATGTAAATATCAGCAAATCAGTTGAAAAAAGGGTAGTACCGTTATGAGGCAAACATGGTTTAGTAGTCGCATCTCTGCTACGCTGCTGATGTTGTACAGTATGTGATCCTTTTGTCCAGATGTAATATTTAACAGACAATATTCACGGGTGGGGTAAGTCTTTAAAAAACGAATATAACAAAAAGGGTTATCCAATAATATTCTAATCTCATTTCGCGGTTGAAGAAAACCCCAGCGTCGGATTCATTTGAATCCGTGAATAAATGAATCCGTGAATGCAAGGGTTAAACCACGGTCTTCTATGGGCAAATATAGTTGTGGAAAAAAACATACACTGAAATTTAGCATTCCCCTAAGGTTCCTTTATTACAATCAGTCGATCTCCAAGTGTTTGGCGAAGAAAATTGACTTTGGGATAAGAGGACCCCGCAGTTATCAAAATGATTCCTGCCGCCAACAATGACCCGAGACCGAAAGTACAGGCTCCGTGCTGGAAGCACAATCAGCTTGGCTATGACACTTAAAGGGTAATAAGGTTAAATGGGATGTCTTTCACCGTTCCTAAACCCACCTTCAGATTCAGAGCTTTTTCAAGCCCAACATTGCCGCAAGTGGCATATCTTGGTACTGCTGTAGTCTGTTGAGCATGCTTGTGTGCAAACGCCTAGTATAGAACTTTAAGACAAGAAGCACGCAAAATGTTGTGTTGTTCTTTTACTGGTCCAGCCCTGTGCAATGTGAATATTGATGCACATAATCACTCGTTTAAGCGAGTACAGTCCACTAAATCAGAGCTTCACTGAATACCTAAAGCCGTTGTGTCTTTGCGCAGTGTGTGATAAAACTGACGCACAGCTAAAGGCGGTGATAATTTAACTTATTAATCCGCCTCGCTTTACCATTACCGTTAACACCTCTCGGTGTGGTTTAATATACCTCTCGGTGTGGTTTAATATACGAGACACGATGTTGCTGTCAATTCGATGACGTCTACATCATTAAAGAAATGTAACTTTGGTTATATTTGGGATTACACTTTCTTAGTGAAGTGCAAATTCTAGTACTCTTTTGAGTTGAATCCCATCTGGGATTCGAACCAAGAACCTCAGAGTCAGGCACCTATTCGCCAGCACACAAAGTCAGCAGCCTAACCCGCTCAGCCACCGCGAGTTCCACAAGAATACTAATCCACGTCGGACAACTGGTAGCCTACCTGCGTACTTATACCCCTCGCATAAGTGTTAACTGGCCCGGGTTGTTAGAGGAACGGTTCACGGAAAACAAGTTTACCCAATACAAACCGACCGCACAACGCTCCAACAAGATTACATGCATTCCAAATAATTTTTTATAATTTACGCGTGATAGTATAATAACAACTTTCGATGAAGCGACTGTGCACATATGGGTGAGTGGCACAGAACCCTCATGCATCGTTCAAGCTGACATAGTTTCTTTCTTATGTTTTTACATTTTTCAGATGTTCATATAGTGAAATGTTGAGGCCTTGTGCAAAAGGGCATAATTCGTTGTATACAACAATCATATAAACATATAGTTATGTAAATATATACCTAGCGTCACAACTGAGATAATGTATTTTATTCATCCACGTGTGTGGCATTCGGGTTAAGAGCTATGGGATCCCGTGCCTGTCGGATGAAACCACTAATGGGATCAGGTGGTCAGGTTGGCTAACTTGGATGACACATGTCAGTGTATCCAGATTTCGAACATTGATGCTCATATGGTTGATCATTGGAATATATTTTCCAAAACTGAGTCATTACAGGGAAACGTCACAGCTGAAATATTGTTGTTTGCCACGGTATACAACAAAGAAACAAAAACTTAATTAATTTTAATAATGTCTGTTATTCATTTTCATATTTGTCCAAAGTAGTTAATTTTCTTAAACAAACGTTCCTGGCTACCCCCATTCGAAACATTTAACGAATTATTGAGTATTTTTTTTATTGATAATAACAGACTAAGACTGAATCAACTGAATCTCATCGACCATCTTCTGAAGATACATTCAATATATCATGTGTAGATTGGTGTCCTAGACTTAAGATGTAGTGGTAGACCGAGATAAATGAATAATCCCTGAGGAAGTTCTGTGGGGAGCTGACAAGATAAACTATACAACATGGATCAAATGGAGGCTGATGCATTATGGAGTAGCAGACAGGACTTATAACTAAAGGGATCTATGTCTTCGATTATCGTATCATGAGAATACATCTTCAGCTCATGATTTACAGAAGTTAGATTTTTCTTTAAGACGGTAAGCGCACACTTCCAGACACGGTATGCATTTTTCTACTAAAATCCTTCTTCCTTTTGATATTTGGCACATCTAGTATCCTTTAGGTACAGAAGCTCTGGCCGTCTGAGGTTCACACCTGTTTACTGTGGGGTTTTGTAATTGTAGTTTTATATATCATGATCATTAGTATACTCTTGGATGTCAACAAAGGTGGACTCATCCACGATACTCTCAAGACATATACGTCTTCCATTCAACTGGTGTGCGTAATCTGCATATTCTGTAGTGTTCTATTTATGCATGCAACTGGCACGAACGCTACTGAAGTAATCTGGGCTGTCTCCTTCTACCGTCATGTTGCATAAAACCTTGGACAGATGGGACACCTGCTATTGAACGGATTAGATCCAAACCACATGGTTTGTAGGTTTGTACATTTGCATGCTCTTCTCAGGATGTCTTCACATGCAATCCTTGTGATCACTGTAATTTTGTAAGCAAAAAGGAGTTTGCAAGAAACACAAATACATACACAACAAACAATGATCTATAAATACTTTAATCACGCATAGAAGAAGTGTAACTGTAGATCGCCTTGCGTTATATGCCATTATCGGCTGGGATTATGACTTCAGCAGTCAATGTTGTTTCTACATGCTTCAGTACATGCTGCCTCGAAACATACGTGCAGGAAATAGTTTTGCTGTGATTCATGAATCAGGCTAAATCAACTTAATACGACCGGGGATAAGTCACCAGAGGAAATTAGTAAGTAACGAACATTCCACCGACCACGGATGTCATCCCTAATTTGGTAGTATGCTCTACAATGAAGTCAACTGAGCTTCGAGAGTGACCTCCCTAAGCCCTAGCTATCAATTCCTGTCTGCATGGACCAGGTATTATCAAGGAACATTTTCCATTCCTGAATACCATAACCCAGGCGGATTAATTCAACACGTCGCCTTAAGCTGTCATTATATTGTGCATGTTGATCTGGAACTGTTGTTTCGCCAATATACTATGTATAAAATGTAATAGTTTACACTGCAGTATATGTTATGTATGTTGGCTTTGCCATTGGTCTCTGACTTTTCTGATTTTGTAGGTTTGTAGCTTGTCATTGTTGAGTGTTCGTGTCCTGCAACACGGTTGCAGTTAAGAAATAATCAGTTTAGAAACAGACATTATACGTGCAAATACTTCTTTCCAGATGGGTCCAGCGATGGTAGTGCAGTTGATTGTGTCACTGTCACTGGATCCACAACAATTTCTTCTCGATTACCCGACGACAGCTCTATTTTCACAGCAGAAGCTACCGCCGTATTAACGGCCCTAAACTATATAAATATATACCCTAAACATAAAGCATATATCATCTTTTGAGACTCTCATTCTTGCCTTCAGATTCTGAAAAAGCCTCTCTGCTAAACATCAATTTTTAACAGAAATTACTGAATTATATAATGATCTTTATATTTGCCAATACGACATCGTCTTTTGTTGGTTACCTAGCAATGTTGGTATCTGTGGGAACACAATGGCCGATTTTGCAGCTGAGGCAGCACTCAACAAATCTGTGACTTCACTTCTTATTCAATACTCCTAATATTTGTTACGCCTACTTGGATTGTCAGTCCAGAATTGAAGAGGTCATCATGCGACGATGTTGTATTGGCCATACAAGATATACACGTGCATATCTGTTAAAAGGAGTGGTTCCTCCGTTTTGTATCCCTTGTGATGAAAGAATCACGTTGAAGCATATATTGCCTTATTGTGTTGAATATTCCATCATAAGGGATAACAATTTTATCACAAACTTTGAAAGATTTTTATGATTCTTAGTATGAAGTTCTACCTTCAGTTGGCGATATATAGCCAGTGTTTCATATTGTTTTGTCCTAATAGTGCTATTAGTTTTAACTATCCACACTAGTTTTAATAGTAATTGTAATATTCTAGTAATTATTTTTTCAAAATATATCCGTCTCCGATTTCATGTTTTCGTCACGATATGACTGAATATTGCCGGTGTGCCGTTAAATATTAACTCACTCACTCACTCACTCACCATGATAGTAACCTCTGTCTTGACACACGATGGACATTAGAGAACAATACCCCAATAGTGAGTGAGTTAAGATTTCAGCCATATCGTGACTAGAAACAATTTATAATTTTACAATAAATATAGGTAAATTATAGCAAAATGTCAGCAAAGGACAGTAAAACAACTTGGTTATCACAGATTTCAATTGCAACTTTGTAATTAAGCCTAAAGTATGTATTCGATATGAAACAGACAAATGAAGTTAGATCACCATGCTAATAATCTTGCTTCTGGTATGAACCGTAACTGGATTTACACCATCCCTTCGGTTGCTAGCAACTTACATATATCTAACCAGAGACTTGCGTACCCTGTCTAGAGGACAGATTGTACAATACTTTAACCCCATTTGAGGGCACAGCCACTAACAATCTCTACAACAATCATTAGTTTCTAGCCTAAACTAACAACAATAACAATACCTTGACATGCAAATCCCAACAACAACGCTACCTTACCACAGCTACCGCATGCGCAATCTTCACATCATTACAATGAAGTATAGCATCTTCAAAGATAGGTATGTGAAGCTCTTTGTCACACACAACGTGTCATGTAATGACATGAATGCATGAATTGTACATGCATAATGACGTATATGAAGATCACTTTCGATATAAATCCGTACATACGATGGATATCCAAACGTCCTAATTATCACCGAGACGTTTTCAGGTTAGAAACTTAATGTTGATTTCTTGTCCTTAAGATTTCTCTACTCAGTCATCATCAATGACACATTTCTCCTATTATTTTTGACCTTGTGCAGACATGTCTACAAATAGATACCTTTTTGTGAGCTGGTTAATCCGTATCAGTCTGTGTGGATATTTCCCTCTCCATTTCACGGTTCAAGAGCAAGTCAATAATTTTTCGGACGTACTGCCAATTGTGCTGGACGTCGAGACAAAACTGGCGTGTCTCAGACCTATGGACAAGGTGGAATGAAATTAAGGCTTTACATAACGGCATAATCAAATTGGTAAAATCTAAATTTACGGTGGCTGGCGTCAGGTCTTCTTCTGCAAGCATGAACGCTTTGGAGTATGATTGTCACAGAATACAAATGTGTGAATAATTACAAAGAACAAAAATAGATGTCAGATAAGCGTTGTCATACGTATCTTCATCGAAACTTGCCTGCGACAGACCTATTACAACTCAGATGCAACCCTCGTAATTTGTGTTCGAAATGAGAATCGAACTGTAAATGCTGAACCGTGCTTGTCACACGCATTCTATTCAAACCAAAACATATTCTTCCAAAAATAAAACAACCCCAAAAAACTAATAAACACAAAAGAACTTGACATATTTAAATTCTGAATCTCCACATTTTGAAAAATGGCGGCCGACGTCATGTTTAAAAACAGTAACATTGAACTAAACGTAACGTTACATTCACGTTCCCAGTGAGTATCTGAGACGCATCATACATGAAATGCACGTGAATCATGAAATTGTGTATCAGCCCGATTTGAATCCTATGGCTACGGACTTTAAATGGCCATCAACGGTACTCCAATGCATTGTTTAAAGCCAGTGTAGACGCAAAAAACACCAACAGATGTTCAACACGATACCATCGGCCGTTTTTATGCAGGGGCATCGCAGCTTAAGGTGGCAGGGCACTTGGGCGTGTCCAGACAGACAACCTCAAACCTACGTACGGACACGATACAACAATACTGGGACTGTTAATGACAGACCTAGATCAGGTCGACCTGGAGTTGCCACCGCCGGCCAGGATCCCTACAACCGGTTGAGACATCTTTGTTCAAACACTATGGGCGCATTATCCACAACAATCCAAGTCCCTAAACTACGCTGAATCTCCGACCACACAGTGCGCAGTTGACTATGGGACGTCAGACTTTTTGCCAGAACACCAGTTCAACGTCACGTTGTTCCCCTTATCAACGTCAGTGGTTGATCTTGCGGCATGACAATGGTCGACCGCACGTTTTTGATAGAACTTCCGCTTTAACTCCAGAACAACATGTCATGTTTCTATTTCTTTTGGAGCGTGTATAAGTCAGCTGATTCTACGTCATGGAGAATCCGTCACCAACGGTAATATTAATTTAAGCGAACACTTCTACAAAAACCTTTACTCTTCCTCACTAAAAACGGATGATGCCAGTCTGACAAAATGGACTTTCACAAACAAGACTATATTCTTCAAAAAAGAAACTTGACACAGGTAAAAAATTGAATTTTAAGAACATATTTGACAGAAAACAATGTATCCAAACATGTGAAGGAATACTGCCGACGTACCCCAAAATGAAATGTTGAACAAAACGCAACTTTACACTCACGTCCCTAGTGAATCGCTAGAATGGAATGTACTTGGACCATGAAACTGTGTATCACCTTGACCCGAAGGCTATGACTGTAGACTTTAAAAGCCACACCGAATGGTACTCCACATGCAGTGCTTTAAGCCACTATAGACGACAAGAGAAAGAGTGAAAAGACAGCTAGAAGCACATCGACACAGCGCCATCGACCGTTTATAAGGACGGGCATTGCAGCATGAGATAGCAGGGCACTTCAACATGTCCACACTGAAGATCTCAATCGTGTGGACCCGATGCACCAATACTGGGAGTGTTAAAGACAAACCTAGGTCAGGTCGACCTGGAGATACTACTGCTGCCTAGGATGGCTACTTCCGGTCGAGGCACCCGTGGCGAGCCACCTCCTCGTGGTGGGTGCTGGGTAACGCCAAGAGCTCGCCGACACCCCCGTAGTGGACCCGGGGGGATATTTGGTCCACCAACCCGTTTGCCGTGGGTTGCGGCCCTGTGTCGGCGGAGGAGGGGATCCTGGTGGTTGAGGGCAATAGGGACCTGTAACCGTGTTCCTGTTGCTCAATACAGCACTTTGGCCCTGACTTCGCCTAGACGGGTGGTCGAATGGGCCCGGTTCGACCAATCGGCTGGTCATGCCAAGCCCTGTGCGTGGATTATTTATGTAATTGCACAGATTTGATGTACTGTTTCAATTTTGGCCTTGGCTTTTTCATTCATATATAACTTTTAGATTTGAAAACTGACGTTATGAACTTTGCCTAGAGTCTTATGCCCAGAAGGCGGTGGCTCATGGGCCAATCTGGTGGATCGATTAATTTTGAATTAGTCTTCTGCTGGAGTATACCATTCCAGTATCCTTGGTGCTGCCAGTCGGAGAGCCACTGGTATATAGCATTGTCCATGTGATTCTCTGTGGAGGGTGGGGAGCTGGGATGGTGAACTTTCTATTATTAACCATGGCTCAACCCAAAAAACACAAACGAGCACTAGATGAGTGTTTGTCCTCGGACGAGGACAGTGCTACAAACAGATTACCGGATACATGGAGCAGATTTTTGGTTGTATCTTCTGCTGACGGTGAACCTCTAAAACTTAATCCATTTGCCACATCAAAAGCAATTTATGGACTTGTTGGGGATGTCCAAGCTGTTACAAAAATTAGATCTGGGTTTCTCCTCATAGAGTGTAAAACAGCGAAACAATCAGCTACCCTCATAGGTACAAAACAGCTTGCTAATACCGCAGTATCTGTTTCAACCCATAAGTCTTTGAACAGCAGCAAAGGCATCTTGAGAGACAGGGACCGGTGGCTTGCCCACATGAGTGAAACAGAAATCGCCACTGAACTACAAAATCAAGGAGTTACTCATGTCAAACGATTCACGTTTAAGAAAAATGGAGAAACTTTCAATACAAATACTTATTTGATTTCTTTTTCACAACCGAAACATCCAAAGTGTATCAAAGCTGGATATTGTAATATCGAAGTGGAGCAATATATTCCAAATCCACTTCGTTGTTACAAGTGTCAAAAGTTTGGTCACGGTGCCCAATCTTGCAGGAATCGTGCAACATGCTACAGATGTGGTAAAGAAGATCATGAAGGTTCTGACTGTTTGTCTTCTCCAAAATGTGTTAATTGTCTGGGAGACCATATGTCTTCATCAAAGTCATGTGAAATCTGGAAACGTGAATATGAAATTATCAAAATCAAAACTCAAAAGAATGTCACCTATCATGAGGCAAAACGTTTAGTAAATGCAGCCTTGCCTCAGTCATCAAATATAACATACTCTGCTGTCGTTGCTCGCCCTCATGCTAAATCCGTGCTGTCTGTTTCATGTCAGACAGATATCACCTGGGTCAAAGCTGACAAACAAACTTTAAGTACAACAGATTCTGATGGTGATAAGAATCATGCAACATCAGCTTGCCAGACTGAATCACAAACAATATCTCCTGCAGTGAAAAATCCTTGTCATAAAGTAGATTATAGACAAAAATCTGATCGAGTACAAAAGGGATCACGTGATCCTGTACAAGTCTATAACAAGTTTCAACTTTTAGAAGACATGGACGTCTCTCCTCATCCCCGTGCGCGAAATAGAAGCAGTTCGCCTCGGAAGGGGAAAAGTCGGTCCCCAGTACTACCACCTGCTATTAAATGAACAGTAATTCCTTAATCCAATGGAATTGCAGAGGACTTAGGACCAATTTTAATGAAGTACAACTACTAGCACAGGATTATAAACCATCAGCATTTAGTTTTCAAGAAACATACTTGAAACAAACTGATAAATTCGAATTGCGTAAATACCATTCTTATCTTTCTTTTTCACCCCCTGGTGACAAAGCCACTGGTGGATCTTCCATATTGGTGAGACATGGTACTATTCATAGCCCTGTTCCACTTAAAACCAATCTTCAGGCTGTTGCTGTTCGTCTTACTTTACATATAACCCTTACCCTTTGTTCCTTGTATATCTCCCCTTCTTCCATTCTCCATCAGAATGATCTTCAAGATTTGTATGACCAATTACCAAAACCCTGTATCATAATGGGTGATCTCAATGGTCATAACCCGTTATGGGGAAGTCCTGATACCAACAGTAAAGGGAAAGTTCTTGAAGAGTTTATATCTGATAATAATTTATGTATACTCAATGATGGCTCTGACACATATTTACATCCTGGAACGGGAACATATTCTTCCTTAGACCTGTCACTCACTGATTCAAACGTTTATAATGAGTTTGAATGGTCAGTCCGTAATGATCTTTGTGGTAGTGACCATTTTCCTACAGTACTTACAGCAATTAACCCTTCCGATGATCCGCCTGTAACAAGATGGAATTTTTCAAAGGCTAATTGGCCATTATTTCAGGCCACCTGCCTTATGGAACTTAAACCAGACCTTTTCATGGATGTCCCTGATCCAATTAAAATGTTCTCTGACAAACTAAAACATATAGCTGATGAAACTATTCCTAAGTCCTCTGTAAATCCGCACATCCGTAAACCATGGTTTAATGATGAATGCAAACAGGCTAGGAAGAAGAGGAAGAAAGCAGAGAAATATTTTCGTCTTCATCCCACTGTTCATAACTTAAATAATGTAAAAATCAGTTACGCTAAAGCTCGACGAACGTTTAAACACATTAAACGTCATACTTGGAAAAATTACGTTTCCAAAATAAATTCCCGTACTCCTATGTCAAGGGTATGGAATATGATCCAAAAAATTAAAGGCAAGGGTTTCAAATCCAGTAGTATTCAGCATCTCAAAAATGATAATAACATACTAACTGAAAAATCTGATATTGCAAACAAGTTGGGTGAAACTTTGGCTAAACATTCATCCTCCTCAAATTATCATCCAAAATTCCAGACTTATCAAATACACCAAGAGAAGAAACCAGTAAATTTTAAATCTGATAATGGTGAAGATTATAATGAGGTATTTTCATTACATGAACTTCATACTGCGCTATCACAGGCTCACGATACTGCAACAGGGCCTGATGATATCCATTACCAACTCTTAAAACACTTGCCTGAATCATGTCTCAAAACGTTACTTGGCATTTTTGACCATATTTGGATAACACAACATTTTCCCCCTTCATGGCGAAAAGCCATAGTTGTTCCTATTCCAAAGCCTGGGAGGGATCATACAGATCCATCAAATTACCGACCTATTTCCTTAACTAGCTGTGTTTGCAAAACCATGGAGCGAATGGTAAATAATCGCTTAGTTTGGTTTTTGGAAACCAACAGTCTGATTACTGATATACAATGTGGTTTTCGTAAAAACCGAAGCACAATTGACCACTTGGTTCGTTTGGAATCATTTGTAAAAAATTCTTTCATTAAAAAACAACATGCAGTATCAATCTTTTTTGATCTCGAAAAAGCATATGATACTACTTGGAAGCATGGTATTTTGAAAGATTTACATTCTTTTGGGTTGAGAGGTCGCTTGCCTCAGTTTATATCCAATTTCTTAAATGACAGACAGTTTCAAGTACGTGTGGGAACAACCCTCTCAGACTACTTTCATCAAGATCAGGGTGTTCCACAAGGCAGTATTTTGTCTGTGACTTTATTTAGTATTAAAATCAATAGTCTTTCTAAGGTTTTAAGTGATTCAGTAGATGGATCACTATTTGTGGATGATTTTAATGTTTCTTGTAGAGGTAGAAATATGCATACAATAGAGAGGCAATTACAAATTTGTCTCAATAAAATTGAAAAATGGTCACTTGAAAACGGGTTTAAATTTTCGATAACAAAAACAAATTGTTTGCATTTCTGCGGAAAGTATAAACCGCATAAAGATCCAGAACTATTTTTAAATGGCACCCCCATCAAAGTAGTAAAGGAGGCCAGGTTCTTGGGTCTTATTTTCGACTCACATCTAACTTTTCTACCCCACATTAAATCCCTTAAAACTAAATGCCTGAAGGCACTTGATCTGTTAAAAGTTGTTTCCAATTCAAAGTGGGGAGGAGACCAAACTACCCTACTCCACTTATACAGATCTCTCATCCGTTCGAAACTTGATTACGGCTCCATCGTTTATGGTGGAGCCTGTAAAAGCAACCTCAAAATACTTGATTCTATCCACCATCAAGGTCTAAGACTATGTCTTGGGTCATTTAGAACTTCTCCTATTGACAGTCTTTACGTCGAGGCCGATGAGCCATCTCTTACTCAACGACGTATAAAACTCTCCTTACAGTATATAACAAAACTGTATTCTAATGAGGCCAACCCTGCATTTAACTGTGTTTTTAATCCTCTTTATGTGGATTTATACAATAAAAAGACTTCTCTTGTTCCGCCTCTGGGACTTAGAGTAAAACCTTTCTTGTCTGCTTGCGGCATTGAGCTAGAAAATATATCTCCTTCCCGTCTACTTTCGTCTCCACCTTGGCAGTTAGTTAGACCCGAAGTTGACCTAACACTGACGAGGTTTAAAAAATCAGAAACAAATGAATTACAATATAAACAAGAATATAATCAATTAAAAAGTAACTATAATACATACAAATCTTTATTTACAGATGGGTCCAAGGATGGTGGCGCAGTGGCTTGTGCCACTGTCATTGGATCCAGAACAATATCTTTCAGATTACCAGATAATAGTTCTATTTTCATAGCAGAAGCAAACGCCATATTAACGGCTCTTAAATATATTGAAAGACATCCTACACATAAACAGTATATTATCTATTCCGATTCTCTTTCTTGCCTCCAGGCAATTAAAAACCTCTCATGTAAACATCCACTTGTAATTGAAATTATTGAATTGCATAATGATCTTGCCACTGGCCAATACGACATCGTCTTTTGTTGGTTACCCAGCCACGTAGGCATTTCCGGGAACACAATGGCTGATCTTGCTGCCAAGGCAGCTCTCAACAAATCTGTGACACCACTTCTTATTCCATACTCTGATTATAAAGCTACAGTTAGATCGTATATCCGAGATCTGATGCAAAAGAGGTGGGACACCCAAATGGGTGTAAATAAATTACATGCAATAAAACCTTATGTTGGTTATACCCACTTGGGTTGTCAGTCCAGATTTGAGGAGGTCATTATGAGGCGATGTCGTATTGGCCATACGAGATATACTCATGAATACTTATTGAAAGGTGAGGATCCTCCATTCTGCATCCCTTGTGATGAAAGAATCACAGTCAAGCATATCTTGCTTGACTGTGTTGAGTATTCCATCACAAGGGATCAGTATTTTAATTCACAAACTATGAAGGATCTTTTTAGCAATATTAGCCCTCATTTAATTATTGCGTTTTTAAAGGAATTAGATTTATTAACTGAACTGTAAATAGATAAATATTTTATAATTGGAAGATTAAATTAGTGACTCAAACCGTTAGTGGCTGTACCCTTGAAGGGGGTTGAAGTACCGTAAAATAATTGTCCTCCTGAGAGGGTACATAAGTCCAAAAACATTTGAAGAAAATTGAAGTTTTCCAGCTTTTTAATCGTAGAATCAGTGTGTTTTTAGTTTATGGCTAGATTTGTCTAAATTGCTAACAGCTGAAGGGATGATGTAAATCCAACTAGGGTCCATGCAGGAAGCAAATGTACTGTAAGTCCCCATGGCCCTTAGTATGGTGATCTACCTTCAGTTGTTGGCAACCTATAGCTCATTTTTATATTGTACTGTCCTCTGTAGATGCATTGTTTTAGGTCTATTCACTAGTTTTACATTCTACTCTGTGATATCCTAGTTAGTTTTACTGTCCTTTGTCGACAGGGTTTTACAACGTATGTGCTATTAATTCATTTGTATTTACATAACTACTCGTTCTCGTCACGATATGGCTGCAATATTGCCGATGTGACGTTAAATATTAACTCACTCACTCACTCACTTCCGGTCGAAACTGCAGCATCCACAACAACCCATGTGCCTGGACTGCGTCGAATCTCTAACCAGACAGTGCGCAGTCGGCTACTGAAAGCCGGACATTTTGCCAGAAGACAAGATCGACGGGGGCACTTCAGCAACAGTATCAAAACATTCCTCAAGACAGCAGTGCTTTTTTTCTATGAGCCACCGCTGCCAAGCTGTTATCAATACTCATGGTGGTTACACAAGATACTGATATTTTAATTGGACAAAGCGGATTTAACAGTCCTCTGTGATTTCACCAAACTCTTTCTAGATATTCGAGAATTGGAAATGTGTGACTTGGCAATAATACGATGTCTAAGTCGGTTATATGCACTCAGCAGATAATCACAAATACAGCCGGTCACGTTTCCTGTTAGGAAGAAGATATATGTAAAAAGATGGTGTTCAGCAACGTCTGCTGTAGTGTCCTTACATCAGGCACTAGATTCGTTCAACATAAAAGAAGGGTTCTTTAAGGTAACACTCACAATCACAATCATGCAAATATAATTAGTGGGTGGTAACTGTAGGACAGAACTAGAAATATAATACATTTCCTGTGCACCCCTTATATCATTTTTGCACGGCTGTTTTGCTTTACATCCAGTAGATCTGTTTCGCCAAGGATTCAGGGAAACCAGTTATCATCCTGACGCTGACCCTTTAGTTTTCCTTTCGTAAAAAATGAATGAAGTCTGTGAGAGAATGTTACATATTACCCCACACCCCCATCCCTCTTTCTCTCTATTCTATACATGAATAGATACATGCATACCATACCCAAGCCTTCATAAATTCAATTATCAATAGAACAAGGTCCCCGTCACCCTCATGTAATACAATTAATAGAACAAGGTCCACGTCACCCTCATGTAATACAATCAAATAGAACAAGGTCCATTTTACCCTCATGTAATACAATCAACAGAACAAGGTCCCCGTCACCCTCATGTAATACAATCAATAGAACAAGGTCCACGTTACCCTCATGTAATACAATCAGTAGAACAAGGTCCACGTTACCCTCATGTAATACAACCAATAGAACAAGGTCCCCGTCACCCTCATGTAACACAACCAACAGAACAAGGTCCACGTTACCCTCATGTAACACAATCAACAGAACAAGGTCCACGTTAGCCTCATGTAACACAATCAACAGAACAAGGTCCACGTCACCCTCATGTAACACAATCAACAGAACAAGGTCCACGTTACCCTCATGTAACACAATCAACAGAACAAGGTCCACGTTACCCTCATGTAACACAATCAACAGAACAAGGTCCACGTTACCCTCATGTAACACAATCAACAGAACAAGGTCCACGTTACCCTCATGTAATACACACACACCATAACACGGTACATTAGCACTGCGTTAGTGTCATGGATAATCAGCGTTTAAGTACAAACACACAGAGACACACCTCAAACGTCAAGAACTGATTATTTGCGTGGCTGGGGGTTTACGTCGACTATGCCAAAAGTCCTTGAGATATAAATACAGTACTACGTAGATGCTTCACATCCACTTGCTTAGTGCGATGGTCTTCCATGCTCTCGAGTGGTTACAGTATCTAACACATAATGGTTTATTTTTGTCCATCATATGTAATTACCTGTTTATACTGTATGTCTGTCTACGAAACGTTTTGAGCCAATGCCTTATTATCACACAAGAATTTAATAAAGGAGACCTGGCTTCTTACAAGTAAGCTGACAAATAAGAAACCGGGATGACATGCTTTTCTTTGTTGGTCTGCCAATACCAGCGAACGAATCCAATTTACACCGAGAATTGGTCACAAGAAAACATGAAATCGATGTCCAAATACAGAATAGCACGTGTTTAAGTTTGGTTCATGGAATAAAAGACTACGTGTCTTCCGTCAATCCTAATTAATCCAGGGGAACGTCAAATGACCCCATTTTAAATCCCTCTAAAACTGTTGTTCGAGTAATCGGATTTCGTGTTTTAATCTCATTTATTTTACAATTGACGTTCTGAGCTCACATGTACCAGATAACATTTATACTCGGTGCTTTGGTTGGGTTTAGTAGAATGCGTGTGCCAAAACCAAGCGACAGGAAATGATGTATTTTTCAGACAGAATGACGATAATACGAACAGATTGGATACACAGTCTCCAGCAAAACTATGGATTAGCGCAAACATCTGTTTAGCTGTCTAAAATATACAGGATTGTTTATTCTCCTGTACTTGATGGAACCGATCTTATCACCACGGAATCTAACGGTATAATTGATTAATTGATTTCATATCTAATATACTTACTTGCAACGTCAAATACCAGTCCATTGTTGGCATGGAACAATAAACTAGGCATGAAAGACGTCTGAAAGTACTCTGTAGCATGTCAGAAATATACATGTAGTCTACTGACGAAAAAGGAAATGATTTGACTCACACGGTAACACAGCTATCTACACATTCTAGTGTTCGACTTGATATGAGTCCGAGTCTGAGTCGATCAGGTCAGATATCGATAGCTACCAAATGTATATATGCTGTAAAAGAGGTGTAATTAAGCAAGAGGTGGGTATGGTCCTATGTTGGAATATTTGGAATATGTGGTTACGGAGTCAGTCCAAGATCATGAGATGATACAGTGAGGCAGTGTTATTTATTTATGTATTTATTTATTTATTTATTTATTTATTTATAGTTGTTGTTTTTTAAATACTTGTAGGACATGAAACTCGAAAACAAACACCATTACAACTTTTTGCTGCGACTTCAACCACACACCACACGCCACACCCCTATCCCCACTCCTCAAATATTCTCAGCTAACATTTACTAACTGGTTCCTTCTTATTGAGATGCATCAAAACAACCATCCGAATTCACTAGTGCAAAGCAATGATCACTTTAGTGCGAGGTCATTCACCCTTTCTAACTTGACAAATCCACAAAATATAACGACTGTGTGAGTCTTTATCAAAGAGACACCGAGGTGATACTACACTGCCACATAGCCTCTGCGTTGCACCTATCCTATAACTTCAGCTATCATCCGCTAGCCGCTGAACGTTCTGATACCATAATGCAGTAAATGAGACAATTTACTTCCTACTTTTGAAGCATGGCAATAATACACAATGTGTGTTTCGCCACGGTTTTCCCTCGCCATACAACTGCAAATGGCTCATTAACAGACCCAGTGTCCAGTGATTTCCAATCGACGTGGTTACAATAAAGTGTAGTCCCATATATAATACTTGTTACATTTTAATATTTTCTAAAAGGCATTATGTACTCATGGAATTGAAACACATTTGAGACAACGTTCAGTCTTTTAGATGCTTTGCTAAGCATTGTAACCGGTATATGACAATTATGGTAATTAACGATTGATATAAATCTTAGAACTTCGTGTCTAAATGGGCATTTACCATATAATGACATAATATGCAGTGTGGAAGGATGCTCAGGTTCTACGAGAAGAGAGAGAGACGGTTAGTCTTGTTATCAAGCTGAAACATGGCCGGCAGGTACATATACTGAGTACAAAAAAGAAACTTCACATTCATTCTTCAGGGCACTATAAAAAAAGCAAGAAAGGGTAAGATGGTCAAATTGTTATTGTTCCATTGCTAAGGTCCGTATGATGTACTCGATACACTGACAGTGCCACAATCAGTTCCATTAGGTTAAACCGCTTTTCCCTGGTGCATCCCAAACGTGCGCTATTGGATTAAGGTCAGGGGACCTCGATGGCCAGTCCATGACGTTGATTCCAGCGTTTTGAAGGAAATTTCGTGTCAACATCGCGGTATGCGGCCAAGCATTATCATGCTGGGACTGTAGGCCTGGGCCATGAGCCGCCATTAAAGGAACGTGTTCATGGACGATCACGTGGTCGCAGTAAGCAGCCCTCGAATCTGTCGACTTCCTGTACACAACATTCGCATACCGTTCACGACGTCGTCTCCACACTCTATGCCTCCCGTCCGCGAATGTGAGGGTAAACCTGGATTCATACGACTAAATACGACTCGATTCCTGTCTCTCTGGGTCCATCGGAGGTGACGTTGGGCCCACAGCAGATGTTGACGTTGATGAAACGGCGTCAATATTGGCCCACGATATAGACGTCGAGAATGGAGATTTGCAGCCAGCAACCGATTTCGAATGGTCTGTGAGGACAGTCGACCTCTAAACAGTTCGTGTAGCCGGCAGACATCTGTCACGTAGGTAACGTAGCACGATTTGACGGTCTTTTGCTCGTGACGTTACACGTGGACGACCCGGCCTTGGGCGATCAGATTGTCCAAGCCTCCGTCGATAAGAATGGTTTCCTGGAAGGCATGGCGAAACATAAATCTCGACAGAGATCCAACATACATAGCTATCAAAAATTATATATAAAAATGATAGCCTCCACATTTATTTGTCTCTGGTTGTATTTTGGCCAATCTGTGTATTTCGGAAGACCGGGTGGCTTGCCTATCTGTTGAAACTTTGCAGTTGCTGTTTTGTTTGAGTAATTCAAGTAGTTAACCTCAGTTGTTTCATCAGGCAGCGTTGTGTTTTGATCCACTTGTGGGATCCACTTCTGTTTCATTTAAAAAAAAACACCGCGTGTGCCGTGTTAATATAATAGAATTAGACACATTCCTTCGATTTTCCAGTTCTTGCTATATTCACTAGCTTCCTGGCATAGCCAGTTTTCACCATTACACCTTGATGTACCGATACAGGATGCGGGATTTATTGAGCGCACATATCCTCGGAACTAGTGCATGCTCTAGGCGCTGAAATTTAAGACAGCAATCTGTATTCACTACACTCTGTTCAATGCATTCTGATTGTAGATTGTCGGCCTTTGAAGTAGCATCAGGACATGCATACTAATATTTGTACGGTGTTAATATCCAGCTCCGTGGCTCAAGGGTGCTTTCGTTTTCTCTCGATGTCAAGGCACATCATATTTTGGTTATTGTTACTTCCGGTATCTCATGATTCAGGTCTCACCCTCTGGCACAGCCTTAAAATGGGATATTCTGTGTTTCTGATTATCCGTGTTATCGGTAATCCATCACATTGGAATCTTGCAATCCGCCTGTCTCTTTTTTCTGGAGAGAAAAGGACTCAGTGTCTCCCATCAAAGAGCTTAATGTGCCCGCAGTCAAACTAATGTGGAATAAAGGGACACACCAGCATCACTGTCCCGGAACAATTCACTTACAACACGTAAACAGGCAAAAACAATCCCCACGGGTGCCCCATCAACAAGCACACGCATGCAACTCTTGTCAACGCGGTAGCTCATGAACTGCTGTGCCCGATGCCTTCAAATTTGGAGACAGCCTAGATTTGGGTGACCTTGATCTTATGATCTTATGTTCAATGTGATGCTACATGAAGGCCGACAATCTACAATCAGAATGTACTGACCAGAGTGTAGTGAATACCGATTTATGTCTTAAATTTCAGCGCCTTGAGCATGCTCTAGTTCCATGGATATGTACGCTCTATAAATCCTGTTTCATGTATCGTTACATTAAGTTGTAACGGTGACAACTGCCTATACCAGGAAGCTAGTGAATATGACAAGAACTGAAAAGATGAAGGAATTCGTCTAATTCTGTTATATTAACACAACACACACGGTGTTGTTTCAACCGGAACAGAAGTGGATCCCATAAGCGCACGTCAAAACACAACGCTACATTTGACATAATATATCCATATTGGAGATAGGCGACGTTCAGGCGAATACAATCGGAACGTTTCGTAACCTGTTTGTTTGAAAAAGAAATTATAACATATTTTGTTTTCCTAATTCACTAGCAGTACGCGCTTCATTTTAAAATGAAACCACTGCTATTGTTTTGACATGTTTTGACATTTATGATCAACCGTTCGACGTTGGTGACGCTGTGCCGTCTTAATGTTTCATGCTTGGGATATGTTACGGGTGGCAGCAAGACTGATACATTATTAATCCTTAAGGCCTTGTTGTCACTGGCAGCGTCCTCCCGGCTTACTCCAGGGCGTTAATTCTATAGCTATCTGCAGTTAGGAATGTCAAGCACCAATTGGATGACAGGCTGGTATGAACCCATTTTTGGGCATTATATGACGTGCTTTGAGCATGGTTTGGCACTGGTATACGCGCTGTATAAATATGATATTATTATTACTTAACCATCTGCCTAACTGAAACACAGACTCCTGCATGAAGAGTGCTGTACATTATGTCAAGAAACTATCTTAGAATTGTTAAACTTGCAGTTAAATTACACCAAAGGAAAAACAGTGGCGATGGAGCAGCCTAGTTGTTAACGTGTTCGCTCGTCACGCCGAAACCCGCCTTCGATTCCCCACATGTGAAGCCATTTTCTGGTGTCCCTAACTGTGATATTGCTTGAATATTGTTAAAAGCGTTATAAAACCATACTCACTCACTCCCTGTAGAAAAACTATTAGTGAATTATTGCGTTAACGCAAATTTCACACCAGACAAGGACAATGTTTATATACCTAAGAGTCTGTCAGAGTTTACATTGAACACATAGTGAATTCGGTGCTAGGCTTGCGTAATCTTTAGGGAATTCTGCCCCAGTCTAGTCAATTTGACAGTCACAGACTTGGTGCAGTACATATTTGTAGCTGCATAGCGAGTGAAAGACCTTGACACACTCGGAATGAAATCTATGGAATACGTTAAATGCACTCTACAAAAAAGTAGGAAGTAAATTGTCTCAATTTAACAGTAGTCTGTGAGAGCGTTCAGGGCATAACAGGTAATTGCTAAAGTTGTATGATAATCAGCGCAGAGGCACTATGGCGCTGTATCGTCATTCTTGCTGTCACCATGGTATACACACTGATTGCCGTTCCATTCTGTGAATTTGTGAGCTCGGCTTAACAAACGAGTGACCTCGTGCATTGATGTGATCATCGGCGTGCATTCAGTGTCTGCAGAAGGTTGTGGCGACGCATCTCAATAAGGGAACCGATATGTAGTATTCGTTGAGACAAAGGATCTTGTTTCAGGGGCTTTAGAGAATGATTTGTTTTCTAGATGAGCGAGCAATCGTATTTCCTTCCTTTTATTTCCATTTTGGGGATGATTACTGTTCTCTTGTGTATTTGGGGGAATTCCTTGTTTTTATTTTATTCTTGTTTGCAAGAAAAATGAAAATTATTTGTTCCAGCTTATTCTGAAAGAAAGATGGTAGGTCTTGGCGGAAATTGGTTGATGTCTGTACGATACCAGGAATACTGTCAGCATAACAGTGGTCAGTGGGACATATTTATCGAGTGTTTATCTGCGCTTCATGTCTCTGCTCTTTCCGTTTTCTCCCTGTTGTTCGTTTTGAAGTGTTGAGCCTTGAAGCAAGAGTTGCTTGGCAGGTCAATAACATGAGGACGTCCAACTTAGTCTTGAATGTGCAGTAATCGGGTGGCCACTGTTGTTACGCGCGTCAAGGCGATTATTTACAGACCGCTGTCATTCTGATGACTCAAGAATAAAAATGTCGGTATACTCAGAACGAAAACCTCTGAGAGGGTAAGTAAATCCAAAAACATTTAAAGTAAATTAAAACTTTCCACGTTTTTATACTTGTCTATTCAATGCATGGCAATTTGCTAACAGCTGAATGGATGGTGTAAATCCAGCTAGGGTCCTTGAAGGAAGCGAATGTACTGTAAATCCCCATGGTCCCTGGTATGGTGATCCCTTTCAGTAGTTGGCAGTATGTAGCCTGTTTTTATCTTGTATTATCATCTATAGTTAAACTGTTTTAAATCTAATTACTAGTTTTAACTTCGAGTCTGTGACAATCTAGGTATTTTACTGTTCTTCGATGACAGGTTTTCACAATTTACCATTAATTATTATGTATAAAATTAATCGTTCCCGTCATGATATGGCTGAAATATTGCCGATGTGACGATAAATTTTAACCCACTCACTGACTCAGAACAAAAACCTACTTTTTTCCATATTCACAGACCTAATGGACACACCAGCATAGTGGTGTCGGCACGTGGAAATCCGTTGCTGGATGATCTAACTGACACCATGGACTGCCTGTTCATTATCTACAGGTATATGGAGTCGGTTGCCTCCTAATGAGCGCCTGTACACAGTATCGATATGTATGTTATATGTATTATGTGCTCATCAATAGTAAATCAAATGACAAATTGTAAATCAACACTTGATTCAATGAAAGTAATTATCACAAATGTGAACCGTTATTCATGGTGTTTTACTGTTCAGCTCTTATCTGAGCTACCGTCTTCAGTATCCTCATAATACCTATATTTTTAAAAAAATTGCTATTTTAACATCAATATTGTTCTGAATACTGACCAGCATGGTAACTCCAATCTATAAGAAGATATCAATGGAAAAAAAAGAATCTGTGTGAATGTGCACTATGATCGTGATTTGTGCTCTACAGAATATGCACTATTAGATCTGAAATTTCAATAGCACGTGGACATGAAATACGTTTAATCCACTTATCTTACTGCACACACACGCACACACGCATACACGCATACACGCACACATGCACACACGCACGCACACACACACACATGGTCGAGACTGGGCATTTCGTCTATGTTGACGTCTCCAGTACTTGAATGGGGACTCAACTCAGGAAATAACAGGTCTCTCGAGACACTCAATTGTTGCTTTACACAAGACCGTCTGTCGGATCTATATGCCCGGGGACATGAGCACATAACGCTTTTCTGCCCAGGTGGTGTTTCCCGGACATGTCTGTGGTTTACTTTGTATCTACATATTTTGCTGTGAATGTACACGCCAGGATGCAAAGAACACGCTGTTAGCTTCTTGTGTGTATTGATGCTACTCACAGTGAGAAAACAACATTTACTGGTGGCCTCAAGGAGGATGTATCTTTTCCCCTCTGACTGTTTTACTTAAAGAACGACTAAACTCAATTTTTGGCACTCGTTTTACCACTGCATATGAAAGACTTCTTGTTAGTCATAAATGGAACTCCATTTTTTTAAAAAAACAAACAAAAAAAAAACAAAAAAAATTGTGGTTAATTAGTACCAAGCGCTCAAAAGTTGCTAAAAAGCCGTCTGCTTCTCTCTCGCCCGCAAACGAAACAGCAGAAGGTTACGTAACTCTGTCGCCATAGCTCTGCAGTGACGTCATAGAAGGAACGATTTTCAGTTTGTTGTATAGAAAATGTGTAGGAAGCTCATCATTTTGCTGATTTCTCGACGTCACCAAAGACATGCCGAATTGTTGTGTTGCCGTCAATTGCTCCTTGGGTTCGGGTGATGGTGTCACTATGCACAGGTTTCCACCGGACCCCGTAGTTTGTGCATAACTCGGTTGTTAATGTGTGCGAAGCGAGCGTTACGGAAGCCTGTGGTACATACTAAATCGGATAGTTCGCCCCTACCACGCTTCCAGGATAACAAAATGGAGTTCAAGTTTCATCGAGTTTATAAAATCAAGACTGCTTACTACACATTGCTGACGAAAAGGATTTTGCGTGAATGTAATGCTTTCTTCCCCGGAAGCGAGGTTGTGGTCGAAGCGACAATGTTATCGTAAGTAATATTATATTCACCCCTTGTATAAGCAATGTCATGCAAAATCCTATTGTCCATCAATAAAATACATATTTCACTACCTGTAGAAAGTAATTTAGCTTTTGTAAGTCGGTGAAAACAAACTTAAATAGCATTCATCCTCAGACAGGACCCCGTCATTTTTTTGAAATCGTGAAGTCAAATCCATTGGAATTATTGAGATTATGGTTTGTTGTCATCAAGTTAGAAAATCAAAACTACTAGTAGTTAAATATGCATTTGAATCATAAACAAAAGGAGTTTGCATGACACAACCTGTAACATAACCTGAACGAGGTCGGTGTCGAAGTGAAAATACTGCGCGATAAATTTCTTCACTTGCTAAATTTACTTGGTTTGTAACGTTCACTCACCAGTATGTAGACACTTGTCAATATACGTCTTTATACTTGGTCTCATAATCCTATTTACTTTATAATCATACTTGTATGCATTTTCAAACTTAATAAAAAGAAGCGATCTGCGAATGTATAACAGGAATGTAATATGTAGACATTTTATAGTTTGCCTATATCAATCATAATTTGCACGCACGCCCTTGTGTATGTCGTCTACATCACTACACTTCACGACGAAAACAATGGTTCTGTTGAGAGCTAAGACAGCTTAATAAAAACAAAATGCAGATATTAAAATTAAAGTTGTAGGAGCAATTCAGGCTATTACTTTGTTCGAGGAATGCATCCATCAACATCCACAAAAACGAGTGATATAATTCATTTGCAGATTTCCCAAATGATGTGTCTTTTAACAGTCTAGTATACGAAAACGTGATGTATCGTTTCAGGTTTTTCACATTGCTGTATAGCTTCATTGGTTACCCCAGATAGCACACCTGGCAACTAACTGCATAATGTGCGTCATTCCTTTTGAAAAGGTATTTAGTAAGCCAATAATGAAAGAAGGGTCTTGTTTTTTACATATACACAGATACAACAGTGTGTATTCGGTATAGATTAGTAAATGTACATACATAAACACTACCTTTTGACAATCACCCCATTTAAGTCCGTATAAAAGTAATTAATCAGCGTGTTATCAGTTAATCCTTTGATCGATCCAGACACAAGAAATGCCAAATGGGGGCCTTTGTCGGGTAATCTAAGTGGCGTTACCACTAATTATACCTGTTATAAATTCATTAACTGAGCATCAAGTGAATGATGACAAATATCCTGTAGCTATAGGTTTATATCACCTAACGCGGATTACAACCTAGCGACACCAAGTGATTTTGACAGAATCGTCTATGAAAACAAGGGTTGTAATCGATAACTAGGCAAAGCAGGAGACAAAACTAAATGATCGTTGAGGACGTATAGCTTTCCTTTTCACAACAGCTGGAAAACCAATTTTAGGTTTGTACAAACCTGTAAACGAAATAGTTTACCCCCTGAAATGTAGATGAATTCTGCATAGACCCTCATGTCTATACCTACAATTACGTTGCGGAGACGTGCCGCTCTGATTGGTTGAAATTTCGTTTGCGGTTGAGAATTGTGCACTGTTGTCAAACAGGTCGATTTAAGGTAATTAAAGATCGAATTGAGCAGTTATAATGACGGGGTTTCATTTATAACGATGTCAATGAGTGATTTCTGCATTTTTATACCCTGGAGTATATGTGATCTTTAGCAACATTTTGTATGAAATTCGTTGAAGACGAAGTCATGTCGTTATTCAGAGAAAAGGGCAACGTATTACACAGAAATATTCTCTCACAATTGGATCTGGCCTCTGGTCATTGGATCCCTCGTTATAGTGTCCTGACACCACGCTTACCAAACCCACGTAAATGTCTTTACAGCCCACCAGAAGTACATTTACTACGTTACCAACGAAAGACATAGTCTAAATTGTAACATTAATATCTAAACGTGCCATTAGACCCAATATATGCACGCATACGCATATGTCTTAATAGTCTTAATTGTAATGTCGATATGGATATGAAGACCTCCACAATAAATAAAGCTGTGGTGATATATTCCCTCTTTCTCTCTGCCATTTCTTAGGAATCAGTCTCACTTAATCTCTGTGCCCCCAGCGTCCATCTTTAAATGGACATTAATTTATTAACAGGTAGTTTCCTCCTTTTTAACTGTAACAGAAATGTTCCATTCGTTCCATCTTGATATTAATGTTTTATGCAAGGGTAGGTATTTGCAGACGGTCGTTTAGTTAACTGACAGCGTATGCGCACCACTGGTCCCAATACGTACACACCGACCTTACGTGTGAGACTGTGAGTTAATCCTTTCTTTGACAGAAGCAAGTCATTGGCAGATATCTCTCAGGATCATATCATCACCGTGTGGTTAGATGGCGTACATTTATACATACATTCTAACAATATGACAGTATATGTCACCCCTTTTACTTACTGCATACAGTTTACCCGAGCAACACCAGTGGTATTTTACAGGTTGCCCGACGTCTGCCTGAGATTCATGACAGTAACTTTCCAAGCTGAATTTTAATTTTTAGCGCTGAGTCTGAAGCGTTAACCAGACGTTGGTTGTGTACTTAATATATTTAATATGTAGATGTAGCTTGTTTCTTCTCTCATAGAAAGAAAGAATATGATAACACGCACTAATTAACTCCCTGTAAAACAGCGATTTACCGATGAAGAACATGATAGCTCGTCACCAGGAGAGTTCTCAGCTGTGTCTCGCGGCGATCATTGTGAACACCAAGTCCCTTACTATCTGCTACAAGATCAATGGTCTCCTGTTTCTGATTGTCGGGGATATCATGGTCTGATAGCTATCAGACAGATGTAATATAAGCAATGAACTCATGTCGACAAGACAATTGACCATGAATACAGTCACCTCACTTTGGGCTTTCCTTCTGACATGTCGTAATAAAAATGTCATATTGCGTAAAGCAGTGTTAAAAAGTACGCCACTCACGTTCTGTTTCTATAAACTTCTTTTAAATTGAAAAAGCACGAGGTATGCCGAATGTGTGGACATTGTAGACTTACTTCAAATGTAGCTTTCAATGGAATGGGTTGGGAGACAGACTGCAGGTGAACCTAATATGCTGTGTTACGAAATGTTCATGAAGAAACGTTTTATATCCCCGTGACCATTCACTGCAAGTCTAAGCACTGTTCGTGTACAACCTAGTTTGATGGATTAGCTAACTGGTATGACTTTCGCCGATGACATATCAGGCCTTCGTTGTATCCCCAATGTGAGTAAACGATTATGAATTCGAATGTCGTGACACTGATATACAAATTCTCCAAACGGTGTAAAATCTTACCCGCCCAGGTTTCGAATCCACGGCGTATTAGTTCTGGTTAAAGAATGCTATCCAATAAGTGATATTATGGCTATGTTAAGCTGCTAACATTCGTCGTACCGACTGGAATATTTACTTAGAACAAGCGTTGTCGTTTTGTGGTTCACCGTAATGTATCGTCATGTCATAATTCTGTGCCAAGTTAGGTTTCACAAACGAGAAACAGCTTCTCTGTTTGCCGTGAAAGTGAAATGTGTTGAATGCAGTGGTCAACAGCATGAGCATCGATCATCCCAAATGGGATACAATGACTAATTCTAACCCGGATCTCCACGGTTCCACGTGACAATGCCAGGACGCAGCCGGTCCATCAAAGAACACAGCTGCGCTACTCCGAATCACTTACGTCAAGTATGTTGATTACGCTTCAAAGGTAGGAAGTAAATTGTCTCACTTTCTAAGGCTGATTTCAGGAAGTTCAGCGCCTGGCAAATTGTTGATTGGAGTTTTAGGATAATCAAATGCAGAGGCATTGCGGTGGTGTATGATCATCTTGTCTCTTTGGTAAACACATTGATTGCTGTTTCATTATGTGAGATTGTGAGCTTGACTTAACAAGCTAGTGATTTCTTGCACTGATATGATCATTGGTGTGCAATCAGCGAATGCAGGAGGTTGCGTCGACGCATCTCAATGTGAGACTAGTCTTGAAATGTCGCGAGATAGAATGTAGGGCGTGATATGTGTTTTGGTTCTTTGATTACTTTTAGGCAACGTCTTTTTCCGTGTGTGTGTGTGTGTGTGTGTGTCTGTGTGTATGTCTGTCTGTGTGTGTTTGTTGGGGGGGGGGGGGAGGAGGGGGGGATGGTCATTTCATTGTTCTATGTCTACCTTCCTCTCCGTTTGAAGTGCTGAGCCATGCACCTGCAGGGATCTGACCTGCGAATTCCAGGTTAGAATTGATGTTCAGTAACCGTGTTTGCTGAGAGAGGTGACTAATGTAATCAGATCGCTGCAGCTCAATGACGTATGTTGATGCTCATGATATCAATCACTGGTTTCTCTGATCCAGGCGCGATTATTTACATACTTATAGTGTGGCGTTAAAGAATAAACAAACAGTATTTACTATTTAAAATATACGGTGTCAATGTACATATGATATTTATAATACGACGCACAGGAGGAAATCAAACGATAAAGTTCAAATTAATACTTTTTGTAGTGAACGTAATGATCACAAACGTGATCATTTATTCATGATGTTTCTCTGCGAAACTGCAATCCTAGTTACAATGCTCAGTATCCTAATATTACCTAGTTTAGCACAAATGACCGCTCTGAGTACAGTCCTGCATGATAATTCCAACCTGCAGAAGATATATTACACTGGAACCAATAGCATCTGTTTGAATGTTTAAAATGATCATTTATAGAACGCTGCAGAGTATGTACGATTATGTCCAGTCAGGGAACAGCGAATCTATCGAGATACTTTCTTCTTATATTATGCAAGGTTACCTGTCTGATATGAATGTCAGGACACATGCCAGCTAGCATAAGGCAATGCATCTAGCTGGTGTTTCCTGGATAATGTCTGCTCATTGCATCCCTTACCTTACACACAGTTCTGTCAAGCACATGCTGCCTGAATGTGTTGATTTTTCTAATGTTGTACAACGTTTTTATATGCTGATGTTCCTAATTTAGAACGTTTTAGAAATGTTTCTAACCACTTGATATTTGAGTATTCAACATGTATGAAACTGTAAGAAACTATAGAAATTTGAATCCGAGATCAGATGTTTACCTCTGATTGTTATATAGAACTGATATTATAGTGATTTTCAACATCACCATTATGTCCTTCAGTTCACTTCAAAAAATGAAACATTTTCTTACCACGAATTCCTTCTGTTTCGGCGTTAAACAATACTCACTCACTCACCGGACAGGTATGTGTTATTTACCTTAGACTAACAATGTGCCTACAGTGTTTTCCTTTACTATGTACGCTAAGGTGCAAAAGGCACCCTGTCAACTTCTCCTCTGTGGTAATACACAATAGAATATTCAATGGCGGCTTATGGGGGATCTCACTATTTTACTTAATGCCAACATGTAAATCGTCACATGTAAATCGTCACAGAAATGTTACTTGAAAGAAATATATCATCTCATAAATTAAATAAATAATAATAGTAAAAAATAATAATTATAAATAAATTAAATCAATAATAATAACAAACAACAATATTAAATAAATTGTCTTTCGAACATCATTATATTGTCCTGTCACTAGCCAAAACCATACAAATGTTTCATAGTTAACCAAATGCATATTTGCTACATTCCGGACGACACACATAGTATAAATTGCAATATTATATAGATATTTAGATCTCAATACAAATTTGAATGACCATTTAATTGGTCCCTTACAAGGTTCTTTATCTTCAAGGTGTAATGAAAATGTTCTTTCATTTCATCTTGACAGCAATGTTTGTCTGCAACGTTTAAGATAGCGTTTTGGCACCCAAACCCATCTAAACGTTTTTTTACATGCCAATCCCGAACATTTGTCTAAATTGGAATATTGATTTGGATATGCAGATCTGTCATGCCATTACAACTATAATGTCTTTCCCCCCTTTTCTTGTGCCAATGTTCCATGACGTAAACTCTCTTCCAGCCGCGCGTTAAATGGACATTTTATCAGTTCGTTAGGAGACGCTAAAATGACGTTTCGGTTCATATTGACAGCAGTGGTGTTTGAAACGTCCATTGTAGATTATCCGCAGGCGGTTTTTAAGTAATTTGACAGAACATCCCAACGTGCCATCAGTTACAATAAATGCATACTGACTTTATGTCGTTCTAGATGCTCCTCAAAAGATTTTTTATCTCTTCATTGCTGCCGAATAGCCATCCAGACATTATGGGTGCTCATGTTTTTTCCTCTGAGTGACAGGATTCATTAGAGAGCAGGAGGGTGCTGAACACAACAAAAGTCGATGTCCTCACTAAAACAATCTCCGTCCCATTTAGAGCAAAAAGCGTAAACGGTGAAGAATGCTAATTCCTTCCCAGCGCTGTTTTCTTGTGTTCTTGCTGAGTTCCTGTGACAGAAGCCAGTTTTAGACGCAATTACCTCCATGATTGTCTTATCACCATGGTTAGTCTGAGCATATACTTTTATACCTCATTGCTTACAAAATGACTACCCAGCGACATGTCTTTTACAGCATTGTTACGTGGCAGCAGGATTATTAATTACTAATACTAAATTACTGATAATTCCAAGAGCTAGGCGAGAAGAGCTAACCAGACTTTAACTGGTATCCCATGTACAGTTGGCAGGGACGCTCAGTCCAGCATAAAATGAGATAATGGAACATTGTTTATTGAATAGATATGGGTATTTTATTGAGAAGTGTTGACCTTGATAAATGCTATTGTGTTTCCTCTTCCACATTTCAGGCTATCCGTGTTGGTGAAAGAAAATATAAACAGCCTGTAAGTACCTCCTGTAAACGGCGCCCAACTCATGAAGAGCTAGATAACAGCTGGGATCTGTCCAGGCACCAGGAGACCGCGGGCTATTATCTGTTTCTCATGGCGAGAATTGTCAACACCAAACGACAGTTTTAGGTCCCTTAATGTTAATACCTGCTACAAGATCAACGGTCTCCTGTATCTCGTGGTCGCTGGGATATTGTGGTCTGATAGCTGTCAGACAGATTTGACATAGGCAATGAACTCAAGTCGACAGGACAAGTGGCCATGAATACACTCATCTGCAATATTCGTCACTTTGGGCGTTCGTTCCGACATGTCGTAATATAACTGTCGTGTTGTATAAAGCAGTGTCCAAGAACACGTCACTCACGCTACCTGCATTTCGGTACGCGCACCAAGCCCACCTAGACTATCGCTTAGCCTCTATTTATAACCTTTACCTTGAAAAGGATAATCTACACTTGCTTCACTTACTTCATTTTAACAATGTCGGTACTGCGAGTCGCCTATTCAGACGATTGATGAACACATCAGAACTAGACAAACCAGGTGTTGACAGCATGAACATCAACTAACATTTATTGACAAACTTTATTGAAAACTGGGTTATTAAAACTGATGCCTGGCGTCTCTTCCCTGACAAGACATATTAACAATAAACAGAAGTATAACTCTTGCTTACAGTGGACATTTATTAATCCGGACCCCGTTAATGTAAAGGATTATTTCTGGAATTGTGAAGTGATAGCATGAGTAAACATGACTACAACTTTCTGAAATCTGAAGCGGGTATGATATATAACTGCAATGGGGAAGAACACAACAACCAACTTATCTTTTTTCGCATTTCTGTTGTCCTAGTGTACTGTTGGTTTACTTTGTTTCCTGTATTGTCCACGACAGTATGTGTAAACTACTAAACAGAACCATATACATTATAAATGTGACACTCACTGATCAACAACGCAGTACTGCTTCTCCACACACTTGTGATCAGAACTGCACATATCGTACATTGTGTCAAAGTAGGTAATCTTGGTAGTCAACAACAGCGTTGATGCAGCAGACTGGATGTATTGGCCGTGCTGTATGGCACTTAGAGCTGAGTGTAGCCACAGATAGAAATGACCAATATATGCCATGAACGTGACGTTTACAAACAAGTGAAAGTGTGAGCTGTGAAAGTGGCTCCGTGACCGAGTGACCCAGACGGGTAGTTCCACAGCTTCAGTCACATCTTATGATATGCATAATATATGCCGCTAATGCATTCGCACCAGTAATAGCCTGCTTGCTAAATAGGGGAATTAAGTACCATTCACCCCTGGTACATTTCGTTTAGAGGCGGTAGTACGAGAGAGAATGAGAGACAAAGGAGGAGAGAGACGCAACGGAGAGAATGAGAGACAAAGGAGGAGAGAGAGGCGACGGAGGGAATGAGAGACAAAGGAGGAGAGAGAGGCAAGGGAGAGAATGGGAGAGAGCGAGGGAGTTGGGGGCCGAGAGGACTGGAGAGACGAGTGCAGGGGAGAGAAAATGAGAGTGAGTTGGAGGGTGGGGATGGACATGATCTGAACAAAAAGAGTGATAGAGAAAGGGTATTTTCACTCAGAGATTGTACAAACACACATAACCCACTATTGGAGAAAAGATCTGTTTATTCCGGACAGCAACTGACATGTCGGCTTCGAACTGTCAAAGAAATCAATCTCCGGTTTCTACCCAGCTAGTGTCAGATACATGCACATCTATTGTAAATGTTGAGGGCAATATGGTGAGATACGCACGGGTGGAGTTGTTTGTGCACTCCGTGAGTCCTATCGTTGTGTCGAATTGAAGAACTTCTTTTGAGTGGCATTGAAAATGAAGAACGTCACGAACATTATCACCAGGTTCATACATGCATCATCCTGTGTACTGTATCTTTCGGCATCAGCTATTGATAAGACAGTGAGTGTGTATGGTTTTACACAACTTTTAGTACTATTCCTGCAGCATCACGTCGGGCACAAGAGACGTGGGTTTCACACATCGTACCCACGTGGGGAATCGATCTCTTAATCCAGTGATTAACATCAACATCATCGATCTACGCTGGATACTACGGCGTGTGTCAACAAAGTCATGCACTCAATCCTGTTACTCGCCTTTAAAGACAAGCACGTGTTGATGACGACAAATTCTAACCCGAATCTACAGTATTAAATGTGGTCCAACTGCACATAACAGTCTTTATTGCAAATTGTTAAGATCACGATCTTCCACTTCTGAAGCAATCGCCATCCACTTGTACAAAGACATTGTAGGCTAAGATCGTTAAGGCCCGGAGTGATTTAACATCAGAAACGTTGTGGTAGAAAACCACGTTGTTAGTGTAGGGTGCATACATAGCGCACGTGTCCAGGCGCTGGTATCCTCTCTCTCAATCATTCCACATCAGTCTTAACGGCACATGGTGCTATCAACTCCCTGGGTGACCATATAACCTGTACAGCCACTAGGTGCACCGAGGTGCGGCTTTCTCATCCTTACGAAGTACTCACCCAAACATGGTTACAGAACTTTAACAGCTTTGTCGAAGTTTACAGCACGTTGGTGTACTTAACTACTACTACTGCTGCTGCTGCTGCTGCTGCTGCTACTACTACTACAACGTTGTCGTGGATAGAGCGTCCACCCGGAGAGCGGAAAGTCGCGAGTTCTATTCCCCGCTGCGTCACATCAAAAGACGTAGAAAAATATGATACTTGTTGATTCTTGCCTGGCGCTTGGCATCTCGCAGCGCGTGAGTCATGTCACCGCAGCTACACAAAATCAATACTTGGGGGATATTTGGGGGTTGTACTCCAACTCACTCAACAGATGTGTGACTGTTAAATAGTGTCTCATTGCCAACCACTGGCACATCATACATTTCGGCGATAAATCATAAGGCATATTTATTCCTAATGTTTTAATTTTCGTATGTATTAAGTCACTACATTTACACCTATATTTATTTATGTTTTTGTTTTATTTCCGTATGTTTTGTGGTTATCACATTCTTGAATCATAAATCAAGACAAATAGAATGTAAAACAAAAATATGGGTTGTCTTCCAAGTAATCGTTTCCTCAAAAATATTGAAGGATTTTCTTTCATAAACATTCCGCCAGGTGCGTCTGAGGGAAGTATATGTTGTGCACGGTAACCAGTTCCACTTTTGTTTGCGCAGCATGCTATAATCACTTGCAGACAATTGGAGACATGAGTCAATTCAGGAAATTCGCCAGGTCGTCTTATAATCGCGCTGAGATCACCTTTTTGCAAGTGAATTGGGACAATTGTATAGTGATTGTAAAGTTGATTGGCTTGAAGATTGATTGTGATAACCATGCTCTATGGAAGGCGCCCCGGAGTGAAAAGGTAAATCTGTGGGTGGTTTTTGACAAGGGACACACACTTTTCTTGTGGCCTAGAAACAAATAAAAAAAACCTAGAGCAGATGCAGTTGAGTGAATGAGTGAGGATGGTTTAGTGCTGCTATGAGAAATAGTCCAACAACATCACGGGAAGGGACTCCAGAAATGGGTTTGACACACTGTACCTTTGTGGACAATCGAACTCGGCGCGACGGACGAACGCGATAACAGCAAAGCCACCAAACAGCCCGTGTTCTGTTCATGCTGAAGCCTGGATGTGATATCCAAAACAAAGGGAAACACTTTCTCATCCCCACACAGTTATGGTCACGTCAAATAGATAATTACACTTAATAAATATTTACAACAACCCTGTCTCTGAGCCCTATGAAAAATTCCCACATAAACAATAACATACAGAATATCGCAATACACACGCTTTCACTACACTTCATCCCTGTGCCCAATGTGTTGATGCGGAAGTTTCCAATAGGTCCACAAACTGCATTGTTTGCGTAACAGTCTGTCGCATTGCCCTACTTGCCGTGTCTGCCCTTAAACACTGCAAACATGTAATCATCTCTCGTCACCGTCATCGTCTGAAAGGATAGCAGTTGTTGGCGTCAAACAAGATAAGCTAATTCAAGTTAAGACGAGTTAGACACTGCTGCAAAGCCGAGACAGAAGATATCTCCATTTAGTTTCGATGAGGACACCCTGACATTTGCAAACATAAATCAACACTGATGTCTGAAGGTTGAAACCATTGCGGCAAATATTACGACTATACTGAGCCGCAAAAAAAAAAAAAAACGTCATTCACCTTTTGAAATCGGTGATCACTTCAGTTCAAAGATGTGTAAATAACATATTAATTGCCTCAAAAATTTCAAAATTGCCATATTTGATCATCATTACTTAAAACGGAAGGTTGGTGAAGGCCATAGGAAGTTGCAACTGGGCTCGGCGATACGCTTGAGAGAGTAAGCTGGAGTTGTCAGCCTTAATTGGTGGCAGACATTCCAGCCTCCTCTGAATCTCGTCCCACAAGTGTTCTACCGGGTTTATGTCGGGACTGAGGGCAGACCATTGAAGAGTTTGTATGTTGTGTTGACGGAAAAAGTCTTTAGTTGCTCTGGTAGTATGGGCACAAGCGTTGTTCTGCAGAAAAACGTGGTTTCCATGACGACCTAATTGTGTAATGTCTCAGAGCTTGATCAATGTAGCAGTCAGATGTTACATCATTCCCTCTACTAGGACCGATGTTCTGGAACACCATGGGGTCTAGTTTGTGACTGAGGGCAATATTTAGCTCTCCACACCACTATGCCCAGACCCCCCAACGAGTCTCTTTCCAGGACACAATCATCTGCAAAATGTTCCCCTCGTCGTCGCCACAGCCTCACTCTGTCATCAGCCGTCGAGAAGCAATACCGGCTTTCTTCGGGGAAGAAAACAGTTCGAGTAGTATATACAATGGGGGTTCTGGACCACTTTCAAGAAAAGTCTCTACAAAGCCTTATTTACTAAATAAGGCTTTGGTTGGGACCTTAGCTCTTGCTACTATTACCCCTACTACAAAAAAGTTGGCGTGCCTATGTCACGTTTACCGTGTGTTGGTAGGAGGTAACACTGTGCCGTACGGTACGATCAATAATTCTTCTCTTACAAACCCCCTACCCGGCCCATCCCTCAAGTAGTATAAGTTAGGTTCGTCGGCTTTCATATCCACTTTATCTATGTTGTAAGTTTTGACTGACCATATAGGATCGGTGGCCCGCTTACGGCTATCACCCTCGTGTTCCCCCGGCTGGTATAGATACTTCACTAGGGCCCTATCTGGTATCTGTTTCTCCTTCCCACGCAATGGAGCGGCCGACTCTGCAACTATTGATTTTAGTTTGATAGCGTCTGCCGGTTTCTTACCGGTGAGACGGGTGACTTCATGGTTGATTGCCGACACCACCTTGGGTAACCTCGTGACCCATTCAGTCGATCGTTTTCCAGGGGTGACCATCTCCCTAGCATACTGATGGCCGAACAAGCGCTCAGCCAAAGTCCTATTAAATCTCTCAACTATGGCTTGGCTGCGATGGGCTCCGGCCGTGCCACGCCTGACCTTTGTATCGTGTTTGGCTAGCAGTTGTGACACGGCACCCATGAACTCCCGTCCGGGGTCAACTTGCAGCTATGTTGGCCACGTCAGCGGGCTGCGTTTGTATATGCGTTCGAATCCTCTGGCTACCTGGGCCGAATCTTTCGTGGTCAAGGATTCGGCTTCCTTGTAACGACTGGCTACGTCCACTACGGTTAAGGCATACTTGTACCTCTTGTCGTGGGGTAGGAACAGTAGGTCTGCCTGGTGAACGCTATTAGGTATGTTAATACCGAACCTCCTTCTAGGCACGTAGCGTGGTGCCGGCAAATAGATCTGCCACAGGGCTTGTTTTTCAAGCCACGCTTTGGCTTCCTCCGGGGGTACTCGCGCTATTTTAGCTAGCTTATCTACTGCGCTAGCTCCTTTCCAGTACCCACGCGGGCTGTAGTAAATAGCCTCAAATTTTTTCATGTCCATACGCGTATGTGTTTATCCCATCAATAGCTATCCAACGTTTCGTGTCCATAGGCGACAGGGACGTCTTGTTTATAGTCAGTCCGTATATCTTATGTCCATCACTTCTAAGTGTGTTCATTTTATGCCTAAAGGTACGGGTCTTGAACAGGGCTTCCTTGAATCTGGCGTGTTTGATGTGTTGTTTCACCACATACTTCTTAACCCCCTTAGCCTTCCGGATCTCACTATTGTCGGCTTTCAGTATGGAGTACATCTTAGGTCTCAAACCTATGTACTCGGCTATGGGCATGCCAGCACACTCGTCCTTCATCTTACCTAGGACCTTTTTATTTACCGTACTGTGTATGGTATGGGTCTTAGGGTAGTCGCTGGTGTCGTATAAATCGAGGTGTTTTTTCATGTCCTCGTACACGTCCTCGGTTCGAATTTCTAACAGCAGGGAATCCGTGTCAGTGTACAGCACTTCACACCTGTCGCCGTACTGTTTCTTGAGCTCGTTGTAGTAAAAGTCGTACATCAGGTGTTTGGATAAATCGAGGATGCTCATCCCCACGTAAACAGGCCGGTTGAATTTTATGTGGCTTTTCTTCATGTGTAGGGCAACCAGGTTGTCTGTGAATATCTTACTACGGTTGAATGCCGGACTGACTATCAATCTCCTGAGCTTGTCTTCCTCACTCGACCGAACCAGCTTCACGGTCACGCGTTTCCTCAGGTTCTCCATAGTCTTACCAAACACCGAGTTGTTCATGAGCTTGTAGAGATTTTTCTCAAAATCACTGGTGGCTTTTTTTCGTAGGTCTGTGTTCATTCTGATGTAGGGCTCCATCCATGGGCTCTGGTCGAACATGAGCACCCTGTGTATTTTGGTCAGCCTCATACCCAACGACAGGTACAGCTGTAGGTTGCGATAGTGAACGATGTACTTGGTCTTATTCATTAAGTTAGGAACGAGTTTTTCAACGTCTGTCACACGCCCACCTAACAAGTTATGTTGGTACTCAGACATCCAGTCTGGGTTAACCCTCATACGTTCGGGGGCCAGGGGGTAGCTGTTGTGTGATGTGTGTAATTCCTTGGTATACTCTAAGTCAACCTCGAGGATATACCCTTTGTTCGAATCTGGTGCAACCCCCATAACATCAACGTGGGGTACCCATTCGAATCCCCCTGTAGGTAGATACTGGCTCATGGCCCAGCTGTACAGGTTGTTTGCGTCGAGGTAGAGAATGTGATTGGTTGGCTTGTTAGGATCGTAACCTTTCACGTATTGATTATTTGCTTTCGCGTATCGTTTGGATGCCATGGAAATCCCACCTCGCAAGCCTTTCTCAATGAATAGGTGCATGTCGTAATCTGTGAGCAATTCCAAATTAACTCCGGTCTTTTTAAGCAAGGCGTCCCACGACAGACCTGGGCTGGTGTAATACCATGCGGGGTCGAGTTTATACTGCTTGAAACACGTCCGCCTAAACGTCTCAAACACGTCGGCTAACAGCAGTACATCTGTCCTCAAGTACAGGTCGTGATAATCACCCAGGTTCTTACAACCCAGTTTATTCCATACGTTAGTCGCGTGCGAGTAATCATCTCGTGAGACGGACGCCTCATTCAGCTTGCTATAAAAGCAGTCAATAGGGGGTAGTCTGGTCACGGTGAACTTGGCCCAACTATCCATGTACTCATAGGGGTACACACCCTTCCTCATAAGCAGGGGTCTAGTCTCGGCGTCTGTGTATCGATCGGTGATAGGGAAGGTATTGTTGGCCTTGACCAGACTGTCGAGTGACGACAGGAGGAACTGAAACGAGTCAATGAACCTAAGTCCGTTTAAGCTGAAGGAGATGTATCTCTCCATGTTGTTGGGGATGCACGTTATATTACCATCGATTTTCGCGATGGCCTGCATGATCAAGTGTGAGTCGTACCCTCTCAAGTTGTGAAAGACAACGGGGATGTTTATTGTCTTAGGGTTGATTTTAAGCTTGAGGTTGCACGCGCTGTGAGCGGCGCCTCTATACTTACCAGTTATGTGGCAGTGATCTCTCACCGAATCACCGTTAAGTGGTGAGTCACACACGTGACAGTTAGTGCTACTAGCGTGAGCTAGCCTGTCGACTCGGGTCATACGCATGGGGGCGATTCTATACAATGCATTCCTAATAATTTTTTCTTCCTCCTGCAAACACTTCAGAAACCTTTCAGCCGCGTCAGGGCCCCTATACACTACAGGAGCTTTCGTTTCCCCGTCACAACGGACGACAATGTATCCAAACGAACAGGCTTTATGCTCTTGTGTTTTGTGGGTAAAGCTACCGGCGGCACCACTGGGGGAATCCCCACCCACAACTAAGGCTTCGAAGTCGGCGTATATGATATAAGGCACAGACATTTGGTTCTTGTGGTTACTGAATTTTAGGATATTATCACCTTCCTTAGGCATGTCGACTCGTATAGCCGTCTGCCCCACACCTTGACAATCATCCCGGTGGGATTCTAATAAATCAACTCGTGTGAAGCCATGTAGGCATCGTTCACAGAAGTGGGTCTTTTCTCTGTGTGCCGATTGGTCATACAACAGCCTGCTAAAGTGTTTTATCCATGTGTAGTGATACTTGTCACCTCGCTGGATCATGAATATATTGATAACTTGGCGATCCTTCACCGGGCTGACCCTGTGTACTATTGTTGTGTTACCTTCGTGCCCAAAGACATTTATAGCCAGATTATTCTGTTTTTCTACTTTAGTGATCTGGGATATCGGGGTGGGTTCATCTATACCATCCCAGTTGAGCCCATCGTCTTGGGGATAGCTAGAAAGCCTATCTGAATGAGTGTCAGCTGGAAATAAGGCTGACCTGATAGCTAACCTCAGGCAATCGTTTCCTCTATTCTTAACGTTTACTATGGCATGTTTGTTCCTATAGTAGGGAGGCAAGGCTAGGTATGACCCGCCTCTGAACGGCACGTAGTTAGCTATATCTAGATAGACATTATCGATTTTATCTACAGCCCACCCGGACCCCAAGTGTGTGTAGCGTTCTAGGTATTCTCGTATCTGCTGAAAACTGGTATCGATTGATGTGTCAGTGGTCTCTGTATGTGTGACGACCTCTTGTTTACCTCGGAAGTAAGGCTGAACACATTCAGTGGCCCCTGTGGGGCCCCCAACCTGCTTATCGAGCGACATTTTCACTGTGATCTGAAACTTGATACTTCCTAAGTTATTTAGTTCCTGGTTGACCTTATCAGCTATCAGAGGCTTGATATCTGTAATGTCTATGTTTCTATCAACGTGCATGCGCCAACCTCTCAAATAGTTGCCTACAGCGCGCTCAGTGCGCACGAACTGTAGGTCAATAGCTCTATTCTGTCGTAATAATTCTAAAAGCTGTGGTTTTCTCATACGGGAATACCCGCCTAAACCCAAATCGTGTGCCTCGGCTTTCAGTTGTTTTACAGTGGGACGTGCTACGGGGGCATGTGATAACAATGCTGTTAACCCGGCTCTCCCCAGGTTTGAATAACCCGTGTATCCAAGCTGTTTTGCTTGAGCTTTTAATTGTTTTACCGTAGGAGGGGCTTCTAAACCTAGTAATCTCAACAATGCTGACTTCCGCATTCGAGAATACCCGATCACACCTCTCTGTTTTGCGACCCGCTTCAGCTCGCGCACAGTAGTCATAGTGTTTACACCTAAGAGAACCAATGTCTAATTGGTTCACAGTAAAGGGAGGTAACCCTTAAGTGGCTGTTTCACGCACTGTTGGATATAGTGTTCCTTGTGCATGTATTCCTGTATATGAGTAAAACATTTATTTGGTATTGAGTTTGGAGTCTATCTTGAGCAGTCGCCTACGTTCTTTTATGTAGCCTTTTTTATTCTCGTAGATGAGTTGATGTCTGACTACGTTCGCTCCGTGAGCTTTACATAGACAGTAGTGCCCTTTAACCCCGATACCACACACAGAACACGTGTAGTTAGGACTTCCCATATGGAAACAACAGAACCCCTGATTCCTGCATTACCTACCACAGGCCTCGGTCTTCCCCATAAGTATGTATTCGCATCGGTATGGAGCGGGTCTCATGTTTACTTATATAGGTATTTTAATTTAATTGCTTAGCAACCAACGCAGTAGCTGCTATACCCAACACTATGAAGCCCAGTTCACGATTCATTTGTCCCTTGGATGGTGTGTAGTACTGAGCGAGTGTGGGTTTATTGAGCGGTTCCAATCGTTTACCAGTTAGTAGGTAGTATTCTTTCATTGCTTCATCGACATCGTTGAATGTTTGAACGGCATGGTTTTCACGCTGGAGTTGTTCGTTAATAAAATCGATCCTCTGGAGGCGTTTTTTAGCGTACTCGGCCTGTGCCTTTTGTAAGTTCTCAGTAGCGAGATCGTGCCGCTTCCTTTCTTCCTGTATTTCAGCCGCGTGATCATCTCGTAGCTTCGAGAAGAGGAAATTACTCCCGGAAAATGCCAGGGCATTCACTAACGCCCCACCGACCATCATAGCTATCGTGGCCATCCCTATATTTATTTCATTATATTATCAGGTATTATCCCTTGTTTTACTAGGATGTCTTTTGTGGCCATCGCCATACCAAGGTTCATTATGAGCATACCCATATCCTGCAGGTTGAAATCTAGCTTGATAGTTGGTTGTTTAAGCACCATTTTAGTCAACCGAGCGTACCCTACTGCTAGACTGGCGACCACTGTGGCGTGGTATGCGTCGTTGACGAACGTTTTCCCCTCAGACATTATGTATATATAAAAATATTTTAAATTATAACATGATATGCGGGTCGACGGTGGGGGTACCCCCCACACCCCCAACAGTGGGGGTTACCACCTCAGGTACCACCTCACGTCCCTCACGTGTATATAACCACGAGATAGCCAAGGCAGCAGTTACGCCTACAGCCAACAACAGTCGGGGGTTGGTCACTTTATGTTGGTTACACCACCGTTTTTTACCGGCAGCTACTCTCTTAGGATTCTTCTGTCTGGTCACTTCCCCCACTGGTTCCCTGGTCTCCTGTGAAGAAGTCACTTCCCTCACTGTTGGGGGTGTGGGGGGTATCACCTCGGGAGCAGTATCCATCTATACTATTATTATTATTATTATTTCTCTCAAATTGACAATGCTTTGCCGTGATAATCGCCGCCGTCACTGGAGCCAACAACATACCATATTTGTGGTACAGCCCGCAGCTGATAGAGCTCACGGCGTGTTCGATAAAAGGGTCTTTCTCGAGGTCTTCCCACAGGTAAAGTCGGCGCTCTGGTGGAATGGGAAGGAAGTACGATACAATACCGGTGTATATCTGGGTCATAGCCGATCCTATTGTCTTTGTCATTTCTGCTCCGAGCCAGGACTCGTATCTAGCGTACAGCTTATCGATTTCTTCGACTGACATTTTGTGAATTTTATCCGGAGTGTAGTCTCCAAAGTAATGTTTGGCTTTGCCGCCAACAGCCAACGCCACCAGTTTCTCTCGCTTATCATCAGTGGGGGAACCCTCCACCAACAATTGTTCGAGCAATTCCTCACACTCCATCTTATAATATAACAAGTAAGATTTAGTTTTAACTATATAATACCCGATGCAGACAAAACACAGAGAAATGAAGGTTAAGTTGCACACGACAAACACTTCAAATATCATAGCTATACTTAGCATTTGCTTAGCTTTACTTAGCTTTGCTTAGCTTTAGCACACTCTATATGCTACTGGTTGGTCGGTCTTGAGCACGAGCTTAGCGTGTTTAGTTTCAGCGAGCTGTTTCTTCACCCGTTCCCGTTCTAATTTGCTCATCACATCGTTCTCTCTCAAACACTCCTCGAACGAATCCCTGTCCTTGCAGTGAAATAGGGCCACCCATCGCGTCTGCTCCCTGAGGTCTTTCAACACCGAGTTGAACTTCTGCGTTAGCACCCAGACGCTGTGATTTGCATGCCGGCCGGAGAAGGCCAGGTACGATAGCATGTCTCTCTTTTTTGTTATCTCGCGATTAGCGCTGCAGTCATCCAGTATGAACAGCGTCGGTTCCCCTTTAAATTTCTCGTGAAGAGCTTTCAACCAGTCCTGCAGGCGTGTTCCAGGGTCGATTTTGTGTACGTCCGGGTCCGTCATCACCCAAGGTCGCGCGTACGTTTTATTCATGCTCAGAGTAGGGCACATGATAACGATGTTATCGAACACATCCTTGTAGTAACCCTCCAACATATCCAACACGAAAACGGTCTTCCCACAGCCAGTCTGCCCGCACACTATGGCGCAGTGTGGGTCAGTGGGGAGTGGGGGGTACCCCCCATCAGTAGATGGCTTGCACGAATCTACCATTGTCTATATTAATTTGCGCGTCCATAATAACATACAGATATAATTTCAACTTACCAGCGGGTTGAGCCTTCTTAGTAATCTGGATGGTTATCCCTTCGCTGCCGTTATCTATACGGCGCCCGCTACCGTGCAGTTTATCATCATCCGTGGATCGCATGTCCAACCATAGGGCGTACTTGGTGGTCAGGTATTCACCGATCTGCACGGAGCCGAGGTCCAGGTCCTTTGTTATATAATGTGGGGCTCCCCCCACTGTCCCTGGTAGCTTTTTTATCTCATCCCACTGCTGGTGTGGTCTCATACCATGACTGAACAGCTGGTTGGGCACGCCCTCGATGGTCACTTCCACCTTTTCAATCTCGGGGTTGAAAAACTTCTCGCTGTCCCTCCGGAATGGCTCGTAATCCTCCACGGGGACGACCAGGAAACCTTTCATCGATCGCACCGGCACGTTCAGGTTGATATTCCACACAGTGTCGCTCTTATCTCGCACGACTGATCTATGTCTCAGTACGCGATCGTACAGGATAGCCATCTTCCCAGAGTACTGGCTTCGAACCTGCCTGGCCAGCTCCGGGCTAGTGACCATGTTGAACTCCAGAGAGATGTTGTCTATGGCATAACTGGCCTCATCACCGTTCGGCGTACGCACTACTTTGCTATAGTCCTTAAACGTGAGCTCGTATTCGAGCCTATCACCCAGCGCGGCCTGGTAAAACGGCGCGTGTCGAGTGAGCAACTCGAAGTCGAGCGGCACGCAGAATCGATTCCCGTATGCTCGAGCGATGGCCTTTTCACCGTCCGATAGCTTGTCTAGCTGGTCTGTCGTGAAGGCATACCCTATGCGCGACCGGGTTGATTTGCTGATACCCTGGTACACATCATTGACTCGTTCTCCCTCGCTTTTCCAGAGATCCCCGTAGCAGTGAAACACGTTGGTGTCGTCGATACTCAGCACCTCGTTACCGCTGATCTTGACGGTCGTTTTCTTGATGATAGCTCGACCCACGTTCCGCACTAGCTCGCGTTTGTCGTTGTCGGAGGTCAACGTGATATTGAACGCCAGTCGAACAGTGCCTGGTACAATGAGGTCATTCTCACCAAGGTTTGGAAATCTAACCAGCAGAGTTTGATTCTGGTCTATCTTGCTGGGATTGTTGGTGATGGTCACCGACTGGTGCACGGCTCTGGCGCCTAATGGCTCTCTCAATCTTCTGAAAGGATCTAATTTTCTGCCGTACATTGTTATATAAAAGAAATATATTTTTAATACTAATGGATGAAGACATAGATATGACGGAGATGCCGGGCGATAGTGCCCAGGCATTCGATGATGACCAGGAGACCTCATTCAGTACTTACCTACAGTCGGATGTCGAACTCATTAAGGGCGCCGTCGACGGATTTTATGATGGTTTAAAAAAGGATAAACATTACGTAGAGCCGTTGGGGCGAGCCTATAACGAGTTTTTTGTTGATAAGGATGGTCTGCTGCGTTTGAAGGCTCGCCCGGAGGCCGATCTCGTGCATAAAACCGCTTGCCTTAAAAACATTGGAAGGGAAATATAAAATTAAGTTTGTCCGCGATGAACTAGGCTTCGTAGATTACGGTGGCGCGCGACCTAAGATTCCTCCGAAGTTAGTTCAAGGTCTGGAAGGCATCAGGGTCGCCCCATCGGATCAAAACATGACTTATGATATTAAAAAGGTGTTGGCCGACTACGAGAACAAGCCCTTCCCGGGTCTCGAAAATACCTTTCGGGAACTGAAGGGGTTGGACCTGTTGATGCAAACCATTCGTGGTCATCTCTGGAAAAGCACGGCCAAAATGAGTGAGATAGACGACCACATCGCCTATGAAAAGAAAAAACTCGGTGAAGCTGAGGACGAGGCTCTGAAAGCCCCCATCGAGAAACGAATACGTGATTTGGAAGAGGAAAGGCAGACCTGGCTGGAGACAGCATCCTCCTTCAAAGAAAAGCTTAGATCCCAGGTCAGCCGTATACGGGAAACCATCAATCAAGTCCTCCACCGAGACACCACGTTAGCAGACAGGATTCGGATATTGTTCCGGGAGCAAGGGATCACCATCGCCAGCATTCTGACTGCATTGGGTTTCATCATATCAACCTTGGTGGTGTCACTGACAGGGGGTACCACTGTGGGGCCTGCCGGCGGCGGAACTCCCACACCTGCCGGCGGTGTTAAAGACTGGATAAAAAAACTCGGGGAAGGCCTAGCTAAACTGGCTGGTAAAGCCGCCGAAGCCCTTCCCGGCATCCTGGGTAGCATCGTCTCGTGGTTGTTGGGCGCTCTGGCTAAAACTGCCATGTGGCTCAGTCAAAACATGTGGGCAGCCATCGTCGCCGTGGCGGGTCTGGTGTACGTAGCGGCTAAGAAATCTTTAACCAAATAAGTCCCAAAGTTACCCCACCAACCACCAGGGCCGTTTTACTATCGATGTGATTGGAGGCCTGAATATGGGGGTGTGTGGGGGGTACCTCCACATGAACTTTAGACTCCGGGGGTGGCGCCACTATACCCGTTTCACGTGGTGGGATGTGTGGGATATAGGGGGTGTTAATATCGGGGTTGATACCCAACTTTTGATCCGCCGTGGCTATGACTATTTTGTTGTTATAACCCACCACTTTTTTTACTCTCAGTTGCATATCACTCGGAGCCATGTACAGCCCCACGCCGAACACGTAATTGACTTTCGATCTGGCGTATTCTAACACGTTTTGGTAACGGTCGATGGCCCGCGGGAGATCAACTGGAGAATTGATAGCATCCTCAACGTTGGAAACGAACTGTTTCTGAGCGTCGTAAGCAGTTCCCTTACCTAGGATGTTGGAACACGTCATCGACTGCGCACCCAACAACGCCCACACGTACGTTCGAATTGAGTCGTTCAAGCGTATTGTACCAGCACGAGTGAATTCTTTCGATGTTTTTGAGATCATTTTAGTCCAGGCTGTGGCTGCATCAGGATTGGTTTGCTTTATACAGCTGACATGGACCTTTTCATTCGTTGTGGGACCTGTAAATGTATGTTTGCTTGGGTTGTATGAACCATCTTTAGAACTGGCATAATATGTTCCGGACCTGTAGAAGTACACGAGAACTATACCGAGACCATGGTTCACACCAGGAAGGCGAAAGTCTTTATTCGTTGGAATCTCAAACTCCCCACAAACACGTTCATAAGCGCGTTTATCATAGGGGTTATTCGTCATACTCGACGCTTTATCTTGGGGAAGAGGAGCACTTATTTCCTTCAATATTCGTCTCGTTTGATAATAAATATGAAACAAAATGACTGCCTTACTCAGTTCGTCTATACCGTAGTCTGGTGTCACACCCGACCCTGTCGTCGCACACCACACAGCAAAGTTGAGTTGGTTCTGCCAAAACTGCATTGGGTTTTGATTCCAGTTTACCACCGCCTGCGCGTTATTAACGGACACGATATAGTTTTCAAAGATATTAATAAAGGTTGTTTTAAACCCCGTACTACCTTCCACCACGATTTTCAAGTGTGCTAAATCCATATTATAATATATAATTTATATATTATAATATGTACATAACACTTCCAGGAATAACGAGCGGTGAGGCCGTTCAGCTGACGCACGCGATCGATAACACGTCAGGCCAACTCGAAGTCGCACTCTGCAATATCACCTACCTACCGCAATGGACTAACATCAACGCCAGCAACAATAAGCTGTTCGTCAGTGGAACTCACAGTCAGATAACTGACGGCTACTACAGCGTGTGCTCTCTAAACGACGAGGTCTTCAAACCCCTGGGAGCCGAACTCAAGATGAACGACTCAAACGGCACAGTGGTGTTAATCAACAACGGAAGAACCTCCTTGAGGCTCGGCCGACCATTAGCGAGGATACTCGGTATGTCTCCTGACGAGATAAAACCAACAACAACCGTCACAGGCACGAAGTTACCCGACCTAGTACCGTACCGAGAGCTGTACATTCATCTCGGTCAGGTGAGCACAACGTACAACATTCAAGGAGGTCACCCTACCACTATACTGAGAGCAGTGCCGGTGAAAACTGAGAAATACAACGACGGTAGAACCGAGTCGTTTTCACCACGGCAGTATAAGAGATTAACCCAGGGCAACATATCTGAGCTGATAATATCGGTGTTAGATATAAATCATAATCCTGTAAATATAGGATACCTCAGCTTAACGCTTCATGTAAAATGACCAGCGCACAAGGGCCCGGAGTGAAAAAATGCGTCAATATCGGGATCTCCGACCTCGGAGACACGCGCGGTTTCGACGCTCCCGGAGTAGATGGTAAATCGTACGCCTTGCAACTGAAAAACAACATTTACAAACGCGTTGAAGTCTCCGGTGGAACCCTAAGTGATATAGTAGATACCACAAGAGGAACAGTCAACACTAAGTACGCCCTTGTCAACACCGGTGATAACTGGATAATATACCCATCGTTCGGGGGTAAACTGTTCGACTTAGACGATGTTGAGGGCCCTACCGTCGCCCGAAACAAGCCATATATGCTCGTCTTCACCGAAGATGACAAGTGGGTGTTGTTACCCGATAACGACTGGTTTCTCAATATTAGGCTCGGCTCCCCTTACATGTTCACGGATAACAAAGACAACCACCTAAACAAAGTCGTGAACAATGGAACCCTGCTCGTGGCTTATGTCCCAACTCAGAGACGTAGCGTAGTCGTCAGCCCACTCAACACTATGGCAGCCCACATGCTATCGAGTAAACTGACCATACAAAACGTGAAATTGCAGTTGGTGTCTGAATTCGAAGGCGTGGTCAGTATACTAGAGAGTCTACCGGCAAACTCAACACTGATCATCAAAGTCTACCTAGGGGAACCATCGGGGAATGATGTCGAGATCGTGAATGGGATCAAACTCGGGTGGGTGAAACGACACCAGTATCAAGTTTGCAACGTTTACGTGCTGGTGGGTGTTGGAGCCGACACCAGTCTGGAGGGGGTCAACGTGATCGTGGAAAACAAGATATCACTAACCAAGATCTTCCTGCCTGACAACATACACTTCATGGGTATGAAGTTAACCCCTGAATTATTATCAAAAAACCAGTTGGAAATTATATCGTAATAGTATAATAATGACCAGTCATCATCCCAACACTACGCTTAACGACCTAGGAGATACGGAGGGATTCGATCAGCCTGGTGAGGAAGATGAATTATACATCCTGCACTTCAAAGACAACGTGTACAGACGGGTGCCGTTACCAGATTTAAAAGAGCCCAAATAGCTGATCAACTTAACGTTCACCTCACCTTATATCACATTAAAAGAATTGGAGTTGGTCTCTAAGATTAGGAATAACGGTATCTGGCCCGGGGATTTCATTTCGGAGAGTGAATTATACATGACAACTCTTGGTATCGAAAAAAATATGTTAAAGTCTGTACCAAAAAATAAATTAACATTTAGCAATAATTTTTATAGTAGATATCTTGATGAAATATTACTCCCTTTCACACTCATCATAGAAGTCTTCTTTTCCTATTTAGGTAATGGAAACACCTCAAGAGTACACCAAATTTTACCCGGGGTGTCAATACATTGGTTTGACGAACACCTAGACCAATATTGTCGTATTGTTATACAACGGGATACCTACGCGGACCCTATAAACCGCTTAATAAGCCTCAGTGGGGTTTTTATTACAACAGGAAATTCTATTAGCCTCTCACCTATTACCCTGACTAATAAGCTAGATCTTGTAGACTTCAAATTCATTAATAGACTTTTAACTGAAACCCAATTAAAATATCTTTCAAAATATATATTATAGGATGGGTCTGTACCCAGTCGTAGAGGAAGTAGCGAAGATGTTGGAAACCGTAGATGGGTTCCGCTTGAGGCAGTTATGTGATGTGAAACGTCAACTAGAACAAGACCGTGACACGCGGAAAGCACTATGTAAGAAGTACAATAGAGCTTTCAATATCGTGGACGGGGCTGACACTACCCTTATGGCAACCAGCATGGGACTAGGGGCGGCAGGCGTTGGGTTGTTGGCTACCATCGTGGCCGCACCTATAGTGCTAGGTATTGAAATAACGGCAGGGGTGGCAGGGTTGGCAGGATTGGCGCTTAAGTTAGTATCACGCAGACTTCATCGTAAGGCATTGAAACACGACGAGATCAGGGTTCTGGCCGAAGCAAAGCTGAACACAGTGAGTGAGCGTATTTCCACGGCACTCTCTGACAGTAAGATCTCAGAAGAGGAGTTTCGTTCAATCCTCTCTGAACTCAAAAAATATAACGGAATGAAACAAGATATTCGATCCAAGTCTCGTAAGTCTGCTATCAGCGAGGACGAGAAAAAAAGTACATAGAACAGGGGATGCAAAAAGCCCAGCAAGCCTTTATTATGAACACCAAAGAGATCGTAGGCGGTTCACGTTAAACTGTTTCATCGATATAAACGTGACATAGGCACAGTGTTACCTCCAACACACGTTAAGTAGTAGGGGTAATGTATCTATACCAGCCGGGGGAACACGAGGGTGATAGCCGTAAGCGGGCCACCGATCCTATATGGTCAGTCAAAACTTACAACATAGATAAAGTGGATATGAAAGCCGACGAACCTAACTTATACTACTTGAGGGATGGGCCGGGTAGGGGGTTTGTAAGAGAAGAATTATTGATCGTACCGTACGGCACAGTGTTACCTCCTACCAACACACGGTAAACGTGACATAGGCACGCCAACTTTTTTGTAGTAGGGGTAATAGTAGCAAGAGCTAAGGTCCCAACCAAAGCCTTATTTAGTAAATAAGGCTTTGTAGAGACTTTTCTTGAAAGTGGTCCAGAACCCCCATTGTATATACTACTGTTCGCCACTCCTAGTGACGCCAATTCCACTGAAGACGAGCACGACGATGTAGAACAGGAGGTAAGGCTTGCGACATCGGACGTTTCTCTGTCCAAATGGTTTATATACTCTGTCGACACTGATTGGTCTCTGGTGAATCCTAGTGGCTGTCCCTGCGTTTCCGAAGCCCAAGCAAAAGGATTTTGCTGATGACGACGAACAATCTGCCGATTTTACCTCAACGTTGTCACAGGCGGTCTTCCTCTGCGAGGACGGTCGGCTGTGCTTCCAATGGCTTTGACTCTTTGCTGCAGTCAGTGTATTGCTCGACCATGGACAGAAAATAAATGATATTTGCATCGTGTCTTGCAGTCTGGCCACCGTTCAGTCTTCCTATAGATTGGTCCCTTTGTTCCCGTGATAATCATGGCAGGTCGCTACTGTTGACTCGGTGCATGTTCGGTGGCTCTTCTTACTGGGATAACACCTCGGGATGCACGAGCAATGTCATTTTCATGAGTCAAAACAGAAGATCCCACCATTACTAAGAGTACTCACGGATGGATCAACTCTGGTTTTCTGGAAATCATTTAATTGGTAATGTCCAACACCGTTTCCACGGAGGTAGGGATATTCTTTGGTACACGTTGGGTTGGACTTGTTTGGAAATTCTCCAACGTTTCTGTGAATCAAGGTGACGTACTCCAGCTGGTGCGTGTCGTTCATCAAACAGTAGACCCTCGCTGTCAGACTCTGGAACTATGAGGCGTTTGGGTAGATGTAGTACTCGCCGTCTGTCGCTGTGGGGGCATTCGCCTTGATTGCAAAGCAGGAAGTCGAACCTGAGAAGAAAATAAAGAAATGATTTGGGTACTAGGTATGCGTGATTACCAGGGCAAAGCTGAATTACAGTACGGGGTCGATGTGTAGTGACTTTGGGTGCGTTTGTGGTATGATATTGGTGTGAGTGAGAGATGTGACATTGTGGGTTTTAGAGCACAATATGACACCACGAACCGCACAAGTGCGAACATGAAAGGACGTAATTACAACCGTGATCCGCTAAAGTTAACGGGTCTTGAAAACCAATACAGCAATATACATGACGGTTTGCTTCACATGAATACATGGGTGTCCCCCCGAGAGTTGCCATGCTGGGACTGATAGTGAGAGAGTGAATGAACGAGTCAATGTAGTTTTATACCGCATTCAGCAATATTCTATCTGTATCGCGGCGGTCTGTAAATAATCGACTCTGGACCAGACAATCCAGTGATCAACAGCATTAGCATCTTGACACTTGAGAACCGATGGCAGGTGTCAAGCAAAATAGTACGCCTGACCACCCGATCCCGTTGGACGCCTCTTACGACAAGCATGGGTATGCTGAGGACCAATTCTATACCGGATTGGCGTAGTACCATCCAGTGGCATGATAAGGAAACGCGTGTCAAAAATTCAAATTAAGCATTCTTTAGTCAGAATGTGACATACTGAAGTCAGTGGTGCTCATGCTACCATTTACTCGTGAGTGGGAAATCTAGAACCTTTTTCACATACGGGATTTCTTGTTTTGTTTTGTTTTGTTTTGTACATGACACCGCACCGCGAACATGTATATTATACGTGGAGTTCCTGTGCAGCAACATAAATTCCTCAGGAGGACTTTATACTGAACTGTTACCCGTGTGGTCCCTGGAGAATGCGGAAGCTCTTGCCTGACTGTTACTTTCACTCTGCTGTGCCCATGTCTAGACCTAGTTTTACTGTATCCTTGTCTTTCATGAATCGAATTTGTGAAATTTATAAACATATTTAACGGAAACGTCCATTTCTCAAACACCTTTATGCAAGCCATTACCACTTGAGGACAATGTGTGAAGAACAAGTCTGGTGTCCCCCACAGTGCTGGAATAATGCTCAAAACGGCTTAAAATTTACCCACTCACTCACTCCAAATGAAACACGAGGTAATGCAAATTTTCGTGAAGGAGGATGCCATGACGTGCCATGTTTCGGTGCAATGTAACTCAACTGTCAACCCAATTAACGATATCCAGTGTTTTATTACGGTATAGAAAAGATAAGCAGTATCAAGTCTAAGCACACAGATTGTTTGTTTATGTTTATTACATTTGTTTATTACTCGCACACCCAAGGATACTGTTCAGCTTGTTTTACAACAGTTGTTTTATGTTCGGCATTATTTGTGAGACGACATCACCTGGCGTTAGTTTCGTAAATGCCATGACAACGGCTAGATCACATGATATATACATGACTACAAACAGATTGTGATAAAGACTGTCATCAAATTATAGTCAAGTAATAACCATAGTCATCAAATACTCATTACAAGGGCGCGGGTAATCACCTTGTCATTTTCAAGACCCTTATGCCAGCGATGCAAGGCCGATCCTGACGATGATATAGATTAAACATCTGATAAGGTTGGACAAGAAAGACATTGCACTGTCCAAGATAAACATGGGGTATCAAAATGTTTCCGTTCCGTGGATCTACAATCAGCTGACATCTCACCACACTGTAAAACCACAGCTACGTCTGTGACAGTGCAGAAGACATGCGGTGGTTAGGTAGCCTAGTAATTCAACTGTTCCCTGGGCACGTCGAAGAAGCGGATTCATTTTCCCAAATGGGTACCCATTTCTGGTGTCCCCCACCGTCATATTGCTCAAAGCGACGTGGAACTAAACTCACTCACTCACTCACTCACTCACTCACGCACGCACGCACGCACGCACGCACGCACGCACGCACTCACGCACGCACTCACGCACGCACACACGCACAGCTGCCACAGTTGGGACATCTTCGCGGCAGCGTCGTTTCACTTTTTAAATTGACAATAATTTTCCTCACAATTTCTCATAGTTGCACGAAGACTTACTACCCTAACGTGCCTGAAACCACGATATGTAGTCAACTGCAACTATATCTACCAAGATAAGATAGCGTGACTTAAGGCAGGTCCGTCCACTCTATTTTATTCTAATGGTCATCTTTCGAAGGCTCTGTTACATGAACCCTTCAAGCACAATGCCAAGGACGACAACAGTGTGTGCGAGTTCTCATTTCCCTCTCTCAATAATTGATGAAAATGTCAATGGGTCGTTGAACAGGCCATTTCAAGGTCCATGGATCGCAGTATCTTCTTCTCATCACTGTCCGACGAGTCGCTCTATCCAGTATCATCATGCTCGTTAATACTGTGGCGATTGTTATCTTGATGACAACCTTCAGGTGTGCAGAAGCTAACATTATTGGTTAAATTGTTAATTATTTATCTCAGTTTTTAATCTAAATATAAATATATCTTTCTCGTAATTATCTAGTGTCCGTAAGAGTATTTTTTCAGCTTGTGGTTCTGTTGGGAGGAAGGTTACGGCCTAGCGTTAATGTGTTCGCTCTCCGTGTTCATGACCCGGAACCGACACGGGTTGAATCTGCAAAGCCCAACTCTGGAGGTCCCCGTCTCGACAGCTTAAGCAGCTTTCTGTCAGCAATTTATGACAGTGTATGTTAGCACTTTCATGACTCAAATTGCGGAACCTCTTTGATGCTGCTGTCCTAACTTCACTATCATCTAACTACGCCCTTAGGAGCACAGCTCCCTCACCCATTAGGTGCTATGACGTCAGCATGCATGATGTAAACATACCAGGCCTGCGGTCATGTTGGCTTTAATGTTGTATATTACAATACCAGTAAAATGTTGTGTGCTAGAATACCAGTAACATGGTGTGTGTTATAATGCCAGTAAAATGTTGTGTTATAATGCCGAGATTATTGTTGTGTGTTGTGACATCAGTCAAGCATTGTGTGTTATAACACCAGTGACATGTTTTGTGCTATACTGCCAATAAAATGTTGTCTCTTATAATACCAAGTAAGCTATTGTGTTATATATATATATATATATATATATGTGTGTGTGTGTGTGTGTGTGTGTGTGTGTGTGTGTGTTATATTGCTGTATTGTTATAATACCAACAATAATAGTGTCGTGTGTTGTGATAACAGTAAATCGCTGTGTGTTTAACTGACAGTAAAACGTTGTATGTTATAAAACCAGTAACTCCATGAGATTTCTAAAACCAGTAAAGTGATGTGTGTTATGATAGCAGTAACATTATGCATAAAATTTTGTGTGTGCTTAATACCAGTAAAACGTGGAGTTTTATTAAACCAGTAAATGTGATGTGTGTTGTGATACCAGCGTTTTGCGTGTTACAACCGCATAACATGTTGTGCGTTATAATACCAGAAAAAATTGTGTGTTACAATACCAGTAACATGTCATGTCGTGTATTATAGATCCAGTAGAATGTTGTGAGTTATAATACCAGAAAAATCATGTGTCTTATAATACCATAAACATGTTGTGTGTTATAGTATCAGAAAAAACTGAGATCTCTAATACAAGGGATGCCTGGGATATTGTTTTGTGTTATAACACCAGGGATACTGCTGCGTGATGTAAGACCAGGAACACTGTTTGTGTTTTACCACAAATAATATCGTGTGTTATAACACCAGTTTCTGTTTCTGCTATATCAGAGGTATGCTGATTTCTGTTATAGCACAGTAATACTGGTTTGTGTTATAACACGAGTAACATATTGTGTATTTTATGTCTCAATCCCATTTTGGATGGGAGAGGTGTTCATTGTTTTGATAATAATATGTTTAAAGCATCTTGTGCGTTGTAACACCGGTAATTTGTTAAAACCGTAACGACTATCGTTTCTGCCGCCCCAAACTCTCCTTAGTCATACGCGAGGCCTACATGCAAACACAATATATTTAAAGCCATCACGTATTCTCACACCCTTGTGGTAATTGCGTTTCTCCTTCCGACATGTCAACATTCGCTACCCAGCCAAGTGCATGTCCACAGTGCTTGTATTAGCACAGGCGTCTGAACCGTTCTGCACAATATATAGTTTCAGCTGATCAATCGCAGACACATATTGCAAGGTCCTGATCAAGACCAACTTACAGCAAGCAACAAACCACCAAAGACAATATGCGTATTATAGATTTGTTGCGTTGCTATGTTCCAATTTACGATGGTTTACATTATTCGATAGCAGGAGTTGTCAGTGGGGCGGCAATTAGCAGTTGTAAGTTGTTTCCCTTAGACGTGGCAGAATCCGAGATTCGAACTGTTTATGATTCGTCGATTTACAGTATCATACCAGTTTGCTTTCCTCCCAGTGTTAGCTGAAACGTTAAATATTATGACAAAGTATCCAAAGCTGTATTAAGGTACTAGGGAGTCACGCTGTGCAGAATCCTTCCCTTATGCAAACAGGGAATTTATGAATCTGTCCCTGACCAGAGTCTCTCGTGTAAGCCATTGTTCCCAGACATGTTTATACCATCAACCACCTGTTTGTCGGGTCCGATCTGTCTGTGCCTGGATTCCAAACCGACCATGAGTAAGGTTAGTTATACGCCAAACATTCCATCTATGTGGCGGCGGTCCATAAGTGAGTCTGAACCAGACAATGCAGAGATCATCATTGCGAGGTTAGATCTGCACACTGTAAATGTGTCAACCAAGTCAGCGAGCTTAGCAAACCGATGACGTTAGTCGCACTCAAGACAAGTAAGCTGTCGTGTAGAACAATATTAACCTGGATCTTCACGGGTCCCAAACTAGAGGTAAATGAAGATTAAACTACCATGAGTTGCGTCCCTTGGGTAGCGAGATCCGCAGAAATACACTAACAATACGACACAATTAAATCGAGCAAAATGGATCGCCCCGAATGACGAACCTTAGACTTGATGCTCACATAGGTGATGCTCCACTTCTCCTATACACAAGCTTGAATGTCATGTGTAGTACAACAATTCACAATTCAATTGTGTTTTCTCTCCAACACGAAGCAATGCAGGAAATAAAACAAACCGTCAGTGGTCCCAGTGTTACACGGGTTTAATAAACCTGAATTGATTGCACCTTCCTTGTTTGCATGGACACACAGATCACTCGCGCAATTATTCATGGTGCTTGGGGTAAATTAAGCACGTCCTGGTGAAAACACAAGACAGATGACGACGGTTAAACACACATGATCTAAGGGCCCCAAATCCCCGAGGATTAACAAGGATCAGGGGTTCCCAGCATGTAGATTACACGGATTTCACCCGCTCGTGTCGCCATCGAGACGTAGGAATGAATCATATGTGAGCGGAAAATGATATCGAGGAATATATATGTGTTTATCTGTTATTTCTGAGAGAAAAGAGGGTGGGGGATTAGTGACAGATAAACAGATAGACAGAGGGAGCTATAGAGAAATAGAAAGAGAGATCGGTAGTGAGAGAGAAAGAGAGAGAGGGATAGAGAGATACAAACAGAGAGAGGGGAGAAGAAAGAGAGAGAGTGGAATACAGAGAGAAAGATGACGTAGCAGTATTGGATAAGCACAGGACCAAGGATTCATCATCGCCGACAACAGAATGTATTAGTAGGTCGCCAATAAAAATCATAGGTGTGAATTCTTGACTTTATAGGCAATATCTATCTATCTATCTATCTATCTATCTATCTATCTATCTATCTATCTATCTATCTATCTATCTATCTATCTATCTGTCTGTCTGTCTGTCTGTCTATCTATCTGTCTGTCTGTCTGTCTGTCTATCTATCTATCTATCTATCTAGGCATTATAGGCAATACCTATCTATCTATCTATATCTATATATATATATAAGAGTGAATGTTTTGAAAAAAGAAACATCTTTTAAAATACGACTTCTAATTATTATGGAAATATTACAACACTAACGTTTAATTGGTACGTGATGGCAGCGGCGTTCTCCAAGACGGTTCTCGTTAATTACCTGGATTCAAACAATAACCAAACCTCCACGAAATAGTTTACTGTGAACACTCAGGCTGTCATGTAATAAACACACCGCGCTCTCAAACTGCAACATCCAATTTAAACAAGAAACCAACAACCACGTGCTATTGAAGTCAAAGAACCACTATTCAAACCTACCCGACCAGCTGCCGTCTTGGTGATTTCTTCATCAGTCATATCTGGGCCAGGGAAAAAAACCTGATCAGGTCAACCCTCGCCGTGGCTTGATTTCAACACGGAGGCAATCTGACCCTCGAGCGCGTTGATCCGGGCCGTTGTACATAGAGTCAGGACGGTCGGAGCTGTTCAGACTCAGTGCCATGTTGAGCTCTGAATGGTCAGTTTGTGCACCTCGTGTGAACAGGCATGCCGTGTGATTTATCAATAACTGGACAGCGCTGTGCCCAGAACCACAGCAGCATAGCGGTCCGGTCAGTCGGTCAGCGGTCGACCAATTGGTTTCTATGGTAGTACAAGACACTATTACCGAGGGTGTTCATTGACAACGTTCGTGCTGTCATACTCAAGTGCTACCATAATCTTTAGCAACAGGTGGTGACGGGAAGTGCCAAATTAACAATCCCGCATTCGATAATAAGCTCCATGATCGGAAAGTTTTGTGTTTATCTTTTACTCTAACGGTACTTGGATGACTACATGGAATGTACGTGGCACCGAGGAATGTACGTTGCTTGTGTATTGTGACAGCTGTCGGATGTACATGTTTATTTTCCTTCAGAGTGGATTATAATACGGGTAGGTAGTGCGAAACCTGTTCAATTACAACAGTTTAAATGCCATGATTTATTAAACATAAACATATTGTCAAGTCATTTTTTATGGACATTGTGTTGGCGTGTGTTAGCAATTAAACAGAGTAACTGTTTGGCACCACTCTTCCATTGCAACGTTTTCTATTACACTGCAACCCAATGCCGTTCTTCGTATACAAAAGCCACATAGAATGCACGAAGAGTTAACGATATCTCGCTCAAATATTGTTGTGATTGTAAGAACCGATAGCGCTAGTTTGCTCATATAATCAACCACTAACAGCTCTTTCCTTTAATCCGTAAACAATTGCAAATGTGTAACACACTGAGCTGATGTGTGGAGAGAAACTAGCATTTGTTTTAAAAGAATCTGAAATCACTACTTGACAAATCCCCGTGAAGTGCAAGAAAAAGCATCATATTCACATTCATTAATCGTTGAATATTTTTCGGAGTTGTTTGTATTACACCCATTTAATCAAGACTGTACGATTCATGATATCGTCAGTAAAATGTAGGTTTCCTTCACCTAATTACACGTTGGGAATTAAGGGATTTCAAGATCAACAGGGATTCGCTGTTATGACTTCGTTGTCTTGTCATCAATACGCTATATTTAAGATAGTGTCAGCTCCATAACGAAAATGTTCTTCTCTAACTGGTGTATATATCTGTAAATATATCTGTGCAAAGAAAATTGGTCTCTGGTCAGAAATAGATTTTTATATCACCCTAACTGTCTTAAGTTCGCGACGTAATAGCCAAAAAAATTACCTTAATACTTTCTGTGCGTATACGCAAAGAGAGTTTGTTGTTTTCATTCGAAAATCTCAACGTAAGAAAAAATGAACTAAGTTTATTTTACCCTTGTTACAAAAACAACACTATTTGACATAATAATTGTATGTCAGAAGATAAATCAAATCCTACTGCGGCCTGCACAAACAGGCATTGACAAGCGGTTACAGTACTCAAAAGCTCACAACGCCGTTGTCTCTTCAGACAGAAAATAGCTGTTATTAAACTGTGAAGATGAAGTACGTCCGCCTCGATACCACGTCGAGTTGTTATCCCGAATATACGTTGGGATCCATAACTGGAAGACAGATCAGATCACCTGAAATGAGCAACAGTGCTGTCAGCTGCGTTGCGTGAAAGCTGTCACGACAGCTCGTGACGTGATTGATAGTGATATTAACAACCTTAGAGCCGTGTACATAACAATGCCATGTGATTCATCATTAGCCGCGTGAGGTCTCGCCACTGCGACATCAGCAATCTCAGCTAAATGATCGCGGGTTGCCGTCAATGCTAGAAATACTTTTTTGCCCTTTTCTTTGTTTCAAATCAGTTACGGCATAAATTTGTATCGGAATAATTATGTCATGTTTTATAAACATTTGTCGACAAAAATGAGAACGTTCAGGTTTAGGGCATGTTCATCAGTTTGAGACGTTTAACGCATTGTCATACGAGGGTTGGTAGAGTGTTGCACATGATGTCAAACACAAGGGTGTCTGACCAATGCTCGAATTGTTGCAGGGCACCGTGGTGGAGTTTGGGCACATGGGCACAATGGGCACAATGTGTGAAGCCCACTTCTGGTGTCCCCCAGCCGTTATATTGCTGGAATATCGCCAAAAGCTGAATAAAACCATGCTCACTCACCCGCTATAAAGGTAACGGTCACAGTGTGTAAACGAAAGCACATGTGCTGCAATACATGTCGAGAAAGGACACGTTAATTAATGAACGTCGCGGTGTGTGGGTGGGCTTAGTATACAGCACACCATCAACGTGCCACACTTTCATGTTAGCCAGTGTGTCATGACACCTGTAAAACCTCCAGCCGCAAGTACTCTCCAATAACACTGTGTAGAACTGGTCATTTAGACGACATGTAAGGAACATATGACTGTGTTCGATTCCCAGATTGACCCCGGTTGTCGGGTTGTCTGTGTCATGTCTGAACCACGTGGTTTGACCAAAGTTGTAAATGTCCAAGAGTGAGTGAATTTTGTTTTACGTCGCGTCTAGCAATTTCCCAGCAAGAACACGGCGGATGCACACATTGGGCTCCACACATTGTACCCATGTGTCGAATCGAACCCAGGTCTTCGACGATATACGAGCTAACACTTTAACTATTTGGCTACCCCGCCGACCCATAAACTCTTTGTAATTCATCTGCTATTGCTGACGAATTTCATTGTCTGTTCCGATGTTCAGCCTTTAGCAGTACCTCGATCAAAGATCATCAGTGCACTTAATTATACTCTTATTATATGTATCAATTTGAATAGCTGTCTTGCTCAAAGAATGTGTCCATATCAAAGAAACTGTCTACATTTGTTGACATATTAAACTATACACTAAGACTACTATGTCGTGAACTGTAATACCGAATATATTACTTGACAAGTATTACTGATTTTTGAAAATATATGCTATTGTACCACTGCTGGTGGTTTGTAAGTACAAATACCTTGAAATGTCTAAAACCTGTATCGAATCGACTTGTGTGTTTGCTAATCATAGGGTTGAGACCCCGTAACAAGTGCTGCTCTCAGCAACATGCCACCGGCGGCGGCCCTCAAATAATCGAAATTGGACCAGCCAATTCAGTGGTCAATAATATGAGCATCGATCTATGCACTTAGGATACTTTAACAGCAGCTGCACCCAGTATATGGGTCACATTTCAATTTCCTTTGTTTCATATCGTCCTTTTTTCCAATTCATCACTGCGGACGAGACCCAAAAACGTACCGTCTCGCCACATAAAATATTTATCTTTTAATCAGTCGATGCCTCAAGTCAAAAGAAAGCGAGAAATTGGAATGATTTATAATAAAAGAGAATCACGGCCGTTATTCGGGTAATCCTGTTTTATTAGGGTTCTGTGTGTGTTGTTTTTTTCCTCGACCGACCGACCTTGTTCAGAATTTCTTTTCCCTTCTGAAACACATAAAAATCGTGCCCTTTACTGAAACCAGAACTCCGTAAGGTCACCATGCTGATCTGTGTTAGTAATTTACTTTCATAACGAGAACAGATTTCATTAGTTGCCATTTTGTGATTGCATCGTCACGAAGGTGAGACAGAGTTAGGTGAGGCCACCTGGGATTGAGTGTGGAGTGCAAAGCTGTAACACTTGTAACGCGACGTAGGTAAATGTGTGAGTGAATGTATCGATGTTTGCACTTATTCGTGCTAATAGTAAGTGCCTGAGTTTAGTTTTATGCCGCATTTAGCAGTGTGCCAGCAAATTCAGGGGTGTGGGGTACTGGATATGGGCTTCACATATTTTGCCTCAATGGGGAACCGAACCCGGATCTTCGGCGTGACGAGCGAACGCTTTACCTACTAGGCTCCCCCACCCTTTATACTGACTAGCACCGCCATAGTGTCTGCTTTGTTACAGTGCCACAGAGATATCCTGCCGCAGTTTTAACATGGATAACCCCATCCAGCCACTCTCCGTGTTATATCCCGTTAAGCACAGGCAGAGCACACACAAGTATACATGTATATGTTAGTGGTGTGACGATTCACCGATACTCACCGATGCATCGATTCATAGACCGTGGACATTGTGAATCGGTACAAGGTTTTACACTGGCGTATGTCCAGATACGATACTTGAAATGGGTCACGATAGATCGATATTTAACTTTGAATGTTGCCGAATAGCGATATGTGCCAAGAAAATATAAACCACTTTCTATTGTTTGATTATTAAATTATATGCTTATTTTCTCTTCACAAGTAAACGTTTTCCTTGGAAATCCATGCGTAAATAGCTGTGTCAGCATGTTAGTAACATTCACAAAGTCTGTATATAATCATAATATAATATATGATATAATCATAATAATGTAAGCATAATTATCTTATTTCCGAATGAATATTGAAAAAAAGTTGGCGAAATGTGACGAAATACTTTAAAAGGAGTTAGTGTTGATACTGTTTAATGACTAGTATTACAATTAAAGATTTTAGTGTCATGGTACGTGGTATCGCCACCCTTATATCAGGATACGTGTCTTATCGTCACCCTCAAATCGGGGCGAGTATCGTATTGCAGGTTGTATGACAGTATCAGCACTAGTAACTGTTAACGTCTTAACGTGACTTTCACTGCTGGACCACGGATGTCTAATACAAAAATCTAACCATCTAATCTAATCATATAGCCTATCACATTAGCATCACATTACGCGAATGAGTCTGTGAACTCGAATCATCACCACTGACCGTTGTACAGTTACCATTAGAATATTTGTCATATTCACTTAAAACTAACATATTCGGTCGTCTTTTCCGAAACTGTTCTGCACGTGTTTATGTGAATATTTTATAAATACATAATATCCCCGTGTCGGTTTTGCTAGAGGCGAAAATTATGCAAACTGTGCTTTATCTCCAGACAATTACATAGTCGTGAGGAAATACAGATAAAATAACATATTCAAGTCTTATACGATGATCGGTGCTGTGGGACTTGGATGGAAAAAACTGTCTTCAGGTCACGTGTGATCGATTATACTTGTGCTGACGTCATCCACAACAGCGGGGATGTTGGCATAAGTATCTCAGATGGTTTCGTAAATGTTCGAATGCGAAATTATACATGTTTTATTCAACACAGACTGACGATCCCCTATTCAAGACGAGGAAGTTGTCTATTCAATGAAACTCTGAACTTGGCGAGCTTTTTTTCCCCATTGGTGTGATTCATCACATAATGTCGTGACAGGGGGTAAGAAACTCTCACAAGTTTAATGCCCACAATTATGCATAATCAGTAAATCTTAAAATTACCGCGAGCTCATTGAATGAATCCACCGCCCACTCGTCTCAAGGTCACGTCCTTGGAAACCCTTTTCAATTATATGGAATATTTTACGACCGTTTCTAGTGGTGATGCTTTCACTTGGTATCCGACAGTGTGGCCTTGCTGACACGGACTTCGATGGTGTATTATTGTGAAGACCATGCTATACTTCACTTCTGATTAGTCGATATAATTGCTGAAAATCTGTTCATTACCCACCGCCTGTCACTATCTTCACGACCAGGGTTAGAATTGACCTTCAGTAGCCCATGCTTGTCGAGACGACTAACGGGATAGGTTGATCATGTTCGTCGACTTGGTGGATACCGTATCAGAATTGATGCTTTTGTTGTTGATTGCTGAATTACATGGTCTAGACTCGATTATTTATAAACCGCCGTCATATAGTAGGAATAATAGTGAGTGCGGCGTAAAACTACACCAGCCAATAAATATATTCACAAGTTAAGATGTATTGAATCTACGTCATACTAAGCCGTAGACACCATTATCCCACCTACATCACGGCTGTATGTATAATCGATCGTGGATCAGACAAACCAGTGAATAGACAACAGCCAGATTCGATATACGACAACGTTGAACCATATTCAGATACTTGAGACTGAATCTTTCGGCCCAATGCAATGTCCAGACACTCCATATTTATGAAAAAGGCAACAGTAGCGGGGGCATTCTATAACCCAGGTACATCGTGAAACGGACTATGTAGCTGCAATTTACTCATGTACATGTGGGAAGTATTCGTCTGAAGTATAATCAATAAAACTGTTTTTCTTTGGTACGAAATGGGAGATTGGCGTCTTTACTAATACCTCATGTCCGTCTATATTGCGGGTTACAGCAGTGCGCTACAACCACTATGCTATTTTATCTGATATCTGTATCATATTGTGCACGTGTTTGCCCTTGTGTGCTCTGTATAGATTTTATTTAAAACATGTCTCTCGTTTGTTTTCCACAGCGGACGTTTGAAACTAAACACTGTTGTTGGGAGTATACGATTCTCATGAGATATGATACACTAAAACATGCCTAACATTTAGATACCTGAGATGCTTTTGAGCTTAGTTTTACTCCGCAAATATTCCAGTTTGTAAATAATCGGGTCTGGACAAGACGGTCAAGTGATCAATAGAATGGACACGTATTTCAGGCAATTGGTGCAAGATAGCATGCACCAACCAGGTCAGCGAGTCTGACCAGCCGATCCCGTTAGTCGCCTTTTACGACAAGCATGGGTTACTGAAGATCATCTTCACGGGCTGAGAATCTTTGGGCGTGGAATAACGTGTTGGAAATGTTAAAACGATTCTACATAACACGTCACAATTTGTGGAGACCAAATTGTTCAGGTACTGATGAGTGATCAGTTCATGGTAAAACCATGAACATCCGGATCAGAACTCATTTTCAGGAACTCACACTTGCCGTAAGAGGCAACTAACTGGATTGGGCGTTGATGTGGTTGGTCATCGTATTCCGATTGCGTTGATCAATGATGTTGACCACTGGATTGTCTGGTACAGATTCAATTATTTACAGATGGACGTCATACAGCTGGAATATTCCTGAATGAGGCATTAAACAAATGTTACAAAACAAAGTTCCTGACAAGTTAAACGCTAGCTTAAAACTAACACTAAATGAACGACAGGGTGAAAGTGTGACACAAGTCCAAAGCACACACGTATTCACTTCATGTGACAATTCATAGTGTTATTATAAATATATACATACCTATTATTTATTTCCAGAGTTCCCATTTTGACTGCGAGACGGAGTCATTTCAAGAGGTACAAAAGTCCAGTCAAAGAGGCATTTCGATAAATATTCATGGTTTGTCATCCGTCGGGATTACCCTCTAGTTGGTTTATTAGAGAACTTTTCTACTGGCTGTTTTGATGGCATTTCACGGCGCGAAAGGACCATCTGATTGACAGCTAATGACAAGCTTATAACCGTTCAACGATCGGTCTGATTGGCTGTGTGAGGATAGCTGGAGGCCACAAGCATATACATTGATGTTTTCCGAAAGTTCAATGACGAGTGAGAGACAGTGAATGAGACCTCATCGCCCAGTGGCTCGGGGGAACGCCTGTTTGTTGGGGATGAGAGCACCATAGAGCTATTGACACCGCGTGATTGAAACCACTGTACATACCTCGGTCTCAAACGTGGACAAAGTGACAACGCTGGATACATGGGAAAACGATCTGAAATGCTCTGCTGTTAGAATAATTGACAAGATTTAGATGAAGAAATGTCAAGTTTGAAAGATCAACGAGAACTTTCTGAAACATCTCCTAAAACTTCATGAAACCGTTATAAAGGCTGGTGTCGCCACGAGGATAAAAGGCTGTATGTCACTACCGCAAACACAATTCCTGGAAATGATTTAAGACCATGTTCAGATTTAAAAAGGATGTAGCACTTATTACTGGTCATAAACATAACTGTCGCTGTTAAATGTAAAATATGGATGATATACAATTCTCTGCGACAACACCTTTCTCATACAAACCGAGTCATACTGATCGGAAGTGAACGCTTGTGTCTCGGGTTGTGTGGTGGTACGGACCTCTCACACGAAAAATCGGATCTCTGGGAATTGGAGTTTTGCAATCGTGTCCTGTTTTGTTAAAGCTGACAAAACATTTTTACACACTCCGTTCTCTCATCAAGACATGCTGTTACATTTCCCATATTTTATGACGCTACCATCACTTTTCCGATGACCCAGAGCGACGGTTTCAAATAAGAAGCCTAGGCACATTATCACCGCTCAAAGACAGCCGAGCCGGGAGAAAGTGTTAGTTTAAGATCATGGGACTATTTATTACTCCAAGTGAATAATCTGTCTGTGTTCGCTTTTTCTGCTGTGGTATATTTCCCCAAGGACATGGCACTCAGATTGGAGAATATTGGAAATATCACCCAGCCACGTCTTCAGATGAATATTAGTATTTGCATTCTGAGCCAATATGTGATATGAATCCTGTGGGATACACGTAATTTCGCCGAGAGAGTTTTACTTTAAGATACATATATGAAAGTGTATTCGGTCGAGTGTACATTCTGATAGATAACCTCTGGATGTGAAGATCAGAGTTGTCCCAGTCAGGCAAAACTCTCTTATTGGAAGAATTGAACGGTACCTACGAAATGCGAGGAATGTGCACTGTTTACAAATCCATCCACTAATATCGCGTACGGTGCAAGTGTCTGCTTGGATGTTTGTTTTCAAATAGTCCTTTCCTTAAAGTGGACACTTAAGTGCTCTTTGTTCTTCTCTAAAAGCGCATATTGACAAATGTGTAATTTGAACTTTTATTGATTTTAAACGTGAAAATTACAACCGGAGTGAGTTTTGAATTTTCATGGATATATTAAAACTGTAAAGAAGTTTGCATAATTTCAGTTTTAAATAACTGCCTTAGCTGGTGGGTGTCCCAGGCTGAACTGTGTGCGCAACTCGGATTGGGGATTACAGGACCAACACGGAAACCAGTGACCTCTAAAACTCGATTTATTGTGTAGACACCCATCTCGAGGGACGTTCGATTTTGGCTGTCTTCTTCAGAGGAGGATGTATAATTTCGTTTGCATGTGATGCCAGGATATATATTGCTTCCGTTCTGTCTGTGGAGCAGAGCATAGCTAAAAAACGGAAAATTTTTAATCCAGATCACGCAACGAGAACTGACATGCAAAACAAATTGTTTCATTGAAATTACCTTTCCTGTCCTTGACGGATATATCACCTTGTTTACGGACAACGGCATCTGTAGTATTCACGGATTGACATGATTTTGTTCACATGGTCATTTGTAATTTCTACTTAAGCACTGTGATCGGCTGTGTGTTGTTACAGTGCTCTCTTGAATAGGAACACGGACTTTTATTATATCTGATCCGTCTACCCCACTCCACAGCAGCACAACGATTCGTTATAGATCGTGCAACTCTATTAGGATCAAAGACTTTTACTTCTTGAAGTTACCAGACACCCATTGTTTCTAAACCGTGTGTTATAGACGGACGTGGTGACAACATCATTCCTCTGACGTACTGCATTAGAGTTCTTCTGATAGATGAGGTACCACAAAGTTACGTGACTCCTTTTACGTGAAATATTGTGACTTTCAAAACATATTCGGATACTACATTTCCCTGTTTCATAATCACCATGGATACACATTTGGTTGTGATCCTGTTCATAGGTTGTGTATTTCACTCTTTGACATACGTTGAAGGGAAGAAGACGGTTAATATTGCCTGTCTATTGCCCGCTAATGACAAGAGGTTGTTCTCAATACCGCGTGTAGCGCCAGCGTTGGAGATTGTTGTTAACAGTGAACTAATAAAGCAGCGGGTACTTCCCTTTCATAAGATAGGAATCACTTACGCTGATTCACAATGCTCAATTTCACATGGCATGAACGAAGCTATCAATATGTTCGTTGATGGGCAGGTGGATGTATATTTCGGTCCTTGTTGTGACTACGCGGCCGCACCAGTTGCTAGGCAACTACGATACTGGAACATCCCTATGGTAACGGCTGGAGCAATGGCGCGAGATTTTGCACTGTCCAAACTTTATCAGTTTCCGTTGATGACCCGAGTTGGACCGAATTTTAACTCACTGGTCAGTTTTATCATTTCAATCTTACAAAAGTTTGATTGGAGTAGGGTCAAACTGGTGTATGACCCAGTTGGTCAAGCTCACGTAGTGGAGAAATTCTGTCACATAGCAACGGACGGTGTCCACTACGGCCTAAGGACGCAGAAAGTCATCAAAAACTTCAAGCAAGAATACTTCAAATTTGACTCGATCAAAGACATTCTGAATAAAATGGCGGTGGAAGTTGGCAACGAGTTTTCAAGTAAGTTGTGTTGTTGAAGAAACGGAGTTCAGAAAAAAAACAAAACAAAAAACTATGCATTTGTCCTAATAAAATGACGCATGCTTAATATAGGTTGTATGTATTCGACAGGTAACGTATATTGAGCTTGACAAACGAGAACTCTGTCTTTATAGTATCATTGACGGATCCAGGAATTTTTGAATGTTGAACCCCTGAACCCCGGTTTGGCTCCGTCAATACAAAACATTCACTTTGATATGGATTATAGTCAATTTCAAAAGGGTAGGGTGTGAGGTTGGGAGAGGGGTGATACTTCAATACAAAACATTCACTTTGATATGGACTACAGCCATTTTGAAAAGGGTAGGGGTGAGGTTGGGATCGGGGTGCGAACTCCATGAACTCCCTCCCACTGCCACCCACCAAAAACCCCACCCCCAACCCCGCACACACACAGAGGCACATACAGTATGGTTCAAAATTATTGAGAATAGCTAAAGCATTTCATATTATTAAACGAGAACAAATCAGATAAAATTGAATGTATTGTGAAAGTGAACTGACCTTTTCATGTTGTGTAGGTAACAATTTAATATTTTATCAAGTCTCCTTGAGCTTCACGGCACAGTCTAAGACGGGTAGGCATACTTCCTATCAGAGAGGTTAGTGTCTCGTGAGTTATGCTGTCCCAGTATCGGACCACTTCTCTCTTCATGTCTTCAATTTTTGTCAACCCCTTTTGATTCACACATTCCTTCATCATCCCCCAAATGTTCTCAATGGGATTTAAGTCAGGACTATATGCAGGAAATGGTAATGCAGTCACATTTTTCTCCTGAAACCACTGCTTGGCATGTTTTGCGGTGTGTTTAGGATCATTATCTTGCTGCAAAATCCAGTCATTTCCATAAAACACATGTGCACTTGGAAGCAGAAAATTATCTAATATGTTAGTGTAGCGTTGACTTGTCAGATTTCCCTCAAACACACACAGCGGGGTCGTTCCTAATAAGGATATCCCTCCCCATACATGAAACTTTGGGCTGTATTTAGGTCGTCGATACAACAGTGCTGACGCAGACTTTGTCAATATTTGCACATTATTGTGATATACCCATATTGAGCTTTCATCAGTAAAAATCACATTTTCCCAGTCAAAGTTTTCATGTGCCAAACACCACTCAACACGCCTGTCTTTATGTTCTTGTTTCATGAGAGGAGAAAGAATTCCAGTCTTTTTCTCCCATCCAAGATCAATCAAATTTCTTCTAACTGTAGATTTTGATACAACTGTTGATCCCCTTTCTATCATTTCATACCTGATGTTGGAGATGCTTTCCCTTTTGCTTTTTAGACGCTAAAATTCCCAGCCGGACGCGATCTGAGAAGTCCAATTTTCTGGGTCTCCCTGCTCCTTTCTGATGCCCAAAATCCTTTCCCTCTTTAAAATTTTTCCTAATCCTATACACAGTAGAAAGAGGAGTTCCTGTTCTCTCTGCCAGTGTATTTACACCATCAATTCCTTGATTACACAACTCAAAAATCAACCTTCTTTTATCTTCAGCAGACATTGTTGACAGTGCTGAGGAAAATGACGTCTGCTACAAATTCAGGGGAGGTAACTCTAATTGTACTATACTCAGTAGGCCAAGATGAGTTACCTCCCTTATACCATTACTTAGTTTTAAGTATCAGTGAATCAGTTGAGGTGTTAGGATAGCTCAAAGTAAGAAGAAAAATTCTCAATAATTATGAACCAGACTATACACTGGATCCATCAATGGAAAATGTGTGAGAATTTCATTAAACAGGATAAATATTACTATGTGAGGTGATACCCTCCTCTTCTGTGTCTCTCTTATCAACAATGATCTTTCGAAAAGAGACTTTATCCTGAGTGAATTGGTTGAATGATTGATTGATTGATTAATTGATACTTGAGACGGAGATGAATCTGACATTTATGGAAAAATAAAAACGTCGATAATATGCCGCCAAGGGTCAAGGCAACTTTCCAGCGGCCATATTCCCACTTAAACAACACTGTTGGTTGTTGGTTCGTAAGGTAAGTTCTTTATTCTACAACTGCTTGTCATTCGTAATGTCATTCATACACTCGTGAGGTGACTGATTCTGTGATATTCTGTAAAGAATCCAGTACTTCATTGACAACGGTACTTGATTATCAGCTGGGGATTTCCCAAACAGTGTAGACCCTCTTCAGACAGCGGTACCCTCCGACCTGGCTTACCGATCAGTTACATGTGAATAGGCTGATACAGAGGGTGTGAGAATGTTTTCTTTTTGACGAAAGACATTTGGGTTCGTTCAGAAAGTTATAAATTGAAACACGGAAACCAATAATGTGTTTTGTGACTGTTACATATCAATATTGCTTTGCATGTCTTCAAGCTGGTCTTTCGTTGCGTCGTTTGAGCTGACGACCCATGTTGGACCATGGTAGTCCATCTGTACCAACCATAACATGAAAATACGGGATCGGGAGCTCTGACAGGCGTGATGCTTGACATATGTCTTTCATATGTTCATCAACCAGTCAGTTTCAGTTCAAATACGAAAAGGGTCAGTCAAGGTATCATACCCGACTGTTCACTTGCAGAAATATGACAACGTCGATTCTGAAATTGAAGAAACAAAACCAAATGCTAAAGAAGACACCAATCCAAATAACATCCATGCATACCCTTAAAAACTGAAAGATACAGAAAACTGTAGAGCATCACGTGTTTCATTTTTTATCATGTACATATGTTAACACGCGAAGAGGAAAACGTTATATACACAATAAAATGTCTATCAACAAAAGTTTGACGTACCTTTACTAGGCTTATTAAAGGTTAACGTTTGCGAGCATTTGATTGCCGCCAAGGAAAATTATCGTTTGTCAAAAAATAATGTCTTTGATATATGCTAGCATGTGTAAGTGGATAATCACTTCTGTCGATGCTTTTGAAATTTGCACGTCGCTATACAGTGTGCAAAATAGCCACTGTCCGGCTGCTAGACCATGACTAGTCCAGTTGAACCAGTAAGTCTATACAGTCCCTGGAACGACCGGCTAGTGAATTTTGATTGGGTCACGTTGTAGATATACCACTCTCTCTGACTTGTTAGGTTATAACAAACTTTTAAATCCTTCAAAAGTATGACCTGATAAAAAATTTATCATGTTAGCTGATTAATGATGAAATCCGTGTCGACATTAAAATTTCTGACCAGTGTACGAAATTGTGGACTAATAACCTTCAAGCAGAGTTAGGCCGAGTGGCTAGCAGCATTCAGAAACTGTGTCGCACATTGTGCACGCACCTCATTGCCGACGTCACACGTGACGCCACTATGTTAGGCTCGGGTTGAAACACCATGAATCATTTCTTGAAAGAGAGTGATCGAAGAGACCCCCAAGAGTTACCTCCCTTCATATACAAGCATTGCCAAGCAGATCGATGTTTTGCGTATTGTTTTGCGAGGTATCTAATCATGTGTAGTGTTGTAAAACGGTCTGCATTCATTCGTTTGGTGCCACATGGCGTGCAATACAGAGAATAACGTGTGCTTTAAAAGATACTATCCAAAATATTATTGATTATTAAAATTGTACAAATAAAATGTCATAAACATCATGCACATACATGTCACTGTAGATAAACAGACAAAACACCAGTCGCTCCAGTTGAAAGCAGTTCCTGCCCATCAAGTAAAATATCAGAGTTGTACCTGTGACAACCCAAAGCATATTAATCTAGTTAGTGTTGTTCCGACAGTTGGTTTAGTGGTGTTTCTAGTGTTATCGATATACCTGTCTGCAATAAGTGAGCTCTTGGGAACAAAGGCACGTCATTCAATCAGAAGAAAATGGTTGATAAAAAAACGCTGAAGGTTAGTTCAAAAGATCGCCATCCCAACCCAATTTTAACCACCCGCACAGTTTTACCATGATGCTTGAACTGAAGATAAAGTGGTGTAGTTTTCGGAATAACTGTCTACGTGACACAAAACAATACATTTGTGTCTATATGCCTTTGACTCTCGTAGCACTGACATACAGTCATTTCGCGTGTTAATTCATTTCATTAATGAGGCGGTAGGGTAGCTTAGTGGTTACAGCGTCCGCTCGTCACGCTGAAGACCATGGTTCGATTCCCCACGTGGGTACAGTACGCGAATCCCATCACTGATGTGCGCCGCCGTGATATTGCCAGAATACTGCTAAAAGCGGCATAAAAAACAGTCACTCATGCATGTCATTAACTTGTAGTCACAGACTTACTCTTTAGAAATACATTCACAATACTCAAGCTGCTAATATGATCTTGGATGCACGTCCATCGACGTATAAACAAGTTGATCACGATCATGTTGATCTCTAAGAGCGAGTGACTGATTGACTGATTGACTGACTGATTGATCTTGAAAGATTATATATTCTAGCCACAGAGATATGGATACGGGTTACCCAGATAGGGTACCACAAGCCACTAACTGCAGTGACCACTGGTCAGAATATTTCAGGATGTCGATGAACACTGTCAGGAACCTCACACATCTTTACGAGATACAGCTGCCTCATCACACCATACAGCGCATCTGACGCAACGTCATCAAACGTGAAAGGTGGAGGCGGGATTTTGTCCGTTCCTTCAAGTGGTGGTGGAGGACTAGTGGTGTTGCGTTTTCATTCCAGATCGGACTTTACTTAATCAGCCTCTCGTTAAAACGAGACGTTTTACGTGACGATTTTCATATTATCTATCATGCACAATGTTGGCTGAAGAAGATGAAGAGGTTGATCAAGTTACTGTAATGTATGCTGTTTTCATAGTTTGATGATGCGAATCTTTTGAAGCCAGAACGAATGTTCTTTCAACAGTATTTTGTGGAAATCCGTGATCAACATTCATGCTGACAGTGGAGCTTGGTATTTCCGTGCATGTGAACCAGACATGGACTGGCTAAAGATTTTACGAGCGTATCTATGACTTTGGATAAGCCCGCACAGACAGAATTCGCTCGTGGTCAGGGTGAGTTGGTGAATTTGGTTTCACGGCTCTTTTAGTAATATTCCAGTAATATCACGGGGGGCAGCAGAAATAGGCTTCACGAACTGCACCCTTGTGGGGAATCGAACCCGCGTTTTCGGCGTGACGAGCGAACGCTTTCACCATACGGCCAGCCCATAACTCACACATTTATTTGAAGAAAAAATATATCCATTACTCACTCTACGGATATTTCTGTGCAAACTTTGGTTTGATGGGAATGGTGCAATGTTATCAATGTTCATTCGTGCATTAATATTTAAAGATTAAAGTATGGAACTTGACTTTCGAGAAAAACTCTTAATGGAGCATGTTGTGTTAAAAGCAAGATGTCAAAAAGTGCCAGTTCCTTTTCCACATTGATCCGTATGCAGATTTCTTCAATATGGTATTCCGCATCTGAGATATTTTGAACTCACACCTAATATTCAGTAATGAAAGTGCTCAACACATTTCAGAGTGGAAATGCATTATTTACCGTTGTTGTGACCAGATGAACTAGAAGCACGAGAAAAAAACATTACTTCAGGTTTGTTTCACAAATCTGACTTCGCTTGCTCAATCAGCTTTCCTCATGAGAGTAATGTATGGAACCATTTCGGCTGCCCCCCGTTGTGATGCTGCTGGAATATTTTCAAAAGCGGTGTAAAACTATACTGACTCACCCAATTACTCAAATGACGCAAAAGTGATTTTTATGCCATTTAGATTAAAACAGTTATATTTATATTTCTCATCATACAAGTATAACATAATTATATAAAATATACAAAATAATAAATATGCTTATAGGAAACAGTATTTAGGAAGCTCACCTATAATCACAAAATGCATGTTGTATCCAAAAGTGTGGTGGTGTTTGATGTTTACTTGAATGACTGCATACAATTTTCACGAACCCATGTGATTTGTCTTCAATATTTAACCCGTCACATCTAAAATCAAACTCTCTGTTGTCTTTATTCAGTTCATTTTTTCTTAGGTGTTCTTGGACTCACTCCTGTCAAAGATTGTTCTCTTTTTAACAGTTACACGTATTTACTAACTGATTTCTTTGTAGACTGATATGTTCTTCATATTATTAACAAGTCTCCTATTAAGTTTGTCCGTTATGGCAAAAATGTATCCTGTAATATCGTGGATACTTATTTTTTTATTAGTACGAATCAAATCGGACATGTCTTCAAAAGAAAGCTGTATTTGAGTTACACGTGACAAGACAGCTCTCTTTGAAGTTGATTTTATTTGCCACTTGAAGCTTTACGTTTCTGAACTTTTTCAAATTTCGACTTCAATATTCCTCATTATCTGACAACGGAGAAGACAGAACAGGAAATTGATGTACTTGTTGACAGTAGACATAAAAACAACACTAACTTCACGGCACTCCTGACCTTCTTCACAAGAATCCTATTTTCAGTGTATTTAAAACTCGTTTGTTTCCGAGAAATTTTGCATACATACATATATATTTTCAGGTAAAATGTATGACTGAAAATATTCCCCACAGATTTAATTTGTTCACCAAAACATATTCATGCAGAAGTCTTTCGTAACATTGGTGCCGAGAACGTAGCACGCAACAGTGAAAGTGTGCTTCACGTAGAGACTGTGGTACTGCAGTGCTGCACGGACGATGCTATTCCCTTAATTAGCCACTTGTTTAGAGTGATAAACTGAGGGTTAGGTCTGGACACAACTTGATCAGCTTGCGTCTCTTGTAACCACGTCTATACTGCCAACAATCAACAAACACAACTCAACTCAAACACGCATTACCGGGAATAACAAATCTAGATTTTAGCTGACTGGAAATAACCGATCTATCCATTTTCTGAGTAATGTGGTGGTTGTCTCGTCTTGTCGAAGATGTACAATTCAAAAGTGAAACGCATTTCCATAAGGGGAAAACAATGGCCGCGTACATTCGGACAGTAGTGCGACGTCAAATCTAGATACGGTGCTCGGCCTTCCTCCTGACTAAGGAATTTTAATATTCTGTGTCTACATTGAAAGGTCGGTGGGGTAGCCTAGTGGTTAATCGCCCGTTCCGCTGATGGTTTCAGTTCGATTCCCTACAATGTGCAAAGCTCGTTTCTGGTGTCTACCGACGCACTGACTCACGCACTGACTCACACACTCACTCTGACACTTGCAATCCTATGAACATACTTCATCTCATACATCGGAGACACTTGACAGAGGTGGACCACACCATGAGAACCATGTCTTGTTTGTTGGTATTTCAGTATTTCAAATTAATACTCTCGTGAAATTTACCTCATCCTAGAAACACAATTAGTTTCGTTTCTGCCGTTAGCTGAATAGACTGTCGGTAAAATGAAGTAAAGAGTCGCAGAGGAAGAACAGAGCCTAACTAAACATAACTAATTGACTTCCAGCTTACATTAGCCACGTCGAGACTTCATCAAACCGTCAACCAGAATCAATACGTTTGTTTCACAGTGGCGCGTTCAACACAAACCTGAGGCACATAAACCCTATCAAGATTGTTATCACTCCCCTGGTGCTCAGAATTCTCACATGTTCTATACCAAACTGAAAGTCATTAGATTTGTCTTGTCACAGGAAGACTAGAGCTCTTGTATCAATCGACCTCACAATGTGTACGACAATAGGTCTTTACATTGTACCAATCTCAGTCAAGGCGAGGATATCGTGGAGTTCAACCCATCTTTACTTACTAGATCTCTAAGGATGGTATACCTCTTCATCTGGCACCAGACGCAGGTGCCCGCCATCAGGACCAAGATTTTAGGGGGTTTCGCGTAATTAAGCATACAGTCTGAAGGTTGTAATAGACGGGGTTATTCATGGAAGGCGTTAGTGCAGTGAACCAATAGGAAGTGATAGAAGCTGACAAGAACGTCACATTCAGATTCATTTGATCCCTGTCTTTCACCATTCCTGTAAATAGTGGAGACAAATGGCAATAGTTGAAAAAATGTCCATTTAAGGAACAGAACTAATGTCGTCTTCTCGGCAAGACGACCCACAGAATATTGTGTGACCACACATCCCTTTATGGTACAGCTATGTATTGTGATTTCAAAGTGTAGTAACACTCACTATTAAACGTCTTACACGGCCTCTATATATTTATCACTGTGTAAGTAAGTCTTAGTCTTTTGGCCTCTGTAAATCAATATTCCTGGTTCATTAGAGGGAAGTTGAAACTCGTGAAATGGACAAGCAGTGTATCTAAGCAAGGATCGGACATTGCTTTTCGACGTGACGAGGAAACTTCTCTTCCATATGGATATCCCAACAAGCTCAATGTGCCAGGATCCCGAGTTACATGTTTTTGTCCCCATCGCCACTCCAATCACTGTCTGGAACAAAGGTGAAACAGGAGTTTGAAGAAACCGTTGAAATATTAAACCATTTGTAGATTGATAATGCTTAGGAAACATTTTTTGTGAGTTAACGATCCCCGCGTCATTGTCAGAATATGAATCTCATCCATTTAGCATCATTTCCGTCCCTCTCAGAACTTCATCAGCTAATACTGAATGTCAGGATCTATATCGCTGTGACACATCTCTCATGGATATAGTTACAGAAGGAGACTGGTGCTGCTTTTTTCCTAGAAATCAATATTTGGAACCAAACCGTTTTCTTGCCGCTGGTGGGATAATTTGTTCAATAGCCCTTGTTTTTAATACAAAGCGCTGTATCGGGATACTTAGAAGATTGCATTAGGCAATGCGTCTTATGAAAGAAGTTCCTGGCCCTTGGGAATGTTGAAACTAGCAACGAGAAACAAAGATGAAATATCATCAGAAAAAGTAATTAACGTAAATCTCATGAGTGTTTCTGTGTTAACTTACCACCTGACTCTATTGTCAGTGTTCATGTTAGGTTTTGTAAGAGCGCATGCAGAAATAGAATTATGAATATGTAGTCCAGATCTTTTGAGCGTGAAATTTCATTACAGTCCTGAATTATTTAAAAACATTTTGTGTTTTATATGCTGTTGTTTCAAGGCATTTTTTAAGATAGGTATGCAGGAATCTATGCGTTCAAAACACGCACGCGAAATATTTTTTGCGTGTTTCTTATTTATTTCCTTGCGTGACAAAGAACTCACGAAAGTATTCTCCTGCAGTCAGTTTGGTCTTTAAGAAATGTTTTGTCACGTATCGTTTACGGAAGTGGCTGTGTAAATGTAATTTGTAACATCGTTGTGTAAATTCGTGATTAGCTCTGGGAAGAGTGTTCGTGGCAAAACAAAAACATATTAATCGTATCATATTGATGTTTTAAGTTCTTTACACTTATGTTTAAGTCAGGCGTTTGTGCCACCCATTTCCTTGCTGCGCCGCGTGCAAATGTGAAGGGTTTGCCCTGAAAGGAAATATTGACATTTATTTATTGTTTTTTTGTTTGTTTTTTTTTCCGTGTTTTTTTCAGGATGTGAATCTGTTGTGATTATGAGGGGTATTACTATTGCGAATTAAATCAACAAAAGACATACCCTATATTATTCTATCTAGAAATAAAACACTTTCCAGGGACGGTGGAATGAATCAGATTCATGCCAAATGAAATGAACCAGCAAAACGTTATCTTGTCTGTACGTACAAAGCATCGTGTACTCTGGCAATCAGACATTGAACAAAGCTGCATACCTACACAATACGATGTGACTGTTCGCATTTAGCGAAGGTCCTGAGATAACTGTTTCCTTTAAGGATGAAACAAATGTTACGATATTGTTCCGTCTTTATCGGTTAGCTCATACGTTTCATAAACTATGAGCAAACACATTTTAACATTTCATCCTATGTTTCTCATACGACAACTACAGTGTTTCGCGACGAAACAATTTGACCGTCATAGGACATATCAGGTTAGATGAACATGTACATATGCTTGTATAATCGCATTGTATTGACATATATCTTGTCTCTACATTTGACTGATCTGTTGATTTAAGATGTAGTTTTGCTAGTTTTGGCATCCTTCATTATGAAGGCATCGACACTACTGTAATTTTTGTTGTTATTTTTCTCCAAAAAGAAAGAAAGAAAACACCAACATTAAGATTATCAATCGTGACACTTCAGTATGAGTCGGGGAGCCAGAGCGGTGAGAAATGTGGACATACTGTGACACAGTGTTAATAACACTCCTACGTGCACGAACTTCAAAAGTGGAAATGTTACTTCTTTCTGTTGGTGACACCGAGTTGCTGACTCAAACTTTTGTGTTTTTGTTTTGTTCGTTGAAGAAGTTATGTTTCTTTAACGTAAAAATGCCAACATCAAGAGTATTGATCGTAGTATGTCAGCATTTGTCAAGGACGCGGAGTAGTAAGAAATGTGTATGTAATGATGCTGTTATAATAACACTCCCACATAATCGGACTTCAAAATGTTACTTCCATCTCCTGGGGACAGCATTGTTTAAGCTTGATTTCATATTACCAACGATGTACCAGAATCACCAGGCAACAGGCATTTATGAATGTATAATCACTGTATTCTCGGTCAAATTCCCGGCATACCTGATGTCCATGTAACAGCTTGTATGTTAGGCTACAGTGTCAATATTTCATTGAGCTGTATGGCAGACCTCGTAGCGAGCTATTTTGCTACCTTTGTACAATTTAACAAAGTCATTGCAGGATTTGTTTCTGACCAATACGTATTTTATTTGACAAACACTCTTTAAAACAGTGTATGTGTCTCCATGTCCTTTGACGTTTTTGAAGCGCCATCATTTGACACTGGGTCACCATCCGGGGACTGTTTGTATGAACTCCCTTGATGTATCAATGTCACATTTGCAGAAATTGCACAAACAGCAATCGCTCTCATGAAGCGCATCAAACTCCGAGGACACTGAACTAGCAATAATGGACAGATTAAGTTATCACGTAATGGTCCAATTCAGATCATCTAAGCAGTTGTCAATATCTTGCACAGCTCTCTCGGTTCTCGTGACTGTTTGTCAAATTAGACTTGACATGAAGTCCGTGGTTCGCTCAGTGCTTTATTTATTTCTGTGTTTACTGAAAATCTTTTAAACAAGGGTAATCTGGATTCTGTTGTGGAGACATCAGCGAGTCATGGCCATTGTTGAAAAAAGGGGGCGATAGGCTGTGATCTGTCTTCTTTGCCAAAGGGAGGTTTAGTGTGACATGACGTGAGTAAATATTAGACATGTGGTGCGCAAACACAATTTCTTTCATAACATGGCAGAAAGTAAACATATAGAGGATATTAGATGAGTGCCCGTGTCATGCTATGTCTACGACACAGTGCCTAAATGTTGGTATTTCCCGAGGGCGAGGTATATACAGATATTTAGGCGCGTGTATAGTATCCTATGGGTAAGGATATAATACCAAAGTCGTTATTATGAGGAAATTACACCCAAATTTACTTTCAAACAATGTCTGACTACCCGTCGTCCCCGCATGTAGAACGCAACGTCACAGAAGAACCGTGAAGTCATGACATTGTTCATGACGTCACTTCACCATGGTGATCAAAGTGATATGTTGCCCTAGGGCATCGTATGAAAAATAGGAACCCGGATATGTTCGTTCTCGTATGTAATAAACAGTACTACGATTAATGGTTTTTCAGGCGGAAGCCAGAGAATTCCGTACAGAGCAGCGTTTGGTGCTTTGTCCATGCTAAATGAATACTGTTTCCTTTGTTGCGTATGTATTCTGTTGAAGGTACCGTCCCTTTTAAAATAGAACATGTAGGTCAGTCGAGTTATAAATTTCAGCTTATGGGAATATCAGGATGGGGAAAGTGAAGACCCTTGTGCAGTTGGGAGCAACTACATCAGCATTCTGATAGCTTGCTGTTTTCATTTCAATCCATCACACACGGTTCATTAACTACGATGCTGTGGATCTAATGGGTGATGTAGCACGCAGTAGATGGGTACAGATAAGTGTTTGTGATGTCATTCTTCATAAATGATGTTATACATATCAAGTTTGTTTTAGTCGTGACAAACTACAACACAGCAATTGTCCATTTCGGTTTCAACTGTTGTGAGAATGGGAATACTCACATTAACGCTTTGACAAGATTCAAGAAACACATGACAAGTATACGGATCTCTCTTATGTCAAGATTGTATCTCAATGATTTTCATTCCCCAAATCTGGCCACTGACATGTGAAAATCACCCTGCTTTGCTTCCATTAACACAGCCCTTCAGAGTGAGTGAGTGAGTTTAGTTTTACGCCACACTCTGCAGTATGCCGGCTATCTGGCGACGATCCATAAATAATCGAATCTGCACCAGACAATCCAGTGATCAGCAGCAGGAGCATCGACCTACACAGCTGGGATATGATGACATATGTCAACCAAGTCAGCGAGTCTGGCAAACATATCCTGTTAATCGCCTCTTCGGCAATCACAGGTACGGGTACAGCCCTCATGAAATTTGATGAAATGCAGAAGGCTGCATTCTTGGGGTGGCTTCACATTGAATGGGAAGGTGGCGGGTTCTGATGATGAATCATACCACACTGCATTCTCTTCCCACAGAGGTTTCTTGTCATATCTTCCTACGTAACCTCTGTTCTAATACGGCCCTTTCATGGTGCGAGTGTTCAAGACTCGTGATTGGAGGCAATCAGATTTAGTAGTGCAATCAGCGACCTTGTTTTAAAAGTGATCGTTCGCAAGATCTCGGTAATTTTCGGATGCATCGTGAAAACTAGAACCGCGATACTCAAATGTTTCTTCTAGACAGAACTCAGCCATGTCATATTTGTTTCTCCACATTGCTTGCATTTGTCAAGTTGAGTCTAGGTCGATGTAACACAAGTTCTGATTGGACAGAAAAAGGGGAAATAAATCTACTGCCATTTTTTGCCGCAAGGGGATTTTATGAAAACCCGCGAATTATGGCCGTATTAGAACAGACGTTCGTAGGAAGATATGACCAGTAACCTCTGTGGGAAGAGAATGACCACACTGACGTATCCAGAAGAACTTTCTGTGGTGCATTCATGTAATATTATCTGTGAAATAGACAAAACAGCCAAGGGTGTATGATACATCACTCCAGTATCACTTTTGATTGTGTTCAAATTATTTTACTGGAAAAAAGGCGACTATTGTTGTCGTAAGAGGCGACTAACGGGATCGGGTGGTCGGGCTCGCTGACTTGGTTGACACATGTCATCGGTTCCCAATTGTGCAGATCGATGTTCATGCGGTTGATCACTGGATTGCCTGGTCCAGACTCGATATATATACAGGCCGTCACCGTATAGCTGGAATATTGCTGAGTGCGGTGTAAAACTCAGCTCACTCACTCACTAACGGGATCGGTAGGTCAGACTCACTGACATGGGTTGACATATGTTATCGGTTCCCGATTGCCCAGATCGATGGTTGTGCTGTTGATCACTGGATTGCCTGGTCCAGACTCGATTATTTACAGACCGCCACCGTATGGCTGGAATATTGCAGAGTGCGGCGTAAAACTCAGCTCACTCACTCACTTAATGCTGGACGATACAGAGATGAACTGCAACCAAGTTACTGTTTCTTGATATTGAGTACAAGATCATTGTCGGTTTGTTATTATTAGTATCATAATCATCGCCAATACTATCATTATGGCTGTAATGACCATTCGTGTCATCGAAAGGAACTACACAGTACCGAGGCTGCATCAGACACTCAGCGGACCAGAAATGAGATGTCTGTCTGTCATTGCCTTAGTTAAGCCGTTTTAGTCTTGTTCAGACAAAACATATCACTCACTGAGCACCAGACATCTTCATCTCGAGAAACTTGAAGCACTTTGTTATATGGGCCGGGAAAAAGCTCATCATAGAACACCGCTAAGCCTTTGACATAGTCGGAGGGGCGGGGACCAGTGAAAGGAAGATGGTCGAGAGCGATCATAGGGATGGTCTGAAGAGTAAAAGTGTGTTATATTGAGTGGCAAATGCCTAAACGTCCACCTATAGTCCATTGTGGCTTAAAATAACATAACGTTGGCCTTTTCCACTTCTTGGAATATGATTATGTGCGTCGCTTGTAAAATGACTTATGTACCAGTAAGCTACACTCGTCTTGAGGTGAGACTAACAGATCTATCAACGATACGGACAGCAACTAAAAACATTTTTAAAAAAATATATAGAGTCGGTTACTTCGACAGAAATGTCTTGTTATCTGTTCTCTGACAATTGTAGGTATATCATTCAGCCTGTGTTTTTCCAGCCTACTTTAAAGGGAGGATTGCCCTGACGTTGATATGTTGCGCAGTGCTCAAGATTCTTTGGTCCAACAATTATTTGCTATTCTAAATCCCAGTGCATGTCTGATTATATATTTAGCCGTAATCTGAAATTTCATTTCTTGCCTTACTCTCACGCCATACTAACACGTTGTGCAACAACTATCAAGTTTGTTTAATGTTTCGCTCAACCTGACCAACAGCTAAGCAATGTTGTTAAATTTATAAACTGATCTTTACAGACCTAGCTACTGTCGTGATAACTGGGATGGCCGAGCAGCCTGGTGGTCTAGTGGTTAGAGCGTTTGCCCAACACGTCGAAGACACCGGTTCTTTTCCTCATATCGGTACAATGTGTGAAGCTCATTGTTTTTGTTCTCAGCCGTGAAAATTCTGCAGTTTTACTAAAAGCTGCGTGCAAGCATTCTCGCTGACTGTTTTAATACTCACAAACACATACTGTACTACATAGTAATTGCCAAAGAGATATCATAAGTCTATCAAAATTTGAAATCCCTGAAAAAGATACGCCTGCGTTCTTCTGTAAAATGTAAACAGCGTGTATCACGTCATACTTTGCCCTGAATTATACAGATGACACACTGGTACGTACCGAACATAATCTCCAACACGATGCACCGATCCCAATCCACAACGTCACCGCCAGTAAACCGGCGCCTGGGATCACACTTCATCGTGACCTTGACCTTCTGTGCAGCCACCAACAGAATCTCAGCAAACACAATTGTGTTGATGTCGTTTCTGTTGTGGCGTCGTTGTACAATAGCGGATTACGTCTTTGATTAACAAACTAATGTCTCTTTTTGAACAGGCTTAGGAGAGGATATCGTGCTAAATCAACAACGTTGGGAAATGGCGTCACAGTGGGATGATTCAGTTGGAGACGTTTGAGGTCAAGGTGGTTTTTCAGCCACAAACTGCATGCCCAATATGCCTTTATTAGTACACTCAAACAATAATTCTTCTTACTGCATTGCAAAAGTAACGGAAAAAGGAAAATCGTCAGAAGCGGTAGATGTCACTTTATGCAATGTGTTTGATGCATAATTTCCCTACAAGCATTTTATGTTGTTAGTGTGCAGCTGTACCATTTGGGGTATGTTTCCCTTTAGTTCGATTCAACAAAGGGAAATGGTATATTGTATATATTTGCAAACAGTACAGACATGCACACAGGTAAAACGTGACTCCCGCTCTCGAACTTATACATATTTTTGAACACAGTATACAATATTAATACGAATCTCAATGTGACCATTAATTCTGCTTCGAGGTATCCGTACCTCATTACATGTTAACTAACATATACAGCACGTGATCAGGGGAAAGGCGTGTCGTCATGGGCGTGTTCGTTATAAACGTTATTTATGTTTATGTTTACGTGTAAGTATTATAGAAATCGTAGCTCGTATCAAATTATGACAGCGATGCTCTGTCCCAATATAACTGAGTCGCCTTAACATGGACATGGCAAACAGACTGATATTAGTGATGGCCATACCAAGCGCATTTGCTACAACACGCGTACTATAACGGCGAAACTACGTTGTTTAACTGAACCTCAACGACAATTGTCTACATTTTGTGTGCCAAGGAAACACAACTTCAAAATACTACCAATAAACGTGGCATCGTTAATCACGCCAGCCCCTGAGATTCAGTTCCTGGCATCCTACTTCTGGGAGACTCATTGCAACTAATTAAGAAACTGACTCCTAACGTAAAGGCGGGAGTGCGTGCTTGTTTCTCGTCTCCATCATGGACTGTGTATCAGGTAACTGAACTGAATTTTGTGTGTGAAATATAAACACAAAGGAAAAGAGACTAGGATCGTCAGGGGGAACTAGCTTAGATATAAAAGGTTCGGGAATTTGTTTTATTCTGTTGTGCTCCCTTCTAGAGTTTTAGATGTACTCCGTTAGGCAAGAAACGCATGGCAGTAAGATAACAAATTTTAAAGAAAATCACTTGTTTCAGTTGGCTAAAGCACAAGTGAGCGACATGTTTGTACTTTGTTTCAACAGCTTGCAGATGTACGGAAGCGTCTTAGGGCCACAGTGAAAAATTGTTTTTGGTGTCACTATCTCCTACGTAGGACTCAATATCTCCTACGTAGGACTTACTGTCTCCTATGTAGGACTTACTATCACCTACGTAGGACTTACTGTCTCCTACGTAGGAGTTAGGAATACTATCTTCAACGTAGCACTTACTGTCTCTTACGTAGGAGATATTAAGTCCTACGTAGGAGATACTGAGTCCTACTTAATATCTCCTACGTAGGAGATACTAAGTCCTACGTAGGTGATATTAAGTCCTACGTAAGAGATAGTATGTCCTACGTAAGAGATAGTGACACCAACAATATTTTTCACCGTGGCCCTAATACGCCGCCGTACAGATGCTACATTTGTACCATAAAATAATTGCTAAGCGAAATTTCCCCGTTGCTTCGGAGATTGTGTCAGTGCATGGGAGTATTTTGTCACAATTTCAATTAATCAAAGCAACGACACATTAATCGGAGGAATGAGATCATACTCTGTGCAACAAGAAAATAATTGATGTAACGAGAAAATAACTGAATTAACGAGCAAATACTCCCAAGCACCAACAAGATAATTGAAGTCAACGAGAAACTGCGCTGAAATGGGTACATGAAGTTGGAAAGGTGGCACCATTAGGCTTCCGTACTCTGTGTATGTAGGCATAAAAGGAAATATATCAGTCTTCTATCTGTTATCAGGAATAATAATTTTATTGACAACCTTGACCTTTACAATCATCAGATACTGACTTAAGACAGGATATGTTATCCATAGTGCTGGGTTGAGTACTGGGCAGTGAACAGTACAGTGGACTGTACAGTGTGTCATGTGTGTACAGTAAATACTGGCTAATGTCATTAGACCACTCCTTATTGTCTCGGTGTTTAACGTAATTGTTCGCACAAAGCAGCACTTTAGTTCTATCTGAGATACATTTGCAACAAAATCATGAAAGCTACTGCCAGCCTATGTGATTTAAAATCCACAATGTATGGGGATAATTGTAAATAGTGTTTGGAGTATGGATATTAACAAAAGTAAACTAAGCATCGTGGTTGTTTATTTCTCATAACAAACTGTGGGTAATCAGAATTGTGAATACAGACACAGGGGTGATCAAGTGGAATCCCTCGTGTGTATGCCTGTCTTGATTACTCTGAAAAGTGAGCAGTTATTGTCCGACATTATTTGATACTACTCCAGACATTAAAGGTAGATGGATCTCCTTTGTGAATAATGAAAATGAATTCAAATATCATAGGTACGGACTCTGCTCATTACATCGTTTAGGCGCACAGGCTGATGCAACCTACTGCAATGCTAAGTTGCATTACTTAGATGAATCCTAGGTAATCGAAAGATTCTCCTTCAAAACTAACGGGCGGGGATTAACTACTTCTACTTTTACGTAATTCATGCTCATTATGTTAAACACTGATTGACTTATTGGTTTGTCTTGACTATTTGCAATTGACTATTCACTGGTTGCCGTCATTTAGTTTGAATACGTTCTTTACGAGGTGTTTAACAATTGAGCGACCACGAAATTCACAGTGAACTTGTAACTCACTGCTAAGGACCACTTGCGGCGACAAGTCATCATGTGCCAATGGACTTCTACGTGAGTCGATTATGAAACGCCTGTACATACAATACTCGGGATTCCACGGGGAATATGGACTCGGTGGGGATATGCATGCAGAGCACGCCCTGAACGTGGAGCAAGTATGTCTTTTGTCTTCATGAAAACTCCCCTCAGACAGACGGATGTCACGCAGAACCCTGGAAATAAATACTGGTACATCGATAAAATATACTGATTATATGTTCATGTCGTGGTTATTTCTAAATGTAGTGCGTTTCCCTGAATGGACTCATGGGAATTCATGCTTTGCATTCTAAACACAAATTCCAAGTGTGGCTATTCGACAACAGATTCTTTACTCTGACAACAGTTGTCGTCCATTTCTTATAGTTTCTTGACTCCTTGTGATATTTCGGAAGGCAACTGACTTTGGTTCGCTGACGTGGTTGGACGAGTGGAGGTCCCGGGGTAGAATAGGCCTTCAGCAACCCATGCTTGCCATAAAAGCCGATTATGCTTGTCGTAGGAGGTGACTAACGGCATCAGTTGGACACACTCGCTGACTTGGGTTGGCACATGTTACGGGTTACCAATTGCCCAGATCGATGGTTATGCTGTTTATCACTGGATTGTCTGGTCCAGACTCGATTATTTACAGACCGCCACCATATAGCAGGAATATTGCTCAGTGCGGCATAAAACTCACGCACTCACTCGCTGACTTGCTTGATACATGACATTGTATCCAAATTACAAACACACTAGTGTCATTCCTCACGCTGGCACACTGTGTGAAGCTTAATTGTGACCGTGTTGATATTGACAAGCACTGACACTGACGTAAACAGACTCACTTTACAACAACATATGATCATGTCAATCATCGCATCGATAGTCACCAAATGTACTCGATAATATGAGCTACTTCAACTTGATGTCTCTGAAATACTGATGGACAGCCTTCTAGTTGATGAGGTTTATGTGGTTTGATCAAACCTGTTATGATCTTATTACGATCATTGACTGATTTTATGCACTACTGTCACACTTGATCATACTCAAACAGCTCCCCCGAGTCTGTTTACATCCCTGACGTGTAACAACTATCTGCAACGTTTGGGTGATACCGCCGGTAACATCAGCAGCAAATCCCCCAAATTGGACATCACTATAAAGATGTGTTCTCTGTTTCTTCTCAAATCGTCAATTCTTGTTTTCGGTAATCCGCTGATTCTGACATATATCTCTGTTCCCAGAGCACATTTCCCATTATATAAGTACAGAGGCTTCTGTTGATGGTACACAAGATTTGGTTCTCCTCAATTCGTGAACTTTCCCAATTAAATGGTGGTAGTTTTGGCATATGTTGCAAGTGGAATACGCTTTCCCGGCGCTGCTGTCTCGCAGACTGAAATCCAAGATGTGTTTGTCGTTGAGTACACTATATACATGTCAGAGACAATCTGATGTTGTGAGAGATCATACTTGATTGGTCGATCTCGTCCTGACGGAGACTGGTTTGCAGGTCTATTGTCGAGAGTCATGCTGTTGCTGGAGGAATGCCAACGGTGGTAATTCACGCTTCAGTCACTTCAAGTAAGTTCTGAAACCAGATTCTACTCTTGTGTAAACTCAGTGCGGTAAACTACAAATAGCGTCTGAAATGCACCATCACTTCTGAATTGCACAATGCTTCTGGAAAAAAAAATCATCTTTCAAGTCAGAGTAAATTGTTTACAGAGCCAACAGCAGCACTGCATGTGAACATAGTATCAAGGGATTCCCGTGTTAGATAGAGTAAGTCTCCAGTTTCCGGCACAAGAGATGGATCGAAGTTCCATGAATGATATAAATCAGTCGGTTATTTCCTTCACGTTGTGCTGCTCAAATTAATGGTGAATTAAACATTCGCCCACAGAGAGTAAAAAATAATCCTGTGCTTTTTCAAGAAATTACTTCCGTTCAACAAATGAATTATGAGAAAGACTCAAAAGGCATAAAGTCAAAAGAGGGCATTATATAAATATCAAAAAAAATATAAAAAATGTTAAACAAGCAATTTCAAATGCAATAACAGCGTGACATATCTTTTGAACAGTTTCGTAATGAAAGCAATCAATCTTTGTTTTTCACAGCAAGTGCGACGTTGGCTGAATGTTTCAAACATATCCATGAAGCTTGAGACAAAGGACAAATATTTTCCAACATAATAAGTAACACTTTTCTAAGTACATACATTTCCCAAGTCAAGACCATTCTCAATGAAATTGTCCGAACATTCGCAAACGAATTATTGCTATGAACAAACTCTTATGAGTGCGGTTCCAGTATACACCTCATCAAAGGGTTCCGTATAATAGGTTTCGGGTAACATGCAGAATTATAAATATACAACTGATATAAGGCGACTATAAACAAGGCTGTAGCCATGAAATCGACGTTGATGTAAAGTTTTTTTTTGATGAATGAAGATGAATAAACGTTGCTCATAACAGTACTTTTACTGTTATTTCATGTGATTATGTTGCTACCAGGGAATGTACAGCTGCACTAGTCCCTTAGATATTGAGATAATAACATATCGTAGCTAAATGTACTCGAACAACAGAATATTTCCAAATGAAAATAGACCTGTCTCGACGAAATCAATATATGTCTCTTTATCCAAAATTACCACTCTGGAGAAGGCCATATTTGGGACATGATTACCCACAATTCCCTCCATTCCATGACGTGATGCTTGGGAACCAGGTCACGTGTTGTCAGTGAGTGAAATACGCCGACGTTATTTATCTTCCACTGTTCTCAAAAATTCAAACATGCTTGAATTTGTCAGAATGCTCAGAAGTGAAGATGTCGAAGTTGCCTTTAATGTTGCCAAATGTATTTATTGTGTTATTACTAAAAGAAAAAAATATGAATACTTCTAAGAGTATACCATAAATACCCTTGCTCTCAGACAGTATCATGATTATTGTGCCAAAGATCACTATATATGCCAATGCCGTGTTGGTGATTGAGAAAGGTTCACGGAGTATGGAGAATATTTATTGCTAGAAAATGGAAACGTCCTTTTGTCCACATGACAAGGAAGATGAGTGTCACGTGTTGCCTATTTGTCCTAAGTATCATAAAATATGTACGTCAGCGTTATTATATACCTTTTACTTTCCTCCAGAATGCAGATAGGTTTAAATGTGTTAGAATGCTAAAAAAAGTTACGTTTAATGTTGACAAATGTATGTTATGAAGGAAAGAAATATACATGGATACTTATGTGCGTATACTATATATACCCTGGATCTTGGAGAGTGCCATAATTAATTCATAGAAATAAAAAATTATAGTGTGTACACAATCCTGCCATGTGCTCAAAGAACTATATTGTCAGTTGCATGCATTTATTTTGGTTTTTTACCTAATAAAATCTTGTTTTGTCTTGTCTTAGTAAACTTTCCCCTGTAGACGGTCTACATAGTACAATGTAGTGTTGAACAATATGCACGCTTCTACAATATACAAGTTTGCCTGATTTCGTTTGTAGAAGCATGGATGCACCTACATCTGCACACGAAATATATATATGAACCCAACAAAAACACATATAGAAAATGCTGCATATTGTCACTTATACAGTGACACGTGACTTAACAGTGGGACACAGTCGAAGATGGGACATACTTGCATTTAGTAAATATATTCTGTAACCTGAATACTGCAAAATCAGTTTGTTTGCAAAATATCTTGAGTCGACGATTGACTCACTCATGGGATCACTCACTTGTGGGATCACTCACGGGATCTCTCGCGGGAGCACTCACTCGCGGGAGCACTCACTCAAGGGTTTCAAGATAACGCGCAAACACATCCCTACTTCGATGCGATGCACTTGAGCTGAAACTAAACCTTTCAAAGAGTAAAACGTATATTGTTTTGCATTTTCCATAATCAGAGCAAATCACCATACTCATCAATATGTAAGTACGGGAAGACCTGGAATCTTCATGTTATCAATAAGCTGATACCACCTGACTTCAAACACACCCGTACATGAACAACGGTGAAATGTAATGTACATTTGAAAAAGTATCTAATATCCAGAAGGCACATGTTGTTTCGTTTTGAAAACACTTTGATCAGGTATGATGAAGATATTTGTCCATTAACTGATCAAAGATATGTCATATTATGTTTCCCACAAGTCTCTCTTATCATTCTGTTTCTTTATGATCAAGAAAGGGCAAAGTACAGCATTTAATTGACTGAAAAACATTCAATCTGCAAGTTGTGTAAATACGCGTCTGGGAACGGTCTGATTGAGAGATTGCCTGCTACATGAGTGATTGGACTCGATTGTGTGAAAAACACCACTGTCTTCTTCATGTTGATATACGCTGAAGAAAGTGTAGAAGAATGTTTGATGATGGCTGCTAATAAGATTGAATCAAAAGAAGAAATACTTATCCGACACTAACGAATTTCATGAGCGTTTCACAGTACTGTTTTTTTTTAATTTTTAGTGTACAGTGTTTTATCGACAAACGTTTTCGTGAAAAGACAATATGTCCGAGAGTGTATTACAGTTGCCATGAATACAATTACAAACGTATAATGCATGTATACTGTAATCGAACAACTCAAGCACGTAGCTAATACTCCTGACAACTCTACTCTTATGGTAACTTCACAGATTTGTATCAGGAGCCTCTTTGATTACGATGCCATTTAGAAAATGGTCAAATGTAACATATGTTAGTCAGCCGCCTAAACACGATCAGGCAGCACGACTTCCACAAACGTGGAATTCAGACAACTGGTAGTCTGGACTACGGACATTGTGTACTCCGCTGATGAGCGTAAGCGGCTCCCGAGGCCGAAAGCTATGATCATACAATGGCATGTGTGACTGAGCGGTTTAGGTGGCTGTCTTTGTGTGATAGCGATATGGTGCCTTACTCTGAGGGTGTGTGTTCGAATTCCCCCAAAGTATATACATTTGCACTTTCTAAGAAAGTGAGTGAGTGAGTTTGGTTTTACGCCGCTTTTAGCAATATTACAGTGATATCACGGCGGGGAATCGAACCCAAGTCTTCGGCGTGACGAGCAAACGCCTTAACCACTAGGCTACCCCGCCGCCCCTTTCTAAGAAAGTGTAATCCCAAATGTGGCATTGTTGCAATGTCCTATCAGATCAGATTCATGTGTACACTCATATAATTTGTTTAGCATCAGTTTCGTATATTGTGAAACGTTCAATTTCGCTGTGCGTTTTGACTTAATTTGGATAACACTGGCGGTTCAGTGATGAACCACTTTATGAGAGAATGCGCTGTTGGTTTATGCATCAATTGCCAATATGGCAGATCCCTAAGGAATACTGATTCAGCACTTAAAAAGTATCAAATGTTTCACAGTTTCCACTTCCATCTAATATTGACTTTCCATTTCTTGTTCAAACGAAACAACTTCCATCTTAAACACCAACGTTGATCATTCGCCATCGCTACTCCCTACCTCACAACCATAATCAGTCATTCTGTGTTGACCGACCAAGTCGTGTAGATTATATATGTTAAGCTGATGAGGATGCTTCGTCACCAAACACCAGCCTCTGGACCAGGAATAAAGCAGCTGTGTTATTAATCCCCAGTATTTACAGAGGGTCTGTATCGTCTGATAACTGACATTGTGTACACCGCCCTGATTCTAATAGGTCATTAAACGATAGATGACTGGACAACGCTCTTTATTGACAATCTCCCATCGTTCAAGATGAGCCGTCTAAGAGCTTGACGTCGTCTTTATAGGACCAAAGGCATACTGCAACATTTGAGACACTGATGTCATGTTTAGATGTATGGGATCACAGTGATCTTCAGAAATATGTTTGGAGGAAATGATTATGTCGGGGATATTTATGACATGCCGCCGGTAAAGTTGTTTAATTTGGAAAGTTAATTAATTTGGCACATGCTTGAACAAATTCTGTTTATGCCATACATCCATTATTACAATAAAGATGACAAGATGTGACATTTGAAGATGAGGCCGTTCAACCTATCTTTGCGGATACCTATATGATGTATAGCTTGCCGTGGAGGATTTAAAAGTCTACTAATGAGACGATTCGATTGACTTACTTTTGTTGGAAGATTGTTCTGGTGGGTAGAGGCAATACTGTGCACTGCTGTTCATTCTAAATCATATAGTTCTTGGTTGGCTTTGGAGGCATCTAAGTATTTTACGTGTATTGAAACTGCGTGTACTGAAACACAGCCACAGCATGGAATGTAATTTAATTCTGATGGGTGCAATATGCAGAGACACTGAAAACACCTTTGAATGATGAGATCATGTTTAGACGGAACAATAAAGATGGCTCTATCAACAAAGATGAATCATGCTTCGTCTTATTGACAAATATTACACATTATGAATCAATTGATAAGGTATGTTTCATACATTTTGTATGAAAATACTGAAAGGTTACCATCAACTATAGTGACTATAGCTAGCATCAGTTCTCGTTATATTGTCCATGTTGTTACTTCTCAAAACATTCACGATGACCTTAACATTTCAAACATATGGCATTGAAAACGTGTATGTTTAATTTAGTTCCTGTCAACAGTTTGACAAAACTACCTCTGATAGGGCTACAAAGATATTTAATCAGCATCAGTTTTCTTGTCAGATTCAGTGTGAAATTTAATAAATTTCCTTCATTATCATGAAATACATTGACAGGGATAATAGTAAGTATATTGTTTGTTGTTTTCACCATTGTGAATCAATTTATGAGGTATACTTCATACATTTTGTATGAAAATACTGAAATGTTTCCATCAACTGCAGTGTCCGCTTTAAGAACTTCAGTTTAGAAGGTGAGCTCGATGCATAATCATAGCATACAGATATATTTATCTTCTTGAAATGTGGACCCACCCACAAACTGCTCTATAGAGATAAAAATATGTGTTTTCATGTCAATGCAGTATCATAGTTTTGTGGTTGACATCGATGTAGTGCTGCCTGATATCCAACTGTTCAGCAAGGACAATGGAATAGCCTACCTTTCCTGGCTCAGACATCGATTACTTCAACATCATGGGGTACACTGTGATTCTATACTTTGAGTAGGATTACTAATACAATATCACCATCTGTAGTGGGCCCACATCCTAGTCCCTCTAGTAAACAGGGTGTGGGTGATCTAGAATTCGGTAATATTTGACAAGCCGCCGAAAAATCTTGAAGCTTAACAATGCTATTCATATTGATGGAAAAGGTTCTTTAACTAGAATAACCTGAGCATTTATAATGATGAACCTGACGGACGATATCGTACATCGCTTTCAGATACGAAACTAAACGTCATAGCTCCAAGCTGTATTCAGAGTTGGCGCCCCTCGCAACTCGAACCACTGAGAATGCGGTTTCGCCATTATATGATAATGTTCCTTCTGTTTCACAGGTGAGCTCAAACATTTCATACACACTTTAAAATCACATCTTATCATTTTACCTGAAGTTGTTAAAATGACTTCAGTATTTCTCATGAAAACAATTTATCTTAAAACTGTACCCAAACAGATGAAGAGCAAATACGTTCGTTTGTAGAAGTGCATCGTATATTCTGTCCATAGATAAGGCTGGCCTGTTAAATTCCTAGGATGTTGTTTCGCTCTTTTAGTTTGCCTGCATCATTCATCATGAAGGTACCGCCACTATCACTCAAAGGATGCATGTCAGAGGGTAATTTCCTTTTTCGTTGTGGGTATCTATTTTTCAAAGTACTCACGCCAACTTCAATCGTATTAACCGTGGCATGTCAACATGCAACAAGGAAGCGGAATGGTGAGAAATGTAGATGTAATTATATGGTGTTAATAATACTCCCACATCATTCAACTTCAAAAGCCGTAATGATCCTTTTATCTGCTGGTGACGTGGGTTTGCTGGCATAAACTGGGTTATTGAAGCTTGATTGGATAATAGCAATACTATTCCAGAATCTACAAGTAACAGACACTTGTTGAAGTCATTGTCCGCTCAACCACACTCCTGGCATACTGGGTGTCCATGTAACAGTTACGAGTATCATGTAACGTTACATTGTAGATAGTTAAACGAACAGCATGGCTGACCTCATAGCGACCTATTTCGCCAGGCTTTTCCAATTTAACAAAGTAACTGCTGGCGTTATGTTTGACAAATGCACGTGTCATCTCAGAAAAAGACTCTTTAAAACAGGTTGCACGCCACCACATCCTTTGAAGTATTTCAAACGCCAGACCTTCGTTCAGGGCTCAGCACCAAGGGACTGTTTGTATGAACGTCATTGGTGTAAGAGTGTGGACACGTGTCAGCTTTTCAGAAGTTGTAGAAACAATTAACGTTCACTTGGAAAAAGCCCCCCGCCCAACTGAGAGAACATTGAAGTGATAAGGAATGGACAGATTATGTTATTTTCCAACGGTCCAGTTCAGTTCATTCAGTTCATTTAAGCAGTTGCCACGAATGTATGCTTTCCGGAGTTCTGACTCACACAGAGTTGTCACTTTTTGTTTGTTTTATTTTGCTTTGCTTTGTTTTGTTTCGTTTTTATCTTTGCTTGCTTTTTTTTATTTGGTTAATATGACTTGCACAACTGTCTCGGTTCTCATGACCTATTTTCCTAAACAGACGTGAAAGGAAGTCTATATCCCACTCAGAGACTCATTCATTTCTGTAGTCGACTGCAAATCTCAAAACAAAGTAATCTGGATTCTATTATGGTGACATCAGTAAACCGCGGCCCTTACCAGTGAAAGAGATGGATAGAATGTGATCAACAAATTCAGTCTTCTCTGTCAACAGCTAAGGGCGGCAAACAAAATTTCGTTCATAACAAAATAGACAGTAAATAGAGGGGAGAACATCTATGCTAGTTCCAGGATCATGCGGTCATGGTGACACAGACATATATTATAAGGAGTTCCATGTTGACTTAACAACACGTCGCCACCATGTGATAAGGAGTAAAGGCAAGAATTCATGCTGTATAAAGTATATGTGCTGCCACCATTTTACTTCATGCGGACAGTAGAGATGTACATACAGAGCAGTTTTTGGTGCATTGAGTGATATGCAATAAAAAATAGTATTTCCTTCCTATCAAATATATTCTGATGAAAGTATCGTCTCTTTTAGTATTGGGTATGCAGGTCAATCGTGTAATATCTTTCAGCTTATGTGATTTTCAAGTCTGGGAAGAGTTGAGACCCTTGTGCATTCTGGGTCAGTTACAAAGGCATTCTAATAGCTTATCTATCACACACAGTTCATTAACTCCAATCCTATGGATCTAACAGGGGATATTGCACACAATAGCTACAGATAAGTTATTATGCTGATATTCCTAATAATTTCTGTTATACATATCAGAAGATAGAACACAGCAGTCGTCCATTACTATTTCAAATGTTGTGGTGATGGGAATGTTCACATGAATGTGTTACGAGAGTGTATGTTCTGTAAATTGTACTATTGATTCAGTGATAATTATTTATGGGTCACAATGGTTAGAGTTTGAGTGATTGTTATTGTGGGTCACATTTCGTATCATTAATGTTCAGTGCTATAAGTATTTTAGTTTTAGGTGCAGGCCTTTAAGGAAGTGTTCTAGAGACTTCGTACTTTGCCCCGAATTCAAGAGATGACACACAGCCACATACTGAATATACTCTCCAACACGAATACACCCAGTCCACAATGAGACCACCAGTAACCCGCGCTCTGGATCGTTGTCTCATCATGACCTTGGCATTCTGAGTAGTCGAGGACATAATCTCAACAAACACAATTGTTTGGATGTCGTTTCCAGCCGACTCATTTCTGCTATGGCGTCGTTGTACAATGGCGGATTACGTCTTTGATGACCAAACTAATGTCTCTTTTCCAACAGGCTTGAGAGAGGAAATTATAACGTGCTAAGTCAACAACGCGGGAAATAGCGTCACCGTAAGCATGATTGACCAAAGGTCAAGATTCAGACGTTGGCTGATTGCCTTGGACACGTTTGTGCTCAAAGAAGCTGCTCTTGCCTCCAAATCAAGTGTAATGTAAAATCAAACGGCCGTTTATATATTATTCTATTGTAGTCTTTAAGGTCCATACGTTAAAAAATATGTTAGTGTTAAATTTTGAAAAATATCTACCTTAACTATCATTTCCATACAAATATTCGCTTCTGTGTAATTTATTTCAAGAGTACATTATTTATGCAAGAATAATTAAAATGTATTATTTTAATCAGAATTTCAGTCAGAGCATCCCAATAAATCCCATTAAATGTACCCAGATATAAAATAAAAAGAACTGTGGTTTTAGTCGACATGACATAAAGTGCAAAACATTTACAATTTCGAGAATCCCGGCTAAAATGTAATTAACTTCAAATACTCGACTACTGAAATTAAGATTTGAAGTTATGACAGTGAAAATTGTTTCCTGGTTGGTTATGTTGTTTTTACACTAACTTAATACGATTCGATTCTCAACATTGTTGTGATCCCATTAAATGCTGTATCAGTCGTGGGATGGCTAGAATGTTGTTTGGCGTTAACCATTTTGTCTTGTCACAGTTTACGTATTATAGGACAGCCAGCGCCAGTTAACTCTACTCTGTGTGAGCATTTATGTACAAATAAGCTTTTTTCTGCTTCAGAGATAAAAAAGAACCAAGTTTTTCCACACCACTGACTTACGATTTAACACTGCCTTACTTGAAATGCAGCAGAAAACATTAACCTTGTCTGTGTTTAATTTGTTAAAGCAAAGCATATAAGAAATACCTGCTGCTTGATATGAAATGGATATATCGATTTACAAAATACATTCTAAGTTGGAAACGCTTCTTGAACACAACTGCACACTAAATACACAAGCACACAGTGAAAACGTCAGTGGCGCTCCCAGACAGACTTGAGTGTATAACAAGACACAGTATACTACGGGTATAACATTCCCAAGCGCTACGGGTATAACAATCTCAAGTGACCGCTAATTATACTTCGTGATACACCTAGTTCCGTACACATATATTGACTAATATATACAGTACGGGATCAGGAAAAAAGACAACCAGTTCGTGATATCTGTCAGCTCGTCATAAACGTGTTCGTTATAAACGGTATTCACCGAGTAAATACGACAGCTGTTATTTAATTATAACAGTAATGCTCTGTCTTGGCATAATTGAGTCTTGCTGACAGGAAAAGGATATAAACTAATGGCCAACAGCATTTACTTCAACACGCTTACTGTGACGCTGTAGCCACGTTGTTAAGTGGAACAATGTCCGACACTGTGCGTGTTTAGTAAAACCACTGCAAAATACGACTCTTAAAGCGGCATCATCGATCAGGCAAGCCTCTGACGTTCAGCTGCTGTCACCCATGCCTCTGTTACCCCCGGGGACCGTCATTACAAACAACTGTCACAATGTCATTGTTTTATTTAAGAAATTGTCTCGTAACGTAATGACGGGATTAGGTGCACGTTACTCGTCTTCATCATGGACTGTGCATCAGTGACTCTATATGTGGCAGCTATGTGTGTCAAGTAAAAACACATAAGAAAAGGCCAGGATCTCCAGAGGGTACTAACTCAAATATGCCATGTTCTTTTGCCCCATTTCAATTTGAAATGTTACCAACTCCTTGAAGTTCCCAGATAGGCCTTTTTTGGACTGGGAAGACATCACTTAGATCCATGTCAATGTCCTGAAAGGCGGAAGGTTTAGGATGGTATTCTGTTTTCTGGTGCTCCATGTGACAGTTACAGCCTGTGGTAAGAAACGCGTTGTTCAGATAACAGTCAGCTGGGAGTGTCACAACGAAAAACTGTATAACATGTTTGTATTGATATCATATGAACTACTACTCTAGTAGTCTTTATAGCATATTTTTCCCAGCGAAATGTCTAGATGATTCCAATATTCTGTCGTGCGAGGATATTTTTTTATTTTTTATTTCAATCAATTGAAGTAATGCCAAACATCACAAACATAATGCTGCAAGAGAGTAGTTCAAATAAGGAGAACATAACTGAATTAACGAGAAACTTCTCCCAAGCACAGGCAAGATGGACAAAGGAATGAGGAACTGCGCTGAAAACGGTACGTTATATTACAAAAGTGGAAACATCAGACTTTGTATATTCTGTATATGTTAGAAAATAAGGAACAAGTGGAAACATGTTCTCAGTAAAATGTTACTTTGTTTGGTACCCGTGACCTTTACGTCCATCGACTACTGAATCAAGACAGGGTGTATCCACCATAGTGCTGTATACAGTACGGTGTACAGTACTGTGAACTGTACAGTGAACTGTACAGTGTGTCATGTGTATACAGTAAATACACGAGTGTCCTTTGACCACTTTGTAATGCCTCGGTGTTAAACGTATTTGTTCACACGATGATAACTCTTTCATTCTGTCTGGCATACATTTGTTAGAAAATCACGAAAACTACTGCCATTCTATCTGATTAAAATCCACGCACTGTAAAATAGTCAGAGTATGGATAATAACAGTCGTGAACCAGCATCATGGCCGCTTCTACATTTATAACAACAATACGGCTAATCAGATTTGTGGAGTTTGACACAGAGGTGAAAAAGTGGAATCCATCATATGTCTGCCTGTCCTGATTACACTGGTGAATGATTATTGTTTGACAAGTAAGGTAGGTGTATTTCCTTTGTGAACAATGCGACTCTATTCATTTCAACGTTATGTAAGCGCATGGGCTTTCTTCCCAGATGCTGAAACCCGCTTCAGTGCTTCAATTTGCATCACGCAGGTAAATCCAAAGTAACATTATGCTGGAATCCGAAGATTCTTCTTGAAAGCTAACGAACTGAATTTCATTGCCCATGATATCACTGGTCTGACTGGTTTGCGTGACTAATTACTGGCTGCTGTCATGCAGTTTGAATTATTTTGGAACGTGGTGTTTAACAATTCATCGACTGCGAAATTCACATGGAGATATATGAATACTAGTTCATGCAACTAGCTGTAAAAACCGCCTGTGACAGCAAGTCGCGAGTCTTAAGCCAATGTATTACTATGTGTGTCGATTATCAAACATACAACACTCATGATTTATTTATCGAGGAATGTGAACTCCCCGGGAATATGCATTCAGAGCACGCCCAAAACAATACCAAGTACCATAAAATATACTCCAGTCTGGTATTATTTCCATGCCCTAAAAATAAAAATAGTGTGATCACTTCAGTCCGTTTCTCCGGATGGACACATGTGCTTTCATGCTTGCATGATAAACACAAAAAGCAAAAGTGGCATTCCAAGACCAGTGTCTTTACTCTCACAAGAATAATTCTTGAGGCCGTCCTTCTCTTGAATACAATATCATGAAAGCTTGTCGTAGATTGGATGATGACTAGTGGGATCGGGTGGTTTGGCTCGCTGACTTGATTCACACGTCATTGTATCATATAGTTGTATCGACCGAAGACCATGCTGTTTTGATAGCAATTTACTTACAGGCTGACTCCACATAGCTGAAATACGTATTTTGTGTTAAATAACAAACATTGTACCCAAGTGATCACTGGATTGTCGATCCAGGCTCGATTTACAAATTGCCACCGTATAAGTTGAATGTTGCGGAGTGCAGTGTCAAAAAACAAAACGAAGAAATATGTCAGATTATTTAAGATGTTAGATGCATAGAGCGTTGGTTTGTAAAGCGTAAAGACACTGGTGTCATTCTTCATTTCGATACACTGCATGAAGCTTCATTGTGATCCGTATTGATATTGATATTGATATTGACAAGCACTGACACTGACGTAAACAGGTTCACTTTACAACAACGCATGATCTCGTTACCTCTATTGAAGTAACTCGTCGCATATATAATCACCAATTTCCATGGCATGTACTCGGTACTATGAGGTACTTCACCTTCATGTCTTTGAAACAATCCATGCATACTGATGAAGGACAACCTTCTAGTCGATGAGGTTTATGTGGTTTGATCAAACTTGTTATTATCTTATTACGATCATTGACTGATTTTATGCACTGCCATCACACTTCATTATTCTGTAACAGTTCCCCAGGGTCTGTTTACAGCCCTGACGTGTAACAGTAATAAGCAACGTGTAGCAAAACAAGGTATAACATCATCAGCAAATCCTGAAAATTGGACATCATTACGGTGTTGTGTTACCTGTCTCTTGTCAGATCGTCAGTCCATGTTTTCGGTAATCCACTGACATTACCTCTGCTCCCAGGGCATATTTTCCCTTATATAAGCTACAATGATTTTTGTATGTGTACCTCACACATGTTTTCTGACTGGCTGAGTACTTCTCTGGTATATTGAATGGACCCCGTTTACAAACGTGGTGCATTACAATATACTCGGCTGCCAATGGCAACTAATTCGGTACTTTGTCGCAGTACCTTTTTCAACCTAAATAACATTAAATGACGGATGATGCGCGGAAATTACCGATGTTTTGCGAATGGAAATTGATGGAAGGGAGCTAACTCTAAATCTGTTTTTCTTGTGTTGGACGGAAAATCTAGCGATGGCTAAAAAAAGATTTGCTTCGCATTCCAATAAATACATTTTGACAAAACGTTCAAATGTAGAGCCTGTCACTATCAAGAAGGGGGTTTACATCGCGGTTACTTTATTAAGACAGTACCTACGGGGAAGAAAGCAAGATGGAAGATTCGAATCGATTGGTTCACAAGGTTGGCTGCAGTGTACGATCCGATACCCCATGCTTCAAACAGTTTAAAATTAACAATGAGGTGTTCGGTAAGATGCATACGTTGTTCACTGGTCCCTTGGGGACCATGGGTTGAGCTACACTCAATATTTGTTCCTCAACCCATGTCCCCATCGTGACCAGCGAACAGCTTATACAGTTCATGGTATACAATGCCTCCTCAACTCGTTATTTTTCCTGATCTGATGGTCGTAGGTTTGGCTTTTGTTTGTGGAATAGGCATTGCCCTCACCGATGTCTCATAAACTGCAGTAAATGTGCATTTTCTGATATCCAAGATGTGCTCGTAGTTGAGTACACTAGCACCGTATACATGTGAGGGATGATTTCATGATTTGCACATTTCCCATTACATAAGCTACAGAGACTACTGTTGATGGTATACAAGATTTGGTTCTCCTCAATTGGTGAACAATTCTTTAACTTTCTCGATCAAATGGTGGCAGTTTTGGCTTATGTTGCAAGCTGAATACGCTTTGCCGGCGCTGCTGTCTCGCAGACTGAAATCCAAGATGTGTTTGTCGTTGAGTACACTATATACATGTCAGAGACAATCTGATGGTGTGCGAGATCATACTTCATTGGTCGATCTCGTCCTGACGGAGACTGGTTTGCAGGTCCATTGTCGAGAGTCATGCTGTTGCTGGAGGAATGCCAACGGTGGTAATTCACGCTTCAGTCACTTCAAGCCAGTTTCTACTTATGTGTAAAAACAGTGCGGTTACATTACAAATAACGTCTGAATTGCACCATACTCCTGGTTATGCTTCTCCTTTCGAGACAGGATACATTGTTTACAGTGCCAACATCATCACTGTTTGTGAACATAGCACTAAGGGATTCCTGTGTTAGATAGAGTCAGTCTTCAGTTTCTGGTAAAAGAGACGGATCTAAGTTCAGCGAATGATCTAAATCTGTCGGTTATTTCTTTTGTCTTGTGTTGCTCAACTAATGATGAAACAAACATTCGCCCACATAGTGTTAAAAAATAAACCTCTGTTTTATGACTTCACTTCACCAGCTGATTTATAAGAAAGACTTAAAACATACGTCAAGGTGGTCATTACATAAATATTAAGAAATTAAAAGAAAATGTTAAACAAGTAATTCCAAATGCAATAACGACGTGACACGTCCTCTGAACAGTTCCGTAATGAAAGTAATCAATCTTTGGGGTGTTTTTTTGCAAAGTTGGCTGAATGTTTGAAGCATATCCACGAAGCTTGAGAGAAAGGACAAATATTTTTCCAACATTATAGCTGACACATTCTCCCTCTAAAAGGAGCATCACTTAAGTACCTACATTTCCCTCAGTCAACATCATTCTCAAAGAAATTGCACAGGGTTCAGTATACTAGGTTCGGGATAACAGACATACCGAATTATACGTATATTGCAACTGACATAACTCGACTATAATCAAGGGTGCAGCCATAAAGCGAACTTGGATGTAATATTTTTTTTCCTTATGAATGATGATGAAGATAGAGTAACATCAACTAAATGTACTCAAACAACAGAATATTTCCATATGAAAATAGGCCTGTCTCGAGGTAATCAATATATGTCTCTTTTCTCTTCCCACCAAAATTACCACTTTGGAGAAGGCCATATTTGGGACATGATTACCCACAATTCCCTCTACTCCATGACGTGATGCTTGGTAATCAGGTCACGTGATGTCAGTGAGTTCTCTCTTGGTAGCATGAAGTACTGATTGTGTGACAGTATAATTTCCTCTGTAGACGGTCTAGATAGTACAATGTAGTGTTGAACAACATGCACGCTTCTACAATATGCAAGCTTGCCTGATTTCGTTCGTAAAAGCACGGATGGTCCTACATCTGCACACAAAATATATGAATGAACCCAACAAGAACACATATAGAGAACACTGCCTATTACGACTTATATATTCCAAAGACAATACACATCAGAGCAAAACAGAACAACACCAGTGAAACTCCCAGGAGAGATTGAAAAATAATAGAATGACTGAAATATGTCATGTGGCCATGCGTAGAAATAGCGATGTTCTCATCATTCTGTGTCATCTCAGATTCGCCCTGATGCTCATTCTATCGGTCTCACAACTGCAATAACAATTGGCTTCAGCCCCACCATCCCTACATCACACAACTAGGACACTTTCGAAGACGGGATATACCTGCATTTTCCAAACATATTCCATAACCTGAATACTGCAAAATCATCCCCTTTACTCCCATGCAGTGTTTTGAGGTCAAATTGAACCTTTCAAAGTGGAAACCGTATATTATTCTGCATTTTCCATTATCACAGCAGATCACCATACTCAGCTCTATGTATGTACGAGAAGACCTGCCATCTTCATGTTATCAATAAGCTGATACCACCTGACTTCAAACACACGCGTACATGAACAGCGATGTCGATTGCACAGATTTTAATATACGTTTAAAAAAATATCTAATTTCCAGAACGGATACGTTGTTTCGTTTTGAAAACACTTTGATCAGGTATGATGAAGATATTTGTCCATTAACTGATCAAAGATATGTTTCCTATAAGTTTCTCCTTATCGGTTTCATTATGACCACGAAAAGGACAAAATACAGCATTTAATTGACTGAAAAACGTTTACTGCTCACGTTGTGTAAATACGTATCTGGTAGCGGTCTGATTGAGAGACTGCCTGCGACATGAGTAAGTGGGCTCGATTGTGTAAGAAAAACACCACTGTTGTCCTCACGTTGATATACACTGAAGAAGGAATAGAAGAATATTTGATGATGGTTGCTAATAAAATTGAATCAAAACATGAAATGGTTATTCGACAGCGATGAATTTCATGAGAGTTTCAAAGTACCGTTTTTAATTTTCAGTTAACACTGTTTTAGTGACTAATGTTTTCATGAAAAGTCATTTTGTCCGAGAGTGTATTACAGTTACCATGAATACAGTTACAAACGTATGATGCATGTAGACTGTAATCGAACAATCTTTATTTCCCAACTCAATCACTTAGGTAAAACTAATGTTAGCCTCTTTTGGTAACTTCACAGATTTGCTTCAGGGGCCTCTTTGATTACACGATGCCATTTAGAAAGTGGTCAAATGTAACATAGCAGCTTAAATCTGTCACTGCGACTTCCACAATAAAATGGTTGTCTAGACTGCAGACTTTGTGTACACCTCTGATGAGTATAAGCTGGCACGGCTCCCATGTTCGAAAGCTATGTTTATACAATGCCATTTGTGGCTGAGCGGGTTAGGTGGCTGACTTTGTGTGATAGCGATTTGGTGCCTTACTTTGAGAGTGTGTGTTCGAATCCTGGTTGGGACTCTACCCCAAAAAGTTCTAACATTTGCACGTCACTAGGAAAGTGTAATCCCGAATGTGACATATGTTACAGGAGCCTCAATTACTTTTTTGCATGCTACTGATAACACTAGCGGTTCAGTGATCAACCACTTTATCAGTGAAGGCGCTGTTGTTTATACATCAATTGCCAATATGGCAAATCCTAAAGGAATACTGATTCAGCACTTCATGACAGTATCAAATGTTTCACAGTTTCCACTTCCATCTAAAACTGAGTAAAACACCAACGTTAATCATTCGCCGTCAGTACTCCGCCCCCCCCCCCCTCCAGCTGTGTTATTAGTCTCTAGTATTTCCAGAAGGTCGGTATCATTAGACGATAGATGACTGAACAACGCTCTCTCTTGACCATTTTTTATGAGCCGCCTAAGAGTTTGACATGGGCTTTACACGAGCAAAGGCATATTGCAACATTTGTGACATTGATGTCATGTTTAGATGTATGAGATCAAAACTGTCTGGAGAACTGTATGTTTGGAGGATATGATTATGTCAAGAGCTTTATGATGGTCCTTTCCAGTGGACGGAAAAGTTGCTTAATATGGAAAGTTAATTAATTTGGTACATTCTTGAACATCCGGTACAATCTTGTTTATGCCATACGCCTATTGTGTTGGTAATAAAACGTCAAATGTATTAGTTTGCATCTCACATTGGAGAGCATGTCACAGGACAGGTACCACTGTAATCGATAAGCCCACACAGTCACACAAACCCTAACTGAATATACAAGTTCCCATTCGATCACAGAATACCTAAAGTTCACACTTGTTCGTACAAATACTGATATTCGAATTGACGATCAAAACTGAGTGTTGCGATTATTTCATGAACCTTCTTCACTCAAATTATAAAATGCATTCTCACCGCATCAGCACAAAATGTTTCCTACAGGAAAACATTTCTATGCCCAAGTGAACATGTTAATCAATGACAGAGGATGTGTTACGAGTTCCACACAATATATTTGTGAATTCAGACAAGGAGGTGCGTCAGGTGCAACGTTGTCATACGTTACGGTGTACAAGGTCTTGTGTCTGGGGAGGGTGCATCCAACTCAACGTGTTACGAGCTGACTCAGTTTCGTTCCATCCAATTTCCCGCTTAAGTCAGGAGATCGCCGATAAGGCCTGAGGGAAGTATTCCTCCCCTTTACGAACTGCTCTGTGTCCAAGGTTACTTGAGTAAATTGACGGATATTTGCCCTAGCTTTGCAAAAAAGCCTCCGTCTACTCCTTTGAGTAGTATTAAGGTCAGACATAAACATCATGCTAGACAAAACTGTAGCTCATGTGAACGTTAACCATGATTGAAGGAGGACATAGTCTTAAACCCCGATGCAGGTTCAGCAGGTGTTGGATGGTTAGACAGAAACGGATCACGCTTGTTACCTTGTGTGGATGCATAACCTGCTTTGTTGAGGGTCTGGGGCAAATATGTAATCTTGTGTCCACTGAGCATAAACAGTATTGTTAGTTGAGATAATTTAAGCAAACTGCTTATATGTATGGGTGTGAAATGCTTGATCACGCATTTGTAGCAGTGTTTTTTTTATTTATTTTACAAATCTCAAATCAAGTCATTCACTAAAGTAACATGAGAATGAAGATTTTTATGGATATCAACTTCTTATATGAGAACACGGAGTTAATGCTTGCTCCTTCATCAGGTGATTGAGAATGGGGTACAGAGCTATATTTATATGTACAAGTAAAACAATAAGAAAGTAACAAGTGGAATGAATTAACGAAAGCTGGAAGCCAGTATAAACAAGCGCTGATTGGAAGTCAACAGTTATGATAACAATGATGGAAGCCAATGGTAATACATTACAGATGATAGGATATGTTTACATAACACAAATAGGGGATAAGGACGATGTACATGATTGGGGATAAGGATGGAAGGCAATGGTGATACATTACGCATGATTGGATGATTTTTACATAACACATGATTGGGGATTAAGGATTACATGAGGGTTGATGATGTACAAACACAAGCAGATAAGGATGTACACGGGTAGATTGGCTATACATGAATTACATAGATAGGATGTACACAGAGAGATGAGATTAATAAATCCCAGGCACTTGGTAGGTACACTCCTTGGTCACGGTTGATTGCTGGTTTCTGTCTCCGGATCTCGATGGCCTCTTCCAGTTTCCTTTGGTGCCAGTTGTTGTTGTTGGTAGATAGTATCCTAGTGTCCTCCCATCGCACTGAATGTCCAGGGTTCTTGAGAATGTGTTCAGAGATGGCCGATGTCTGGTCGAGTTTGCTGACTGAGGTCTGGTGTTCCTTCATTCTGGTGTTGATTGGTCTCAGCGTTTCTCCAATGTATAAGTCGCCCCAGCTGCAAGGGATCTGGTAGATGCATCCTCTCGGGTTAGGGGGTTCACAGATGGGTCCTTTACCTTTGGCTTTTAGGTAGGTCTTGATGATCTTGCCACTGGAGAAGGTGACATCGATGCTGGCTTTGGTCTTGATGAGGCGTGATATTTGATGACTGATGGGGCCAAGGTAGGGTATGGTTACTCTGATGGGTGATGGAGAAGGCTTGAGGCGGGGTTCTCGGTCCTTGAGGGTCTTGTTGATGGTGGCTATGACGAGCTGGGGAGGGTAACCGTTGAGTGTGGTGAATGTCTTTCTGAGGTGGTCCAGTTCATTATTTAGGGCATCAGGGTGGCAGAGGGCTTTAGCATGTCTGGCAAGGGTGGCGATGATAGCTTGCTTGATCTGAGGATGGTGGCAGGAGTTGTAGTGGATGTACTGGTCGGTGTGCGTCGGCTTGCGGTATACTGAGGTTCTCAGTCCATCGTCTGTGGTGTGGACGGATACATCAAGGAAGGGCAGGTGTTGGTTGGTCTCAGTCTCCATGGTGAACTTGATTCTTGGATGTTGGTCGTTGGTCTGGGGTCGTTGACATTGGCGATGATGGTGAATGTGTTGTCGACTTTGCGGTACCAACAGAGGGGCTGGATCATCCTTAATCCCCAATCATGTGTTATGTAAACATCATCCAATCATGCGTAATGTATCACCATTGGCTTCCATCATTGTTATCATAACTGTTGACTTCCAATCAGCGCTTGTTTATACTGGCTTCCAGCTTTCGTTAATTCATTCCACTTGTTACTTTCTTATTGTTTTACTTGTACATATAAATATAGCTCTGTACCCCATTCTCAATCACCTGATGAAGGAGTAAGCATTAACTCCGAAACGTTGTGTTCTCATATAAAGAAGTTGATATCCATAAACATCTTCATTCTTATGTATTTCACTTCTAAATGCCCTTCAAAGACTTAAAGTAACATGATTCATACACATCATTGTATGTTAAGTGTTCATTTGTCCTATGTTGTCTTATTCTTGCCGAATGCCACCTCTATACATCTTCACCTTTTTCTTCTACTTCCTGGAACCTTGTCAACAAGAAGTTCCCTTAACTTCCTCCCTATTCTTAGTCAGGCAACCCATTCTTTGGGATTTTCCCTTCTCTATTTATACGACGCATCAAAGACTTCCTTATTGGCTGTTGTGTCCTCTGATCTTACTTACTTTGGCCACCTGTTTTCCTCCTCACTCCACTAGCTGTTGTTGAGCAGGAAACATCTTTCCCTTTCCCAGGCTTAGCTCAAGAAAAGCTTCATTCTCTAGCAAATAAAGCTTATCATCTCATCACCATTGTGTCCTGTTGTCTTGAGCAACAGCCCAGAGCCAAACTAACGAAACACGGCTACACATCTATCTGTGAGGAAATCAACAGTTTCTTTCTGTTGGAGCATGTCAAAAATAACATCGAGCAATGTATTAGTGAACACTTTGTGGTTTTATGTTTGGTCAACATTAATAATATTGTTATCATACCATTTGGGATTCAGACGCACAGTCCTGTTATAAGTGGGTAACAAGTCCGGAATGTCACTATATCGTGTCAAATTAAAGAAACAAAACATCTTTCCATTCTGTGTTCTTGTCAGCAATGCGTAATAATGAAATACAGAATCAAACTGATATGAATCCATATATTGTTTGCAACTTCAGTCAACAGTATTGACCTTGATGGAGACAACAGGAGAGAGGTTCAACACGAATATGTTTTTTTAATTATTATTAGAGAGTCACAAACAGTGCTGAAACCACTTTGGCCAGTGGAACTAAAGTCAGCAACAATTCCGTACAATTTGTGTGCCAAGAAACACCACTGTAAAATACTACCATTAAAAGTGGCATCATCTGAGATTCAGCTCCAGACGTCTATACTTCCCGGACACTCATTGGAAACAGCTGTCACAATGTCGCTATCAAATTCATTGTGGAGTTATATCATAGGTTTATTTAAGAAACTGACCCCTAACGTAATGGCTAGACTGCGTGCTTGTTACTCGTCTCCATCATGGACTGTGTATCAGGTAACTGGAACTGATGTTAACGATGCAGGCCAAAGGCAATTACTTCAACACGCTTACTGTGACGCTGTAGCCACGTTGTTAAGTGGAACTTATGTCCGTAACAATATCCAACACTTTGTGTGTTTAGTAAAAAGCACTCCAAATTAGACCCTTAAAGTGGCATCATCGATCAGGCAAGCCGCGCAGGTTCAGATCCTGCCATCCATACATCTGTTACCTCCAGGACAGTCATTACAAACAACTGTCTCAATATCAAATTCTTTGTTGAACTATATTATAGTTTTGTATAAGAAATTGTCTCCTAACGTAATGACGGGATTGGGTGCATGTTACTCGTCTTCATCGTGGAATGTGTATCAGTGACTCTGCATTATAGTTTTATTTAAGAAATTGTCTCCTAACGTAATGACGGGATTGGGTGCATGTTTCTCGTCTTCATCGTGGACTGTGTATCAGTGACTCTGTACGTGGCAGCTATGTGTGTCAAATAAAAACACCCAAGGAAAGAGACCGGGGCCTTCAGAGGAAACAAGCTTAAGTATACGTTGTTTTTTTCACGTTTCAGTTTGAAATGTTGCCAATTTCATTCCAGATAACTTTCTGGTGAATGGAAAGGTAACTAAGCCCATATTCCAAGTGTTTCCTAAGAGAGGTTCCATGTGTTCTGAAAAGTTTCGGGAATTTGTTATATTCTGTAGTGTTTTCAGAACTTGCCCCTAGGAAGATGTAAGAAACGCATGGCTGAAATGTCAGAAAGAAAACAATAACGAAAAGAAAACCTGCTACTCTTGCAAAAAAGCCTAATGATGCTACTTTTGTATCATAATCGAAACCTGTCTTTGCTTCTGATATTTTGTCGGTGCCTGGAAATATTTTGTCATCATTGCAACTAACCAAAGCAGCAACACATATCGATGTAACAAGAACATACTCGATGCAACAAGAAGACAATCAAAATAACAAGAAAATAACTGAATTAACGAGCAAATACTCCCAAGCACCGACAGGATAATTGAAGTCAACGAGAATGTGCGCTGAAAAATGTACTTCGTGTTACAAAGGTGACACCGTTAGGCTTTCGTACTCTGTGTATGTGGGAATAAAAAGAATAAGTGGAAATATAAGTCTTATGAATGTTCAGTGGAGTAATAATGTGATTGGCAACCTTGACCTATGGATATACTGGCTACTGACGTAAGACAGGACGTGTTCCCGTGTCGTCATAATGCCGTGCACAGTACTGTCCAGTAAACTGTACAGTAAATTGTACAGTGTGTCATGTGTATACAGTATATATTGGTATATTGGAATGGTTTGTCTGACCTTACCTTGATAAACGAAATCACGAAAACTACTCCCATTATTTTTCTTGACTTATATTTTAGTATTATTATTCCGAATCCACGCTGTGTGCTGATAATTGTAAAATATGTACACTACTGATATAGAACTTGATCCACTGAAGGTATGGTTAGGAACCATAGTTATTCATTTATCATAATTCAGATCGGTGCTTATAGAGTTAAACATAGAGGTGAACATTTAAGGAGAATCCAGCCCACATATCGCTGTATTGATTGCACAAATGACTGACCATGTGATCGGTCCAAACATTCAAGGTGGATTGATTTCCTTTCAGAACAATGAAAGTAACATCAAATGCCACAGGTAGCAAACCTATTCAATACTTCGTTGCTTTATATTCATGAGATAGTTTGAGATACTGCAACCAGTTACTATTCCAACGGAAAAACATCGAATCTAATCAAACAAATAAGATGTTTCGCTTGTTTCTTCTGAAATCGTCAGTCAGTGTTTTTTTTTTTTAAATCCGTTTATTGTGACATATACCTCTACTCCCAATGCATATTGTGCCTTACATAAGCTACACTGATTTCCCTTGATGGTATACAATACTTGTTTCTCCTCAATTCGTTAACTTTCTCGATCAAATGGTGGCAGTTTTGGCTTTTGTTTCAAGTGGAATACGCTTTCCCGGCGCTGTCTCGCAGACCGAAATCCAAGATGTGTTCGTCGTTGAGTACACTATATACATGTCAGAGATCATACTTGATTGGTCGATCTCGTCCCGATGGAGACTGGTTTGCAGGTCTATTGTCCAGAGTCATGCTGTTGCTGGAGGGATGCCAACGGTGGTAATTCACGCTTCAGTCATTTCAAGCAAGTTCTGAAACCAGATTCTACTTATGTGAGTGAGTGAGTGAGTTTAGTTTTACGCCGCACACAGCAATATTCCAGCTATATGGCGGCGGTCTGTAAATAATCGAATCTGGACCAAACAATCCAGAGATCAACAACATGAGCATCGATGTGCGCAGTTGGGAACCGATGATATGTGTCAACCAAGTCAGCGAACCTGACCACCCGATCCCGTTAGTCACCTCTCACGACAAGCATAGTCGCCTTTTATGGCAAGCCTGTGTTGCTGAAGGCCTATTCCACCCCAGGACCTTCACGGGTTCTACTTATGTGTAAACTCAGTGCGGTAATATTACAAATAGCCTCAAAATTGCACCATCACTTCTGAAGCTTCTGATAAAAATCATCTTTAAAGTCAGAGTAAATTGCTTTCTGTGCCCACATCATCACAGCTTGTGAACAGAGCACCAATGGATTCCCGTGTTAGATAGAGTCAGTCTCCAGTTTCCGGCACAGGAGATGGATCGGAGTTCATGTAATTCATATAAATCAGTCGGTTATTTCTACTGCGTTCTGTTGCGCAAATGATGACGATACAAACCTTCGCCCACAGAGTGTAAAAACTAGTCGGAACCTGTGTTTTTTTCAAGAAATTACCTCCGTTCACCAACTGAATTATGAGAAAGAGTTAAGGCATAAAGTCAAGAGGGATAATTATATAAATATGATGAAATGTAAAAAAAAATGTTAAACATTAAAAAGCGCAAAGACAGCGTGACAGTTTCGTATTCAAATGCTAGGAGAGCAGCCCCACTATACAGTTCGTCACAAGGTTCCGGATAATACACACATAGAATTATTCTTTCATTGCAACTGCCAAAAGTCGACTATTGACAAGGGTGTACCCGTAATGTCGATGTTTGTGTATATTGATTTTTTTTAGATGTATCAAGATGAATAAAGAGTAACATTGCTCATAACTGTACTTTTACTGTTATTTCATGTGATTATGTTGCTACCAGGGAATGTTCAGCTGCACTAGTCCCTTAGATATTGAGATAATAACATATCGTAGCTAAATGTACTCGAACAACAGAATATTTCCAAATGAAAATAGACCTGTCTCGACGAAATCAATATATGTCTCTTTATCCAAAATTACCACTCTGGAGAAGGCCATATTTGGGACATGATTACCCACAATTCCCTCCACTCCATGACGTGATGCTTGGGAACCAGGTCACGTGATGTCAGTGAGTTCTCTGTTGGTAGCATGAAGTACCGATGTTGTGACAGTATAATTTCCTTTGTAGACGGTCTAGATAGTGCAGTGTAGTATTGAACTAGACGAATCTACAGTATAAAAGTTTGCGTTATTTTGTTACGTTTGTAATTTCATGGATGGCCCTACATCTATACGCAAAATATATGTATGAACTAATCAAAGTCACATATATGTGCTTTTATTCACAGGCATTACAATGATAGTGGACATAATAGTGGAGGAATGTGGCCATACAGGGGCGGTGGGTTGGCCCAGTGATTGAAGGGCCGGCTTGGCACGAAGGAGACCCGAGTTCGATACTCCACATGTGTGAAACTCATTGTTTGTAGAAGCATGGATCTGCACACAAAAAATATGTACGAATCCAACAAAACACGTATAGATAACGCTGTACATTGTTACATATATTACAATGACAATGCACATAAAGGTGGAGGTACAACATTCTGCGGCCATACAGGGGCGATTAATCCAGTGGTTAAAGTTCCCACTCGACACGCCTGAAACCGTTTTTCGATTTTCCATATGGGTACAAAGTGTGAAACTCATTGCTGGGCTGCCCTACCGTGATATTACTTTAGCTAAAGGTGGCATATGACGAGTGGATGTACAATTACAATACAAGGCGACTATGATTATCGTAAGCGGCGACTAACGGGCACAGTTTCACGCTCGCTGACCTGGTTCACACATGTCATCTGTTCCTAGTTCCGCACATCGATGTTCATGCTGTTGATCACTGTACTATTTAAAGACCGCCGCCATATAGCTGGAATATTGCTGAGTGCAAACTAAACTCACTCACTCTCTCCCGTGCAGTGTTTTAAACCTGAAATCAAACCTTTCAACGTGAAAACGGTATATGTTTTTTTTCCCTTCCTTGTTTTTTGTCCATTATCACAGCGGAACAACTAGTACTCATCTATATGTAGGTATGCGAAAACCCTATCATCTCTATCTTATCAAATAGTTGATACCATATGACTTCAAACAAGACAGTACACGGACAGAGACGCTTTTCACATGGATTTTTGATATACCATTGAAACAAATATCAATTTCCAGAAGGAATAAGTGGTTTCCTTTCGAAACACTTTGATCAGGCATGATGAAGATGTTTGTCCATTTAACTGATCAAGGATATGTCACATCACTTTTTCCATAAGTATCTTATTATCGGCTTCTTTATGATTACGAAAATGATAAAATACTGCTTTTAACTGACTAAAATAACGTTTACTGCGCACGTTGTGTAAATACGTGTCTTGGAACGGTCTGATTGAGAGATTGCATGCTACATGAGTGATTGGGCTTGATTGTGTGAAAAAAAACCACTGTCTTCTTCATGTTGATGTACGCAGATGAAAGTGTAGAAAAATATTTGATGATGGCTGCTAATAAAATTGATTCAGAACGTGAAATGGTTATTCGGCAGTACCGTTTTTTTATTTTTAGTGTACAGTGTTTTTAGTGACAGATGTTTTCGTGAAAAGTCATTTTGTCCGAGAGTGTATTACAGTTGCCATGAATACAATTACAAACGTATAATGCATGTAGACTGTAATCGAACAATCTTTGTTTCTCGACTTAAGCACTTAGCTAATACTCCTGACAACCCTGCACGTTTGGTAACTCCTCAGATTTGCATCAGGAACCTCTTTGATTGCACGATTCCATTTAGAAAATGGTCAAATGTAACATATGTTGGTCAGTTGCCTAAACCAGCTCAGCCACCACGGCGTTCACAAAAACGGAAGTCGGACAACTGGTAGTCTAGACTGCGGACTGTGTGTACCAGTATGGTCTGTGTAAATTGGCAGGTCTCCGACTGCCGAAAGCGATGACTATAAAATGCCAAATGGGTTAGACGGCTGTCTTTGTGTGCTGGCGGTTTGGTGTCTTACTTTGAGGTTTTGTGTTCGAATCTTGCTTGGGACTTAAGCCTAAGAAGTATTAGAATTTGTACCTTACTAGGAAAGTGTAGTCCCAAATATAACACTTTGCGAAAGCCTCTTGTTGCAATGTCATACATGATCAGATTCATGTGCACACTCATATATTTGGTTTAGCATCAGTTTCATATAGGCTGAAACGTCCGATTCCCAGGTACTTTTTGACAATCCTTCAGTGATCGATCACTTTATCAGTGAAAGTGCTGTTGTTTATACATCAATTGCCAATATGGCAGATCCCTAAGGAATACTGATTCAGCACTTAAACAGTATCACATGTTTCACAGTTTCCACGTCCATCTAATGTTGACTTTCCATTTCTTGCTCAAACGTAACATTTCCTTCTTAAAAGCCAACGTTAATCACACGCCGTCGCTACCCCCGACCTCACAACCATAATTAGTCATTCTGTGCTGAGCGATCAAATCGTGTAGATTATATATGTTAAGCTGATAAGGATGCTTCGTCACCAAACACCAGCCTCTGGACCAGGAATAAAGCAGCAGTGTTATTAATCCCCAGTATTTACAGAGGGTCTGTATCTTCTGATAACTGACACTGTGTACACCGCCCTGATTCTAATAGGTCATTAAACGATAGATGACTGGACAACGCTCTTTATTGACAATCTCCCATCGTTCAAGATGAGCCGTCTATGAGCTTGACGTGGGCTTTATACGACCAAAGGCGTACTGCAACATTTGTGGCATTGATGTCGTGTTTAAATATATGGGATCAAAGCAGTCTGGAGAAATTATGTTTGCAGGATATGATTATGTCGAAGATCTTTATGAGGGCCATGTCGCCGGTAAAGTTGGTTAATTTGGAAAGTGTATTTGGTACGTTCTTAAACAAATCCTGTTTATACCATACACCTATTATGTTCGTAATAAAACATCAAGCGTATTAGTTTGTAAGTCAGATTGGAGAGCATCTCACGGGACGGCTACCACTGTACTCGATAGGCCCACATAATCCAAGAAAATCTCATTAAATGAACAAGTTCTGATTCCCTCACAGAATCCCTAAATCCCTCAGTTACCCTTACAAATAGGGATGTTTGGAGTGACTGGGTGTTGCGATGACTTCATAAACTTTCTTCACGCAAATTATTAAGTGAATCTCAGGTGCATTCTCACCTCATCAACACATTTTTTCTATAGTTTTATTTGAAAGGAAAAGGCAAGGATAACTTTGACCTAGAGGATAATTTCTTTAATGACACAAGATATTTTACGAGTTCAACACAGTATATATAACAATGCAGACAAGGAGGTAAGTCAGGTGCAACGTTGTAATACGTTACAACGAGGTATTATGTCTGGGGAGAATACATCCACCTCACCTCCACATGTTACAAGCTGACTTTGAGTTACACGCAATACATTTGTGAATGCAGTCAAGGAGGTCTGTCAGGTGCAACACTGTAATACGTTACAGTGTACATAGTCTTGTGTCTGGGTAAACATGTGACATGTTACAACCTGACACAGTCTGGTTCCATCCAATTTCCGCCAACATGAGGAGCAGATAACTGATAAGGCCTGAGGCGAGTACTCCTTCCCTTTATGAACTACTCTATGTCCAAGGTTAGTTGAGTAAATTGACAAGTATTTGCCCTAGCTTTGCAAAAAAAGAGCCCCGTCTACTCCTTTGATGGAATGAAATGTATTAAGGTCAGCAGCAAACAGCACGCTAGACAAAACTAATGCTCTTGTGAACATTAACCACGAATGAAGGAGGGCTTAGTCGTGAGGTTCGGCGACGGTTACTGATGGGTCGTTGGACAGAAACGGATCAAGCTTGTTACAGTGTGTGGAGTGAAAACGTGTTTTGTTACATATGTAATACTGTGTCAGCTGGGCTCAAAGAATAGTGTTATTACATGTAGAGTTGACTTAAGAAATCGTATTAAAGCTTGCTCGTGCTTTCATCTGTGTTTAATTCGACATGCTTGTGTCCAATATAAAATCGTTTTACTTTTTGGTGCAACCCTGAACACGAATTTCGTTATATGTTGGGGTCAACATAAATAATATTGGTATCACATCGTTTGGGATTCAGTCACATATTTCTGTTATATGTGGGAAACATGTCAAGGATCGTATCACCATATCGCGTCAAAATAAACAAAGACATGTTGGTATTATTATTAGTTACGCGGTGTCTTGAAAGGGTGTAACTTGCAAAATTCCGCATCTTCCTGAGGCGCAGCCGTACACCCTTTCAAAAGACCGAGTGACGAATTGGATTCAGCTGTAAAAACATCATTTCTCTACCAAAAGATGAGTGTGCGGGCATGATTTCGGCACGACATTTGGCGAGTTTGTTGATGACGTTGTGTCAGGATAGGTTTATGACGGGACGTCGGGGTCTGATCCCGTGATGACGTAAACGTTGTCAAACTGTGTTGGGGTGAATACGACGAAGTCCTGGGATGGTCCAGGCAGCCATGAGTGCAGTTTGGAACCTGTGGCGAAGATGGGTCACTCTACGCGTGGACGTCCAGAACGTGGCCGATCCATGGCGTCATTCGTGTTCTGGTAGTGTCTTACCAGCGCACAAATGGTGTTCCGGTTGCAGTGGAAATGTGTGGCCACTTGTCGTTGAGACATTCCCCACTAACCATCCCTATGGCCTCATGACGTTGTGCTTACGTTAGCCTTGTCATGCCATGCGTTTCAATAATCGTTTAATTGTTTGAACGATAGCAAGGGCAGGGGTTGAGCTTTCCAAAGTGACAGTATTGTGCGGCATTCATTTGCTCTGTTTCTCTTTCCCGGAATGCACATGCAACAACGTATTACAAGTCTCATGGACAAAACCACTGACGTCACGGAACGTGGAACGTGCTTGCATGTTGGATACATGTCACTAATCTCTGAGTTTAAATCCTTATGTGTCTACACAGGTTTGATAAATTTAGATTTTAATTTTTTGTGTGCACAGTTTCTTTATGTGCCTGGTATATGTATACAAACAAATAGGAAATTGAGGCAACAGTTTTATTACCTTGTTTATGCTTATAATTGTATAATTGTATACGGCGACATTGAAATTTCCTTATTCCATCTGAGGTCAAGGTGATTCGTACAACCCGCGTAATGTGTCACGAGACAGACTTGACGGGGTGTGCGGTTCGCAAACACTGACAAATCTGCCTACATGTTTTCGTATGCTTTGGCTAATAACCAATAAGAATTCGACAAATTTATCTTAAGGGTAGTAAGTGTTGATATCATCCTTGTGCAAGATTGAAATTGAGAAATATAGAATGCTGCCTCCTTGTGTGATACTCTAGTCTTGATATTGAGGAAGACAGTACACAATCATGCAATTACTTCGGCGTAACAAGTCGGGTTTTTTTGTTGTGTAATCTTGTGTATCTTGTATAATCGTCAATGTAAGCAATGTTTGTATTGTGAATGGGGAGTCACCAGAGGCACTTGTCATAGTGTGCAGCAGTACATATATAGTGATGCCATGTTTTATACAAGGTCCCTCTTAACAATCTCGTTATGTAAATGAGGTCCCTCTTAACAATATCCTTATGTGAATGAGGTCCATCTTAACAATCTCGTTATGTGACTGAGGTCCATCTTAAGTGAATGAGATCCCTCTTAACAATCTCCTTACGTGACTGAGGTCTATCTTAACAATATCCTTATGTGAATGAGGTCCCTCTTAACAATCTCGTTATGCTCGTTATGTGAATGAGGTCCATCTTAAGTGAATGAGATCCCTCTTAACAATCTCCTTATGTGACTGAGGTCTATCTTAACAATATCCTTATGTGAATGGGGTGTATCTTAACAATATCCTTATGTGAATGAGGTCCATCTTAACAATCTCGTTATGTGAATGAGGTCCCTCTTAACAATCTCGTTATGTGAATGAGGTCTATCTTAACAATCGCCTTGTGTGAATGAGTCCACGGTGTTAGTAGGTAAGAGTAAACAAGTACAACATTTAGTCATGTGAGACTCTGCGCACACAATGCCGTTATTTGAAAGTCAGCACAAACAGTGTTACATGAGAGTCAGTACAAACAGTGTTATCTTCGAGTGGGAACAGTGTTATATGGCAGTCAAGAACAGTGTTTTATGGGAGTCAACTTGAGGGAGGTGTAGGGGTGGGGGTCGCAAATGAAACTCGTAAGTGAGATAGTCGACACAAGCAGTATTTTGTGAAAGAGCCATCACAAACAAAGTTATGTGAGGGAAACAGCAGTTGGTCAGTCAACACAAACAACATGTTACACGCGGGAGTCAAAGATGACCATGCTATAGCAGACAGTCACTGAAAGCGCCCCTGTTATGTTTGGAGTGGATAGGGACACTGACATCACTTTAAGTAATAACTTGGTAACTTCCCATCTTACCCCGCCGTAACATTACAGATGAGATACAGACACATCACAAGTGCCACGTGGCCACGGCTCCTATGCAGGGTTAATCACGACATATCATTTGAAAACGAGCCACTGAGCTCCACACAGAGACACACTCGCGACAACAGCTGCCCCGCACAGTGAGAGTGCCGTGGTCCACCTCCTAACTGAATAGATACGGCTGAAGGGATGCCGTACTGCCACGAGTCTAGTTAAAGCTGTGAAGTAGTAATGACACACTCCCTGACACTGAGCGGTTTTCAGCTGTCCATTTGTGGTGTCTCTCCAATCCATCTTCATCGCGGAATTGAACTTCACCTTGTCACACAGGATTGCAGGTACTGATTCCGAGTATAGTTGTTTGGTGGCATGGGACTGTTTTGATGACATGATAATGCCTTGTTCATGAACAACTTTTAGGCATCTGACTGCCAGTAGGCAAACGATTCCTTTACATGTGATGGATGACGGTTAAAATCCTTTTCAATCTTAAGGTAAGAATGATTAATTGGTTCCTCGGTCACCCGCTCTGAGTGTATAGGGTGAGAAAAAAAAATTATACAAGATCTGAAGTGAGACAATTGAACGAGAAAGGTTGTAATACTCTTCGAAATCTGCAGAAAAACAGATCGGAATTCTGTTTAATCCTCAATAATTCCCCATGATGTTTCCATTTGGGATAGCTGTGCTTCTGTGCCAGTGTACCGACATGTCGCTGTCACAAGACGTCGTCAACCTCGCTGTCATCGCTCCGAGAAATGAAAGTCGAATGTTTTCCATCCGACATATTCAACCCGTCATTCAATACGTCATTGAGGAATTCAAAAACAAGAGTTTGCTGGTTGGGCTCAATGTTTCTGTTCGTTATGGAGATTCGAAATGTGATTCAAAGGAGGCCCCACTGAAAGCTTTTGATTTCTACATGGCTGATGAAGTCAGCGTGTTCCTGGGTCCCATCTGCGATTACAGCCTGGCGCCAGTGTCCCGTTATGCGCCATATTGGAACCTACCCGTGCTCTCACCAGGTGGTTTTGCGCACGATTTCGGGGCAGATAAATTGGATGAGTTCCCCACACTGACCAGAACAGGTATGACCTTCAACTCCCTTGCCAAGTCAACCATAAGTTTGTTCAAACACTTTAACTTCATACACGCCAAGGTTATCTATGACCAGAGTGGCCATTCCGGAATTACGCCAAAGTTCTGTTTCTTGGCAGCGTCTGCTATTGTGTATTACAGCAAGGTGGAGAAGTTGGAATACTCTTTCCACATCTACCTGCCCGACGTGCACGCCATTGACCACATGTTGAAACAAGAGGTCGGGAACATGTATTCGGGTGAGTAACAACGCACGATTACGTGAGAAGGTCAGCCAATCAGTCAGTCAGTCAGTGTGAAAAAGGTACTTCAAGAGGGCCAAGCCCTCACGAATGAATGCTCAAAACAAGGACCATTCCTCTTACTGCTAAAACTTTACGTTAGATTATAAAGCCTAGGACAGAATAGCCTAGAGTAGATGAATACTACAATCGCTTTTATGCCAAGGGTGCCTGTTCACAACTGTGATTAAACTAACAGCACACTTAGTCCCGAGGGGTACGTGCGTCTGCTGCTTTGGCGAAATAAGTCTCAGTATCTTTACGTATTAATACCAACTAACAATGTAATGTTGATGAACGTAACAAGTATGGAGCAATATTTCGAGATGACACCGATGAGCCCATCTTTCCTGTGTTTCATAAAAAGTGAGTGAGTGAGTTTAGTTTTACGCCGTTTCTCAAAGTGATAAAGGCTTACTGAAGCGGTACACAGATGAAACTGTCGTATCGCGATATGAAGGAAATACCGCAATGCCAGCATACCGTTACACCAGGTTATATTCCAACATACCGTTACACCAGGTTATATGCCAACATACCGTTACACCAGGTTCTCCCATTTGTCTCTAGCTATTTAGTAGACAATGACAAAGGATCATGACTGGATCGGCATATGGTAAGGAAAGTCAAACTGATCTGATTTTTATGAACCGATTGAATCCATGACTTTTTGCTGGACATGGACTCTCCCGCAACTACCCCTAAGAGCCAACACAGGCGGAAGATTGAAAATAGCGTTGGAAAAACACTGTGCATCATCACGATTTGTGTGAATGTAAGAAGATGACCTGTTTGTTAAAATTGATTACCTAATTTCAGCCGGGCGGTTAGTGCTGAGATAATTTTCATGGCGAGATATTGATCAGTGCAATACATTTATGCGCACGATTTGCTTCACATGGCCTGTAAACAAGTCAGTAATTGTCACTCAAAATGCATCAATAGATCATAAGGTTAGCCGTACACTAACACTCCTCCTAATGTCGATTATCCTAATCAATATTTCTGAAATATCTGTATATGTGCGATAACATTTGCAAAGAAAATCGTGTCTTCTCAACTGCCTTTAAACGGCATCAATGAGCTGGTATAGTCACATTTTGTATGTATCACTTGTACTGATGGAAGTGAAAGACAGTGTGAATGTGATTTGTAATATAATGCTCATTCTACAAAATCGAATATCGACAATTTAACTATTCAGTCTTCAATAAATTTAAATTGGCGTGAACCAGTTATAGCCAGCATTGCCTGACAAGACTTGGGCTTAACTCGTTGATATAGTATGTCTTTACATGAATGATCAGACTTGGTCTCATTTCGCCTGTGTATGACTTCATATGACGCAATATGGCACAGTATGTATCAGTACTTCTGAGTATCAGGTCATATGTCAATGGACTGGGACTACCTACATCAGTCAGTGCCTCCATGTCGCTAGCACTAACGGTATGTTTAGAATAATCTTCATCATGACACAGTAGCAACGCCATTTGTTCATGTCTCCCCTGTCTCACACCGAGATGGTCCGAGGAAGAATTGGTCTTCAGTAACCCATGCTTGTCGTAAGAGGCGACTGACGTAATTGTCATCATACCTGTTGCGTTGCGTAGATTGATGCTCGTGGTACTGCTCATTGGATTGTCGGGTCCATGCTGGACTAATCAGAGACCGCCTCCATGTAATTGAAATATTGGCGAGTGAGGCATGAAACAACAACACAACGTCTTGGTGGTGAATCAGAAACCAACCAAACAGCTCCTCTGTCTCGTCTGCCACAGGGGCTTCAACTGTTGGTTTTTTGCAGACTTAAAATTTGATAAACTAATGACGTTAGGAATGCAGCTGCCCTACTGCCTCGTGCTACAAGTGTTAAAAATCAATGTCAATGGCGGTAAGTCCTGTACAACATGCGATGGCAATGTTTGTCGGAGCCGTTCGTGAAAGTAGAAAGTCTGATGAAAGACCAGCAATGCCATCATGACTATAACATCCTTAAGTCAAAGGTTTCATTATGTTACAGCTGAAGCAACAGTATTCACTGCATCGTATTCAGTACTTATGCATCTTCGTCGTATACGTTTGAAAATATAATATAAATTCACTCTGATTTAAGGGTTTGTGGAACGCGACCGTCAAGCCAAAAACCCACATTCAAATCATCAGTTGACTGCAACATATGAAAATAATGGCAACGTCATTGGAATCTGCTTTGACTTAACCGTTGGGTCTGTTACCGCCAATAGCAACACGCTTATACAATCAGTGCGACCTGAACGATGACCGACGTTTACAGTTGGTGACCATGAAAGGAATGGAACCTTCGTCGTCGATTCGACGAGTGAACGATTTACCCACTTGGCTACCATACCACTCTAACCGTGCTTATGATAAATCTACTTCTACTAAAAAGGATCACGCCGAAGACTCGGGTTCGATTCCCAACATGGACACAGTACGCGAAACCCATTTCTAGTGCCCCCTACCATGATATTGCTGGAGTATCAATAAAAGCAGCTTGGCTTGAAACTGAACTCACTCACTTACACCATCAACGCGCCATTAGTCACACCTTAATTTGTTATTTCTAGTCCACTTATCTGAAGCAAATTATAACAACCTGTCTCTTAAACTAGCTCTCTGAGATTTTTTTTCGAAAAACACCAACCTCTTTCCCTGAACGAATCAAGTCCGAAATTTAATAGTAAGGCTTCGCTTTCGAAATAGCGCACTACCACGAGGTAAAAACTATTCTACGTCGCTGAACCTCGTTCCTTCAATCAAGCGTTTAAACACTAGTTACTCCGACCCTTGGATTCACTGCCCCGACCTCCGTGAATCCCCGTCTTACCCCCGAGCATCATTTTCCCTTCAGTGTAATGGGCAGGAGAGCCAAGCACGGAGATAGAAACGAGAATTCTTCAGTTGCGAGGGAAACTGATGTAAATCGCTAATTGCCTTCCGCGATAAGTTTCACGACATTTCGATGATGCATTTGTCTCTCTCAATCCATTGAATTAGTTTCTCTCATTCGTTGCGACTTTGTTGTATTATTTACGTGCTGAAATAATACATTAAATATTCATTATATACATTAAATACATTCGGCGAAATGTCACTGATTGAAACTCGACTCCCTTTGAAAACAGACCCCAGTCGTAAAGGAGAAAGTGTTTTACGCCGCTTTTATCAATATTACAGCAATGGGGCGGTGGGGTAGCCAAGTGGATAAAGTGTTCGCTCGTCACGCCAAAGTCCCAGGTTCGATTCCCCACAAGGTCACAATGTGTGAAGCCCATTTCTGGTGTCCCCCGCCGTGATATCGCTGGAATATTGCTAAATATCGCGTAAAACTGACTGACTCACTCACTCAGTGTTCCAGCAATATCGCCATGTTGGGGCACAGGAATGAGCTACCTAACTACCCCCTACCTAACACATATCTGCCCAACAACACCAAATGGCATCGGATGGCGAGGCCCTATAATTGGATAGCAAGCATATATATTGCTCCATATCTGTGTTCCTTTGTTTGTTTGGATTTATTTATTTATTTATTTATTTATTTATTTATTTATTTATTTATTTATTTATTTAGCACAAGCAAACATACAGCAAACTTCATTTTGTTTTTAGTTCTTCCTTAATACTTCCCTTTATTAAATACAAGCAAACAGACAGTAAACTCCGTATTAAGTTCTTATTTCATAATCGTTTTTGTTACATGAAACAAACGTTGTGAACTGAGGTCACAAATATTTTGGTTCAGATCTAAGACGTCTTTTCAGTGACGGCAAAATACCGCTGCCACTGTCACGCCTATAGAAAGGTCTATACACTAAGGCGATATACACTAATGTAGTCATTGCTGCAACGAATGAAACAGTATCTGTCTACAGTGTAACTCACCGTCATACAATATAGACCATCATGGATATATATACGAACCATACTACAACATCCACATACCACACTTCCAGAAATTGGCATGAAATAGATTCCAGACATCTCTTGTACTGGTCCCAGACGGATTTCCACCCATAATCCAGTGTGTAAGGTGCTGCTGAAGTAAGACAATCCCGCTAATCCCTGGCAGGAGGCAATCTAAAGTCTGACAATGAGATTCTTTGGGAGAAAACAGCACATTACATTCCACGATGCCACTAAAATAGGATTGTCAGACCCACAACGTCTCAACACTTCTCATGTCAACTCATCTAGTCTAGTTATTGTGCAAGATATTGGGAGGGTTGTGAATATCAGGTTGAAAGTTACGTAAAATGGTAATACAAACATGTGATCGCAATTATATTAGATAGGGGCAATTCAAGCGATGTTATTTATGAATACTATTCTACCAGCTGCTGAAAATCCCAAAAGCTGTTTGTGTGTGCCCGTGTAGAATATCTCCCACAATTGTGCACCACTGATGGCCCAATGAAACCCACAGGAACCTTTTAGGGAATCTGGGTAACTGAGACCCACTGGTGCCTTGCACGCTTTTGGGTAATTTGTTTCAATTTTCCGGAAACTTGAAAGAAAAGGTCGCTAATCTTGTTGAAACTCAAGAGTCCATTTCCTTGCACTTAGGTGTCCGGAATCCAATTTATTTTATATGCGACTTCGCTTGCAAATGCACCAGTAAGAAACACTCAAAATCGTGATCCACGATCTTTACCCATAATGCACCATCCTGGTGACGTACAAACTTCTGCTGTGAGCGTTCAGCACGTGTGCATTTCAACAACTGTGCACAAACATGTTACATCTAACCTGCAGTATTCGCATAATTATGAAAGGAAATGCACACATGTTCATTAGCGATAGTGGCGATGCGGAAGCCTAGTCGAACAAGCCACGTCAAAGACTCGGGTTCTATTCCCCACATGGGCACAATGTGTAAAGTCCATTTCTGATGTCCCCAACTTAACCTTGCTGGAAGATTGCTAAACGCTGCGTAAAACACAACTTATTCATTAACAATAACTGTCAGGCTTCTCATCTCATAGAATTAAGTAAAACCTAAACGGCATTTAAATCGTCTCTGTTCACTGTCTCCTGAACACGTAACAGTGTTAGTACCACATGTTCTGTCTCACTGACATTATCGACGTTTCACCCAATTGTTGCGTCATTGGGCATTGACACACATGTAATCATTCTAACTGAGCACGTCTTTTTCTTTGGCTGTTGAGCCACTCAGTTCAATCCGTACCTTTTTCATCCATGAGCGGATATTTTTAAACCAGGCCAATTGAATCTACTATATTTACTGGCAGAACATCTGCGCGTTCTTTTTGGTAACCCTTGCGACACTCGACGCACTTTCGCCCTCAGTGCTGTTTGCCCTCTTTCCAGTTCAAGCTCGCAACTGCGACACTAACGACCAAGGTTCATTTGGCATCAGGAAGCTATAAGGTACAACTGGCACAATCCCGATTCACGACGTGTGTACATTTGATGCGGTTAATACATGGACAGTTGTGTTGTGTTGACAGACATTGAGCGCTTTGAGTGGTTTCAGGTCTTGGTTACACTTTGTTCCAGTAGTAATTCTGGAAAATTATATTGGCGATAAGTACAAGCGGCTGGCCAGTGATCAGAAGCCGTGTCATTTCCGTCCCCTCGTCCGGTAATTTCCTGACTATTATATACACAACGTTCCAAGTTCTTATCTTCTTGGTAGTGGATTGTCAACCAAACCATTCAACCAGCTTGATAAAAATAACACCTTCCATTCTGAATCTCGTCAATTTACATTCAACACCTTCAACCGACTGGATTCGTTGTACACTTTATTACGTCCTCACTAGTGTTGGTTAAAATCTCATAACTGATCAGAACCGAGCAGTTATCGAAAATGACTGGTTAACTTAAAGACTGTTCCTGCTTTGTTCGTTAATGCGCAAAAGTTATGGGTTTTGCTATAGCGAATTGCAAAAGAATGGATTTACAAATTTCACATCTTTTAGGAGTACTAATATGTGTATACTAGGAACATACATCTCCTGAAGATAAATGCAACCGTTATTTGAACGGACTTACATGTATAGCGCTAATGAAATGTATATTTAATGACAGGGACAAAACCAACACATCTGTAAAATCATTGTTATTGAAAACAAGTGTTCCAAAATTGTTTCTGTATATGAATGAGAAAACACAATCAACTGCTTGGTCGTTTGGTCACTGCGACAAGTCTTTGACAATGTCAACGAATCGGACAACCACTTGCCCGGTCTTTTACTGAAGTGTTAGTTCCCTGTCGAGTTTCGTCCCTTAGCTGTACCAGGATCAGCAAGTTGAGCGTCCAAATATGTGTCTCGATTGTGATGCTTTATATGCCAGGATCATAAGTGCTCGTGACTTGTATGCTTCGCTCTGGGTTCCATTTTGAATTATGGTAATGCTATTTATCAATGCCAATCCAACTTACTGTCCCATCACATCAATCCATTTTGCCTCATAACCGGGGAAATGTCAAGAATGTTACCAATAACCCGCCTTTTACTAAATCTTGTTCAAGCATACACTGAACTCAAATTAGATCTGTGAAAACAGGCATAAACAACTGTCTCAATCCTTGGACCCTTTTCAGGAAATCATCATGCCACTCAACCCAGATGTCCATGATTGATAATCCTTAACAAGGACGCTGCACTCATGAAGCCTATTCCATGTTAGAGAGCAATGGCCTCCGGGTGGAGTTATTGCCGTGGATGTTGGTTGTACAATATGCGGTCGGGATATCTTCATGACCAGTCTTCTCTCACTTACCACGTGAGCGGGGCCTCCGGCCGTGAGATTACTGGTACCAGCCCTCATCTTTTGTGTCTTATCTGTCACCCATCTCGTCATCCAGTAGGATTATTGCGAATGAGAGTTGTTCTAGCTGGTGATATAGCTTTTTTTCTATTTTAGTGTTCGTAATGTGCTTTTACGGACCTACATTTCACAAATCTGGACCAGTTAAGCAAACATTTTCTTCTTGTGGGAATTTTCCAACTCAAGAGATACGATGAATGGTTTTGATGATAATATATGTTACAGTACTTTCAGAACTGGACGCGTTGTCACATTATTGAATGGTAGTTGGATGACTGCAAAATTCAAGCTGCAATATGACATTTTACATTAATGGTTGCGCGTTGCATTAATGTATTTTGCAGGAATGATTTGTATATTGTCTTCTTATACTATACAGTAGTAAGCGTGAGTTGTCCTTTTGTCTTTTAATTAAGTGAGTGCGAGTGGCGCTTTTGTCTTTATTGCAGTGGTTGCGATTCGAAATATTTTCTTTTGCAGTAGTTGTTACGAGTTGCCTTATTGTCTTTCACGGCAGTTATCTGTATATTGCCTTATCGTATTTCACTGTAGTGGTTCTGCGTTGACTTTTGTCTTTTACACGCATGGTTGTAGGACGCAATATTTACAGCAGTGGTTGCGTTTCCCAATATTGTCCTATGCAGTAGTGACTGCCGGCTGGAATATTTTCCTTGACAATAGTGGCAGAGATATGCAAAGTTGCTCCTGACAGTATTGATTGCAATGTTACCGTGCCTAGTAGTACGCTTCTTCAAGTACGATTCGACTTGTAACAGTAACCTTTATAGGGATAATGGTTTCTTTGCCCATCACTGTAACAGGCAGTTGGGCAGGTCTATCATATATACAGTTGCTTCTTCGTCGTTTATATCATGACCTTTCTAATTCTAATTTATTAACTACAATGTGCTGTTATTAAAAGAAAGAAATACTCGGGCTATGTCGCTCTTTGTTTCATGAATTACCTGAAGAGGATTGGTCGCGTGTGTGCTTATGGCTTTCTGTATATGTACAATGCTATTATTTTTGTTTATTTATTTATTTATTCATTCATTTATTCATTCATTCATTCATTCATTCATTTATTTATTTATTTATTTATTTATTTATTTATTTATCCTTAAAGTCGTTTGAATTCATTTTATTTGTCTCAAGCCTTGCATCTGGTCGCGTACTGTATCCAGCAAGTGTACTGCCTCTGTGAATGACAGTGTCTCAAGACATCTACTCAAGTCCTGATAGAACAATGGAGCTCACCAGTGTATTTTGGTTCTTTGGTAAATATATTAAAGTACTTATAACAACGACGAATCTGTGTCTCTAACATTCCACTTCACACACGAGGCAGACATGTTCGACTCGAATACCCCAGCAGAATGCATGGCTTCATCAAGGTACCATAGAAATATGGGTCAGCAGTTTTTCCAGATAAAATGGATGATCATTAAGGATGTTAAAGTCCCCAGGGGTACGGCCGACATACATTGGATCAATGTCATCATGAATCTCAGAGTAATGAGAGTTGAGAAGTCCAACTTCACACAGCAGTTCTTAAATTTATCGACTGAGTTGGTGAGTGATGGAGCATACGTTCCAATCACAAACCTAACAATAACATCTTTGTGAAAATTAAATCTACGGCAGACTTGCATTTGGCCACTCTTCTTTAAAAATCACGAGCGTATAATTTGTAGCTGACGTTCTTGCTCATCACGCCAGTAGCTCTGGTTTTACGGTTTCAAACTGACAGCCAGTGCACTCCTTTCAAGTAAATAATCAAATGTTTTCAGGAACAGGACGTCCATTTAATTCACTCCTGTGATTGACACTTTTCAAAAATATGTAACTGATCCAGATTCATGTCCAATCATAAACAAGGGAGTAGTTGTTGGGTTCGAGGGATTTATTCGAATACAAGGTAGTCCAGATCTGCGCTAGAACATATGTACAACATGTAATGCAATCGTAGATATTATGACAGTTCAGAGGCACAAGATCAGAACAACACTTCTAACTCGTTTAAGATAGAAGGCTGAACTATCCAAGCTTACCAACGACTTAGTAGATTTGTGCAGATTTAATGAAAATACATTTTGAATATTTAGTATACGCTGACGACGCTTTAAAATGTAACAATATACTGTTTACAAACACAATGGTAAAAATGTATGGCATTTCGAATATTTAAAATGGGCGAACGCTATACCGATTTGGCTACCCAGCCCCCCTATTCCAGTGGGTCACCAGAAGTCACCTCGTCACAATAACCTACTTACCCCACACTAATTGTACTCGCACCTGTTATTTTAGGAATGATTTAGGACCTTAGGAATGAGTGAAAGAAGCATCGAACTAAACGTCGCACCAGTTGTAGTTTAGCGATGTGGCTTGAGAGCAGTGCAATGTCAGTTTCACCATGTCCAGCAATATTAAGTGGCAGATCACAGGACCTAACCACCGAAGCAGCAGGCGCGGTATTCTCCTTGACTATATGTAATCCTGACAATAAAGGATAGATATGATATGGATGCAAACTTACCACTGACCGGCGTCCACCTGTGTGATATTTACCTACCAATGTTTACATCCATAACCTACATGAGATACGTAAGTACTAAATCCCGAACAGGTTTTCAAAATTTAATGTTGGCTAAGCCGTCACATGACCAGGTTACGTGGATTCCATAAGTTGTTGTTGTTAGAACGTGACACGTAGCTTTGGATGTTACGTTGTATGTTGCCTCACACAGAAATGTCGTTTTTTTTAATTGGCTGAGCGTTCTTCTGTTGTTTTAAAGTACCCAGCTCACGAGCGAGTACCATGTTCTATGTACCCCGCTGGTTTTGCCGAACTCATTTGGTTCTTCATGGTAGTAATACTTATTATTTTACCTCACACGTGAATGTCGCTTTCTGATTGGCTAAGCGCTACTCTATTATTTTCAACGTACCCCGCTGGGAATTCCGAACTCTTCTGGTGCTTCATGGTAGTACGTTCTTACTTCGAATAACATTGAATCACGCATCAACCACGGAAATTACCGATAATTTGCGATTGAAAGTCGATGAAAGGGAGATAACTCTAAATATGTTTACCTTGTGTCGTCTGCAAAATGGCGATTCGCCTCGCATTCAACAGAAGTGCTTCAAACAGTTCAAAATTAAATACAAGAGTTCGGTAAGATAAAAACGTTGTTCACTAATCCCTCGGGGACCATAGACTCATGTACCCTCGAGGTTTGTTTATTTTCGCAGGGCGAGCGGAACATAAACAAACCTCGAGGGTACATGAGCCCATAGCCCCCTCGCGACCAGTGAACAACTTATAATGTCGTATAGAATTGGATCAGGTATTGCGTAAGGAAATTACTGATGTTTTACGAATGCAAATCGATGGAAGGGAGATAACTCTAAATCTTTTCTTGTCTGCAAACTCTGGCGATGGCTACGAAGAGATTTGGACCTGTGCTTCAAATAATTCAATTAACATTGAGGTGTTGGGAGAGATAAATACGTCGTTTATTGGTCGCTCCCTGATCCTGAACAGCAAAGGGAGCGTAAAACAATATCGAAGGTACATCAGTCCATGGGCCCCTCTCACCAGTGAATTGAGTGTGAGTGAGTGAGTTTAGTTTGACGTTGCACTTAGCAATATTACAGCTATATGGCGACGGTCTGTAAATAATCGAGTCTGGACCAGACAATCCAGTGATCTACAACATGAGCATCGATCTGCGCAATTGGGAACCGATGACGTGTGTCAACCAAGTCAGTGAGCCTGACCACCCGATTCAGTTAGTCGCCTCTTACGACAAGCATAGTCGCCTTTTATGGCAAGCATGGGTTGCTGAAGGCCTATTCTACCCCGGGACCTTCACGGGTCCCAGTGAACAAGTGATAAGATACAGTAGCTTGGTAATTGAAAATATCCTTCTCCACTGACTGAGTCACACCGTTATAATAACGGAAACAAATATGCAATATTTTCACCTACCCCATTATGAAGGAACTCTAGCTTACCGCCATCTTGTACAAAAAGGTATGTATGTTGTCCATATATTATATTGTTAGCAAATGAACTAGTTTCAACGGTTACGCCATTTCATAGATTTCCAGTGCACTTGAAATTCCAATTCGCGCCCATTTCAGATATTTTCTGACGTTACAGGTCATAAAAAACAACTCGATGAAGTTGTTCGATTTGTAATATTTTTGGACCCTTTAACGAGTGATTCTCGAAACTTCAAAGTCTGACATTATCCAATTAGATGTGACAATCGCTGATGGCTGACGGCAAAGCAGCATTAGGAATCTCTCAACTTCAGCATGCGGTCATAGGATCCACATTAACACCACATGCAGGACGTAACGACTGAGTCTTTCTGACCACTTCAAGATCCCAACAGCAAATCTAATGTATTTGTAACTATCACAGGTTTTTCACTGTCAGGAAATTGATTGAAATAAATGTGTTTCAATAGCTTGAAGCATGATTTATTATATCACATCCCTGAGGAGTTAAGTGGAGAATACAGGGGGAAGTTTGAAAACCTGAACTTACATTTCGACACTAATTATAGGAGACGTATTGACGTTACCTATAGGTTTTCTTCTATTTCTTCTTTTGTGGAACATCTTATAAGCATGGTTCATACCGATCGCGTCATTTGAATTGGACGATTAGTTTTATGTATATGATTGTAGTTGGGTAGTGAAGTGGAATAAACATGTTCAAGCCGAGCTGAGTAACTTTACTACAGGATTCAGTAAATCGACACACAACTCAGGTGAAGTCGACAAAATCTCGTCCTAAATGCACGTCATATTCTTTGCGTGATACCGTTGTAAAGATATTTTTTTGTCTTTTATTTCATTATTCAGCTTAAACTGTCGTGACAAACATGATAGCTACAAAGTGTATTGTCAGGTTGCAGATGCTCTTTGGACGACCTGCTGACAACTTCACAACCACATCAGGCTGTTACATATACCCGAATGGACGCTCATCACGGGTTCTATTGAATGCGTGTTTCATTTTTGATGTAACAAACACACATTTAAATCGAACAGGCATATTCGCCAACGTCATTACTGATTGACATCATGATTATCAGGAAAAAGATATCGACACATTTATAATCAGAAATATGTTAAGCAATATATTTTATCCGTGTTTGGGTGCATGAATATTGATTACTGTCGTGTCATCAGCATTGTAGCTATTTTCAACGCTTCTTAATGATTTAATGTTAATACGAAGTTGACGTTTAGTGATAATTCCGAGCTTTAAACATAGAAGATATAATCCTGTTATTCCTGGTGGCGTTTGTGATACATGGTGTTATGCTCACAATGTAAGCAGAACGATTTACAATAATAATCGATGATCATTGCTAACAGTACGATAACTGATGGTGAAGATAAGCCGAACCCCAGATATGCTGTACTTTCGCCTATCGGAAGATATTTTCGCGATATACATCGCACATACCTGGAAATCTGGATTCCCAATCCGGATAATGAATTTGTATTTCCCGTAGTGCCAGATGTAAATCATTCTGTCGATTTAACATAGAGTGATTGCGCATTTGTGTGGATCAAATTGTTCCTTACGTACAAGGCCCGTGAAGATGTGGGTTAGAATTCATCTCTTAGTAACTCATATCGTAACTGGCGATTATCAGGACAGTATGCTCAGGGTCGCTGACTAGTTTGACACAGGCCATTGTATCTATTGTAGATGCTCATGAAGGTGCTCACTGGATTGTCTGGTCCAGATTCGTTTCTTTACATACCGCCGCCATACAGCTGTAATATTACTGGGTGAGTGGTAAATTAAACCCCTTTGTCATTTTTACTATCACCAGGCGGACCGATGAATTGCAGTGTAACTCGAAAACTAATAAACATAACATACTCAATGAAACGCTGATCATAATCAGAACATCGTACCACCTCTGTGAGGTTTTGGCAGAATTTATGTCCTAATAATATAAATGTTGTTTAATAAACTACCATTAAAATATGTATTGACCCAGTTCACTGTTGTTTTTATTTGTATGTGTGTGTTTTTTAAAGAGGGATGAGTGCAGAGAAAGGCACAGGCAAGTATTCGAGAAACACGTGCACAAGTGCAGAGAAAGTTATTTATTCATTAACCTGTGCTGTCTCCCTCCATGCTATCTCGACATTATACGATAACGTATAACAGACCTTTCAGTTCCTGGGATAAAATTAAGAATATGTGTTTTTCTTGAACGTGTGTAAAGGTAATCACTATGCATTAAGTGTTAGTAAAGGATTCACAAAAAAAAGAAGTAATGGTTTCTTTACTGTCTTTGAAAAACGTCGATGAATTGACTAGATGTTTTCTGACGTCGCCAACAAGGATAGGATGTAATATCAAGGCTAGTATAACTGTGTAAAAGTAAAGGACGAGATGCAGCTAGGCACACTGATTATGTCAAGGCACACGAAGGATCTAACAGATCTGTGGTGAACCAGTGCCTGGCAATGATAGTATTTTCTTTTTCCGTGACTACACCACTGTCTTTCCAAAATAGTCAATTCGAAACAAAATGCACATAGCCTTGGGCAGCACCTGCATAGGGTGGAAAGTTAGATTCCTCATGTCCTCTCAAACATGGTTTTCGACGGACTTCCATTGTCGAAATTCTTTAAAAAGGAACATACATCTGTCATAAGGAAACGGCAGTAAATTTATAGTGTGTCGCTGTAACGTCTCTGGAAGCGATTGTAATTTTGACACTTTCATGACAGGTTTAAAATTTCATTATAAAATACTGAAACATACCAGACAAAATGTGAATTTTTTACATATATAGTGTTTAATACTTATGACAACTGTATATCTACAACTATGACTAATCATTTTTAACGCCAGCACCTTGTTATGCTCATCCCCGTGGCGCTGTGAAGGAATGTAGAAATCGTGGAATTGCATTGCTAATAATAGATACTAAAAAGTATTAAATGTTAAGGTGCTTTTAGAATGTTGCCACGACTTTTCACAAATGAGATATTCTCACCATATATCTGTCTGGATGGCTGTCTGTCTGTCTGTTTGACTATCTATGGTAAATGGCAATATTTCTAACTGATTCATTCTATCTATTTTAAAATGACAATGTGATTGATTTGGCTAATTCCTCCACATTTGTCCATGTTAGAAATTCTACGAGTTTAGATTAAAACCTTACTCACTCACTCTGAGACACCTGGGCAAAGTGAAGGACACAGGTCAATGTCTCAACGATCAATGGGGAAAGAAGAAGACGGGGTTGACCAGTTATACACATTTCACGTCTCATTTGAACTCTCATTGTCCATGCCCTTGCAACAACGTTTGCGACAATGGCGACGTCGTATCTGGGGTAACACTAAAACCGCCATTACCAGACAGTCATCTCCAACTAAAGTACTGTTTACTTCATACTATGTCGGTTGCCATGACAACGGCTAAAAACCATGTAATGCGATGTCCTGAGTCTGTTTTTGTCTATGGGATTGTTGAAGCGATAACAGAACCCGTCCACGTGAATCATGCTGTAGGGAGTTGGTGTATTTAAGGAAACTCGTGGCCTAAAACACTGACGTACCCAGAGAGATGATTCTAGCACATTAGTATGAGAACTCCCTGTGATATAATGACGTAATGACTTAGTGAACGTTACAATTATCAATGTTTTACTTTACTTCGGTTTTCATTCATTCCGTCCCAAAGAAACCAGGGTGTAGTCGTGCACTTGATGGAGGCGAATGAAGTTTCCAACGCCGTCAGGCAATACACCATCCATGTACAGCCCGTTCGTAAAAGGTCGAGCATGGATCCAGTTATAGATAATAATGATAATATGAACAACATCCAATGTGAGCGAACGTTAATGTAACCTCCACTCCACAAAACCACAAGCCATCTTATCCAACACTTCCACATGCATTGGTACTATCTATAACCCAGAATCCCACTGCTCCTGCTGAAACCGGTTGTTTGACAGACACGCAGATAGTTTTTTTTTTTTTGTATATGTGGCCCTAAGGACAGTAGTACATCTGCAAAAATCCTAACTATGCGTGTATGCGCTACCTGTAATTACGTATGCTGTAGTTACATCTCAAATCCATAGACACCCATCTGTAATTTGCATTACTTTCTCTTAACTTAAGTATGTGGTACAGCACAATAGCTACCTTAGACAATAGGTTCGTATCTTCTGTGCGGTGCAGCTTATAGATTTTTTGTCTCGACGGTTGGTTATTAAAGAAATTAGGCAGATGTTTTTTCTGTAATTTCTGAGTATTGCGGGCATACAAGTAGTACATGGTACTCATCTTCTAGCGATAGAGTACAGAATGAACACTGGGTATCTGTTGCGTTACAGCTTTTGGCAAATTGTACCGCTTGGACTTTGAAGTTGTGGTTTGTTTGATTACATGCGTAGCAATACCATCATGTTGGACAAGTCCAGAAGCGAAGTGACTAATGGACTGACACGCGTGTGTTCCATAGCGTAACTGTTCTGGGGTATTTACGACTATCCCGACTTGTCGATCTGGTTTATAACATCACCATATAAATGTTTATGTTATTATTCATAGGTCTCGGGATATATTGCGTACTAAAGTAAAATAAATAAATAAATAAATAAATAAATAAATAAATAAATAAATAAATAAATAAATAAATAAATAAATAAATAAATAAATAAATAAATAAATAAATAAATAAATTTTCTGTGAATGCCTGTAATCATCAAATAAATAAATAAATAAATAAATACGTTATTTTTCTGTCAATGCCTGTAATCATCAAATATTGCACAACTGACGTGAAACATTAACTCTTATTAACTTTAAACTGATTATATCTTCTCCATTTCAACTGCATTAAAAACTGTGAGTCGACGTTTTCATTCTGAGGACGATCGTGGTCAGTGCTATAATGGTCCCAGCTGACCAAACGCATGGTTTCTACAGCGGGTGTGCGGACAAATTGGGTTTCTGAAGGTTCTCATGTTTAAGATGCCTGTTATTACAGAGAATCAAATCACAAATCTTGTGTATCACCGACCAAAAGCGTTTGCTCGCGTGTTTGGTGTTTGGTGTGCAGGACAATTAGCTTACTGAATTTGAAAATCTATTTATACCTGACAAGGGTTCCCATCCGGTATCTCGATAACGATAAAACAGGGTAATCAAATCTAGACATGGTGTTGGTACAATGACCTACAATCACGCTGTTTGAAGATTGTTTTGGAAGTATTGTCATGCCCGGTTCATATTGAAAATAACAACACATATGATCAACCTTTAAAGCTGTACATACAGGTCTCCGGTGGTGATCTGGGTGTACAGATGTGCTCTTAGACGTTAATGCACCAGAAATATATTCACGCCAATTCCAGAATCAATTATATCATTACTGGACGCTGACACCCACGCAGTGAAGACGCTCGGTTTGTAATTCATAGTGGAACCTCACATGGATCATTCTCGAAACTTCAAAGTTAGGCATTATTCAGATGGCAGACAGCAAAGCAGCATTAGAAATAAAATACTCGGCTTCAGCATGCAGTCATGGAATCTACATCAACAGAACATGCAGGAAGTAAGGGCTTAAGCTGCCTGACCATTTCAAGAATCCCAACAGCAAATCTAATGTGTTTGTAACTACCCCAGGTTTATTCTTCTCAGGTAATGAATTGAAATAGATGCAAATTAACGGCGTCAAATACGGTTTATTGTTTTCTTCTTGAAAGGTAGTGGAAAGTTGTGCACAAGTGTAAGGGGCTGACGGTTCAAATTGAAGCTAAGGAGAATTGCGTGAGGTCACACTCATGTTTCACTCTCTTACGTGAAGGGAGTCATTGTAGAAGAAATCTCGACATTAAGACTGAAAGGACACTAATTCGGGTTGGTTCCAGAACACCTGCAGATACTTATTTCTAATGTCCCATGACACAGTTTGTCACTTATGCTAAATGTTTACAAGAATTGGACAAAAAGACCATATTATACAATGATGGGCAAATAAAGCAGAGAAATATTTCCTAAGTAGAAGCGGTCAACACGAAGCCTACTCCGACATTTGGCAAGGGTCAAAGTTCAGGTGTCATGTTCATGTAGTTGTCAATGTAACGGTATTACCTAACCATAAAGAAGCACTTCAAGTTTCATGATTTAAACTCCCGTTGTAAAACGGAGTTACTGCACACAGTGTGAATATCAATTTTAGACTCCACACGTCTCGTGGCTAATGAAGCACAGTGTTGCAGCTGACATTCGCTATCGCATTGTCATTTATATGCCTTGGATATCGAACAAGGTAATTAAACTCAGTTTTACGAACTAACGGATATGACGAACAGCGTTTTCTTTGCAATATGTTTAAGTGGAAATGTGTGTAATGCGTTAATGTTATAAAAAGATATTTATAACAAATGACCCCTTAAATTCGTTATAAACGTGGGGTAGCGTAGGAAGAGTGAGGGAGTGTCAAGTGAGCAGTTCAGGTGTGTCCACTAGAGCGTGGGTGTGCCTTGACAGAGATATCAATCTCACGGTATAACAGATGAGTCTGTTTGTTAGAAAATTAAGGAAATCGCTTGTCAACACAGTCTGCAATAAGGATGATTAACAACGAGATATTATCTTACCAGACAGTGCCCCGTGCTCTATCAACAAGTGTAGATTTACTAGGTAGGTCAACCATCATCTCATTCTTTCGTAGAAGTCATTTTCTCGAGCTGTGAACTCGTCGAATGTTGTATACATACCTGCCTATTGATGACAAAGTTGGTTGAAGTTAGTAGTGTAGACGTTGCGTACCTGAAAAAAATATCTAATGAATATTTACGAATGCATTGCAGATTTCGATATTCTTTTGTTCCGTCTTCAGTAACTTTTGGCAATTTGTGTTTCACAAAAGGTGATAGCTGACTCTAATGCAGTCCTCGATCTATTGTTACTTATTTTTGTTATAGAAATTTATATAAGGCACATATCCACACAACTAGTACATGCTCGAGGTACTGGAGTGTTACCTTGACCAATGGATGCATTTTCCTGGCATTCTGTTAACCAGCTCAGCTGCCAAGGGACTATTCGTATTAAACTCATGCTGCTAGTAATCACACAGCCTCACATTGTAGCTAGGTGGACTGGCACACGTAGTCACAGTATCTTGTCCATTGACACTGCACGTTAGTACACCCACAACTAGGTGTCTGTACGTGTTCGTGTGTCCACCTTTGGGTGTGTGGGCCTTTTAAAATGCACAGAGTTTTGTACTGTACACTAGGTGTAGTGACAACATTGCAGGAAATGTCAGCTCCAAGGTTTTTACTCCCGGTCACAAGTGAGGATCGATCCAGGCACCTTTCGCTTACTAGCGCGTCTCGTCAGACAGTTCGCCCACCGTGCCTGTCGATGTATAGTCAATAGTATTCTATGTTGCAGCGACAGTGTTGTTGTAGAAGGCAAACATCAGTTTCATCTCCATTCTGTCCTCAGTTTCGTACCTGAGATGTAGAAATTATAATATGCTGAACCATGAAAAAAAAACCGTCACTTCCTTTTTGAAAGTAGTTATCAGTTTAATTCAAAAACATGTAAATAACATTATAATTGTCGGGAAGATATGTTTGGATCATCAATACTGGAAGACGAATTTCAGACAAGTCAAAATGACGACAGCTGGCGCGACAGTGAGATCCGAAATTGAGCAACGTGTATGGACTGCTTCACCAACGTTGACAACAACGTTGCATCGTCTGTACGTGGAGTGTATGAGACGGTTGGTGAAGGCCACAGGAACTTGCGCCCTGACTTGGTGGTACGCCGGAGAGAGTTCAGTTGCAGTTGTCGGACTTGACCCCACATCCTTGAGCTTCCTCTGAATATCGTCCCACAAGTGTTCCATCGGGTTTAAGTCTAAGTCAGGCCATAAAGGTGTTTGCATGCCGTGTCGAAAGTCTTTGGTTTCTCTGATATGGACACGCGCGTTGTCCTGCCAGAAGACGTGGTTTCCATGACGACCAAAGTGTGGCACGACGAAGGCTAGGGCCTCAGTGCTTGATCAATGTTGCGGGGAGATGTTACACTAATTCCTCTACCAAGACCAGTGTTCCACTGCGAGAATGGGCGTGTCTTGTGCTCCAAGTGTCTTGCAATCTGCCTAGCATTCTCTCTTACTTGGTCCCTTTGTTCCTTTCGTAACCATAGGATGTCGCCACTGTTGAACATTACTTTAGACTTTAGTAACTGCGTTTTGAAATATCTATCTATCTATCTATCTCTCTCTCTCTCTCTCTCTCTATATATATATATATATATATAGAGAGAGAGAGAGAGAGATGTATTCAAATACAGATTTTGAAACCAAATGTTCTTGAAAACTGGCTACGATCTATGTCTAGCTAACATATAAAAAGTGAAAAAATAATTAAAATTAAGGTGAATTTTTGGTAGAGTGACGTTTCTTTCGCGGTTCAGTATCATAATGATAACAATAACAAGTTCTGCATCAATATTCTGCTACATCAAGTCAGCGCTGGAGAAATTTCAGGTCTGAAGTATCCTTGACGACACCGATTATTATAATCCATACATTTCTGTATGAAAGGCTCTGTAGTACTCGGTGTACTCGATCACATTCCAAACCTCCTGCTTTCTCATCAAAATTATGCAGTTATCAAATGACTGGGTAAATGAGTAAAGACCGACATGTATTAGAGGATTAGACAAATAACGACATAAAATCATTCTCTTTTGTAGTATTTCTAAAGCAAAATGAAAATAAACAACAAAAAGCATGCTTCGAAGAATACAAAATTAATGAAGATGCATTTTCAACATGTCGGATAAATCTTTCTTCAGCAGCTTCTAACTGCGTGCGCCGATGAGCCAAAGCTGGGCAGCTATTGACATTTGTTAATTTGGAACCTGTCAACAGGTGACGGCTTCGTCCCGTTGGAGCTGGACTCGTACAGACGATCGTCTACATGTCCTGTGTGGAAACCCAGGGGCTGTTCCGGATCGGATGAACATTCCCTCAGTACAATAACATGTTATGTCGAGCTCAAAAGAAAAAAAACCGCATGCTTTTGGCATTTTTAATTACATTTCCTGCCGATTCTTTTATTCGGACAAGATGGTCGAAGGAAACATCACAATTAACAGGTCAAAACACATGAAGGGAATCTCCTGTCATAAAGTCAAATTTATGGTCGTATGAAAGCACGCAAATTAACGACATACGCGTTTCTAATGACAGTGTCACGATTTCTGTTCCAGCAAGGAGTATATTTGTCTTGTCCGGACATTCAAAATTCATGTCTTTCATATGAAGCACATTTATTTACTGCATGTCGACTACGACGACAACGATGTTAATGACGACGACGACAACAACGACTACGAGACAAGATGATGACAATGATGATAGCGATGATGATAATGAGGATGAGAATGAGGATGAAGAGGATGAAAATATTAAACTGCAGGACATGCTGACAGAGACTGGTTGTAGAATGGTGACATGTTTGATACTGGTATCGTTATGATAATCCCTCTTCAATTTATGTAGTTGTTATTTTGTCCGTGATAGCCTCAGTTTTCGGAGTCACTTTTATCGATCATGTTGGCAATCACTCACCAGGCCAACTTTGCTAGGTATTTTACACACGCTTCAGTGAGTTCCATTATCATTCATTTTGATGAACCTCCTTCCAGTTGAACACTTCCACCATCAGCTTTTTTCTCTGCTACAGGTCACCAGTGTGCTTTATGTTTTGCCAGCAGCATTGAAGGTATATGGCAGTGGTCTGTAAACAGAAGAGTTTGTGTAAACGTTTAGTTGTCAATATCAGACGGATCTCGACCTGCGATTAATCACTGGTCACTCTCACAAGTATGTCTGAGGGAGTGTCTGGTAGATTCTTGAACGGATATATGTGTTGTATTTAAAGACATGATTACCACTTTCGGCCTAAAAACATTTCTTCTCCCCGTACGTTGTGGTATTCCATATGCAAATGTACCGTTACAGTCTGATCTTGGTGCAATTTCGAGCACAGGAGATCTTGTTGTTGTCCCTCGAAGTCCACTGCATACTGTTCGGTTACCCCCCCAAAAACACACACACACACACACACACACACACACACACACACACACACAAACCACCCCTTTGGGTTCTGGTGATGGTGGCTCTGGGGAGTTAGGAGACGGGGTGGAAGTGGGGGGGGGGATGCTTAACAATTATGACAAGGCATAACACGGACTTTGTACATGGCAGTGACAGACATTTTAGGGGAATCATTCGCATGGTACATACTATTCCACAAATATAAACATCGCACACACCCACGCACTCCTAGCCATACAATATGGACAGGCCCTTATATCGGGAGTCCACTGCACACTCCCGATCTCATTAAACACGTACTGTTGATTTGGTGCAATAGAATACATACAGTATTCACAGGTACATACAATATTCACAGGTCACAGCAATATATTTCTTGAAAGTACCGTGGCTGCTGGACGGAGCATTATATTGATGATATAATAATATTCTTTTTAGAGTCTGTGTTTCATTTCAACTATCCACCGAGAAGCAGGAAAAACACACAGTGGCTATCTATCTTATATTTGAATTTGGACTTGGTTTATTCTCATGTCAAGAAGATGCAAGAGTACACTGGAGGATAATGATGCTTGTGTCATACGTGAGATATAAAGAATGCAGTATGGGAAAGATATCACAAGTAAACACATGAAGTATATGGAGGATTCTTGCGCGAATAATGTGAAAGCAATACAAGTAAAGGATGAGAATACTATCCTTCCAAGCTAACAGTTTGTTTCTGTTGTGAAAGTGGTAATCAATGGATAAATGGACTGGCTCATTTAACGGGGAGAGAGAGACAGAAAGAGAGGGACACATGTACACCGTGACACATACACAGCCGGACACACGCAGACTCAAAGGGACAATTAAGTGGGTAGGGGGAAGAGAAAACCAGAGAGAGGGAGCACAGTGACACACGCACAGCCAGACACACGTACATACACAGACACAGAGGGAGAAAGGGGAAAGAGCAAAACACACAGAGGCACACGCACAGCCAGACACAAACAAATACACAGACACAAAGGAGAAAGGAGGATAGAGCAAAACACACAGAGGCACTCAAAGTGACACACGCACAACCAGACACACGCAGATACACAGACACAGAGGGGGAAAGGGCAAAACGCACAGAGGCACATAAAGTGACACACGCACAGCCAGACACACGCAGACATAAAGCCACAGAGGGAGATAGGGGAAAGAGCGAAACAGACTCTATAAAGAGGAAGAAAACCCGTTAAAGCAGTACACTGGACTTCAATTCCACATCATCTCAAGTCGTCTCATCCGAGAAGTGAGGCGCGTCATACAAGGGAGATAATCCATTCAGTCTTGGTTAACATATGAGGTCAATCGATGCCTTTCAGTACTGCATAAAATCATTTCTTACATTAGTTTCGCGCTGAGAATACAGAAAAAATCAAAGAGGTTCCAACGGGAGATTTGTTATGAAGAACCACATACTTCTCGTAATAACTGAAAGCAGTTTAATTTTACCAGAAATTGTCCAAAGAAGATCATTCTTCCAAATTAATACAACTTTGATTTGAAATGCTGCGTTATTTTATTTCCGATGAGCAGTCATTATTGATGATAGTTGAAATATATTATTTCATTCTCATTTAAAATGACATTTATACATTCGGCAAGTTGAAATTTTTGTTTTTGCTTGCTGGCAAGTCCTCTGTACAATTAGCATATTTCCAATTACAAGTCAATTTCGAAATATTGATGCCTGCGGTGATGGCATCTGCGAAATAAGAAGAAAATGAATATATTTTATATGCGCATTCGAGACATGGTTTTTTTCCAATTCCGTATTTAACATGCCTATGGGCATTAATCACTGAAATATTGAATATCATAAGAGCTTTGCAAATTGTCTATTTTTTACATTGGTAATAGATGTCCCAGTGCAATAGATTTCATTATTATTGTTGCTTGGGACCAGAACGCAGAAAGGAACGAAATTAAGTGTATTCATGCATACCTACCATGAAACATAAACCTACATCCATGTCCAATTTTTCACCTCTGGAGATAATATGCCTCCTCATTTCATTTCTCATTTGATAATTCATATTCACTGGAAATTTCATCACGTCTTATGACATGTCAATTTCCTATTCTCGCACGCTTTGACAAGCTTAATATGAAGTTTGATTTATTGACACATTCCTGTGGCAAAATCTCATGCACCACGTGCGCCTCGTGCAAAGCAAATCACAAACTCCCTGCTGATGTTGTGATAGTGCTATAAACAAGCCTCACTTTGACGTGTTCTTGACAGTTCGTTTAGCGCACACCGTTTGAGCGAACCGTGAGTCTTTTTATGTTTATTTAACTTTCACACAAAAAGCAGACTTTATTTCTTTCGCCGTTATCCGTGAATGTATAAATATCAATGATGTTATAGTAAGGGTGGATGTCAATCTCGCGTTTTTCAAAAGTGTGAACCTTTGTTATTTACACTCTTTAAAGAGTCATCGCGATACACCCGAGTGTAATCACATTGGTGCGTGTTAAAACTCCTAACATTTCACGTAATTCTTTGTTTATTGTTAGCATTTCAAGCTAAATATATCAACGATAAACACATTTTAGCAAGTAGCGAAAACATCAGCTCTGTCAATCGACAGCCACCGATGATAGGTTGACGTACATGATCGCGCAATACCCCACACCTCAAAGGGGCATGCTCAAAGCGCGTACAAACAAGTCAATGGTATTACCCCAAGCCAAGCTGCCGGTGGGACGCTAGAAGTTATAGTAATTTGACTTGCACTACCGGGTACCCACTATCTGCTGGTGAACAAACTCACTAGCCTAAGGTGAAACCATATGTATCGCACGTATTTCGTTATGCTGTCTCTGTGTCGGGCAGAACTGAAGTCCTAGAAACTCGAAGGACTCAAGCTGTCGAACACATTCACCCACCCATAGACTCTCCGCGCTCAACATTGCTTAACTTCAGCTCATGTGTGACCTGAGCTCTATGCACACAACAGTTTGCATTACCCACAGTGCTTTCAGTACTCGATCAAATAAATCGGGTAGGTTATTTATACATGTACGTAAAATGATCCCTGTCTTAGTGCCGAAGGGCACGAGCACACGTCCAGTGTGAAACGGACACCGTTCCATATCCGGTCATCTACATAACCTTACCTTGCTAATTCTACAAACTCTATTTTTTATCTAAGAAAAGTGCTTAGCATAATATTTAATGAGTGAGTATAGTTTTAAGCCTCTTTTCGCCTTATTATTCCAGCAATATGACGGCGGGACACCACAAACTGGTTTCAGGCATCGTTCCCCCGTGAAAATCGAACCCGACTTTCCATCGTGTCAGCTGCCCCACTTAGATTAAGAACATCAGTAATGTTCAGTATTACTAAATTCTGCCAAATTGCTGGTTCACATTTCAAGGAGGGCGGTGGGGTAGAAGGCGGTTACAGTGTCCGCGTACTGAAGACCTGGGTTCGATTCCTCATATTCGTACAATGGGTGAAGGCCATTTCTGGTGTCCCCAGTCGTGATCTTGCTGGAAGACTACAAAGAGCGGCGTAAAATCATAATCACTCACAATTTAAACGATTCAGTGATCAAGCAAGCTGAAGAAAAGTTTCATTATAAGTATGGAAATGAGCGGGTTATCATTTCTTCACAAATAACGGGCATTGATTGCGTCTGTAACAAAATACGGGAGACATCTACAGTTGTTGATATAATGTCATCATACATGCGCACAAGATACGCTTCATCGAAAAAACATATCCACATTATCTTCATCGGGAATGTAAATGTTTGTTTCGATAAGAGTAAATGCCAGTCTAAGGTCGCACTGGCCTGTATTCGGTATTCCCTGTATGGAGGGATACGTGCCTTGTACAGAGAACAAATCAGGAAACGAAGTAATTTATATTACCTATTTTCTTTCGTAGAGGTAACGTTGGCTAATATTTATTTTCAAAGATGTCTAATTTTACGTTGCATGTGTTAATCTACACATATCTTGGCAAATGATATATATAAATTAAAACAATATGCGTGTTTTACCCAAAACATACTTAGATTTTGGCACATGATAGAAACACTTCTGAATCTGAACCAGTTCGCCGATACGTGACGTCACAGATAACTCGTACGGTAATAGTCGGGCTGGGAGTGCGTTATGTATCCTTTCAGTGATAGACATCAGGCTGGAGATGTCTGGTGTTGCTGTTGTTGTCTGTTTATGGTCGTGTTGAGCGATGCATGGAGTACCCCTCTTGACACCGCATGAAGAAAGTTACCACTCCATCCTCACCCCAACCCACACCTCCCCCACCCCCATTCCCAGTCGACACCCGCCACATTCATCATATCATGTCCCTCAGATGTTAGCAAACACTTTTACGTACATCCACATGACAGAGCCGACATAGCGATAAGATACTTCAAAACAAGGGGTGGCGGATCAACAACAAAAATACAAAAAGGCATGAGCACTAAATCCGGAATGAATCCCAAGAACTGCTTGTACATGACAACCGATTAGTAGAATGACGTTCTTAGCGCTAACACGGTGGCATATTGCGTGTGGTCACAGGTTTAACAAGTTCCGCCATTACAAAGGTCGCTGTGATTACTGAGTAGTGCACTCTTCAGCTTAAAACACCACGTAAAACATGTTTTATCTGTGTTCTGTTCGTACATGTTTGGAATGTTCTACTCTACTGCATCTATATTTTGTGTTGCAATGCCTGTTAAGTATCATAAAAATAATCTTTACAATATTTATGTTTCTCTCACTGACATCACGTCTTAGTGGCTGTGGGTATATTTCACTTTCAAGATTTCAAGTTCATTTTAAAACATTTAATGCGATGAAAAGGTTGTTTTAACATATTTCATTTATAAAAATGTGTGTAAATGTACAACACTTAGGCGATATTTAAGTTCATTTTTGTACACCTATTTTGATAAAAATGGTCATCCCTATTGCAGTCAAAAAGTCTGTTTTCAATGTTTTCAATGTTTTCATTGATGTTCACTGACATCCTCACAGATAATATATTTCCCATTTATATTTTTTCCCAATTTTCTCTGACAGCATTTGGTTCTCATCAATGAAAACCTTTCCCTCATTCCCGGCCGTGTAAATTCTTTCAAAGGAGCTATTCAGGTCGACGTCCCACCCTCTCTCGAAGCTGTCGCAATAAAAACGGCTTCTGTCCAGTGTTCGCCACGACCATTACAAACATGTTTTCATTTATCAAACTGGACACGCAATCACGGAAAAGATTGTTGGAGTCAATCAAGTTCTCATTACGACCGCCCCGTATTGATTCGGGGAATGAGATGACGGTGAAGAATCTAGCTAGCGAACAGTCTATTGCTTTCTAGTTGAAATTCATTCTTAAAGCTTGGGAAGCTGAAAATAATCGGTATTTTATGTCCAAGCTTTCAGCTGAATCTGGAATGTTTTTTAATTGAGGACATCTATAGAGTAACACATGTGACGTTTTTCATCGTCGTTTAAGGTACTTCCTGTTGTAGTCCTACTAACTGGTGTCTACCTGTCTTGGAAACACGCAGTCTGGACCAGGCAAACCCATGAGTTGGCCTAATGTTATTGGCAGTGATCAGTTCGAACACGATGACTTGTAGTCCATTGGGTGGCTTTGTAAACATTGTCTGTAGGGAACCTGTTCTAAGATAGCACCGTCTCCTCAGCCTGTTTGTGACTGGTTCGTCGATGATGTCACACAAACATTTAGGCAAAATGTCGCAATAATGTTTAAGCATGTATTGTGAAGTGCGGTCGTCACAGAGCCAAAGTGCCGCTTGAATCGGTAGTTAGATATCAGCCGTTCACAACAAGTCGGTCGTCTGTTTTGTTTTCACCTACATTAATGCACTCCCACTCATCAGGACAAAACCCTTCCTGAATAATCAGCTGGGTTATTACACTGAAAAGGAAACGGAAGAGGCAGCTGTATCTATTTTTATGAGGTGCCACACAGATATTATGGAAGTTTTCGGATAAATATTGACTATCTATTTGTACCTAGGTCTGGAGATCCATTTTTACCCGGGTGTGGTGTTCCATTTGTACCTGGGTATGGTGATCCATTTCTACTGGCAATGGGGTGGTCCATCTTTACCTTGTGCCAATATTCCACATATTCTTGGAAGTTGTGGTTCCTCTGCATTTGGTTCTGGCGATTCATTTCTACCGGCATAGGTTCTTCCATTTGTATCTGGGTCTGGTAATCCATTTCTACTGGCATGGGAGTGATCCATTCCTACGTGCATGGAGTGATTCATTTCTTCCTGGCCCACTGGCCCACTTCTTCGGCATGAAGAGGCTCATACGTTCATGACTGGCCCATAGCGTCAGGATCCGATGATCCATGTAGTCACCTGTACATTAAGTCTCATAACAAACGGTTCGTTAGTTTACCTGACAACCAAATCCGCCATTACGTATTGGAATCTACTATGTTAAATAGTGAATAATTGTGAAGACAATTTATGTTGGACAAAGGCAATGCAAATATTATTCATTCGCTCAAAGTCAACGAACTAGGTTCCACTATGTTATAAATGCAAATACTGTCAATGAGACATCGATCAGACTTAAGGTATTCATTGATTTCAAATGATATTGATCGGGTGTAATTTATCAGACTCAGCAACTATAAAAGACCGGCCTATTTTCAGGACGATGTTATAGAAATCAAAACTAACTCTGTAGAGTACTGCATATAACTAGTCTGAACATAAATACTCAGAAATGTATTTTTACAATAGTAATGAACAATTATTTGGATCATTCTGTCGTTTTTATGCTTCTCCTTTTCCTGGACCAGTTTACGTAATGAGACAGAGTCACGAGGCAATACCCAGGAGGTTTCAACGGAATAACGGTTTGAGCGGGAGGTTAAATGAATTCTTAAACACATGGCATTTATGAGCTTTATTTCCGTTTAAATGCCATGACATTTGACTGAAGTGTTAATACAGAGGGTGTCAAGTGTTATGCATGAATGTAGCATTCTTCAGTGTGATCTAGTTATATAAGAAGTGACTTTGTTATCAAATACTGACGGAAATAGAGATTGCGAGTATGGGCAAAGATAATGGGAACTGAACGTGGACACACCGACTGCTCACCTATCCTAGTCTGTCTCACAGTCCCTGAACCACATTAATTTCCCTGTCTAGCCCTCCTTCAACGTCAAAGCCCAATTTTAAGCAAATCTAGATTACTAAATTACCAGTGGCTACTATGACGGTATCATCAGTGGGTACCATAACATAGCACAGTCACATCAGGCAACAACTACTCCACAGTTAACACTTTCACAACTTGTAACACAGTAACAGTGGGTACCACGTTCATCCATAACACAGTCACAGCAGGCAACATGTACTCCACAGTTAACACAAACACTATATATAATATCTACACCACACATTACAGGTAAAACACCGTAGGTAACATGTGCAGTAAAACACACCACAACACACGCTCACTCACTACAGGTTACACATGCCCAGCAGATAACACAAAGTGCACAAAGAACACATTTACACTCCACTCACACAGGCTTTACACAGACAGGTGGTACACACTGGTATCATACACTCTAAATGTAACACACACTAATTGTAACATACACACTAAATGTAACATACACACTAAATGTAACATACACATTAAATGTAACATACACAGGAAACACAAGCACATACAACACACAAGTAAACCAAGATTTCAACAAGTTTCAATGGTTCCAGTATCAGCCTGTGCATAGTATCTTACCAACAAATTCTCACCTTTATGCAGCTATTGTTATTCAGAAAAGGAATCTACATTCCATTTGCTTCTATTATATACGCTCCGTTTGGAATGCTTTGAAAATATTAAAATATCAAAACAAATTGTTTTCCTTTTGCTATACAGAAAGAAAAAAACACACTTAATATCATCACGATAATAAGAACATATGACATATTCACCAGATGATTGAAATAACGATATGCTTGAAGTTGTCATTTACTTTCATTTTTAGTTATTATGAATTGATAATGAGTGTGCGTTGCTGTAAAAATACAGCAAATATATAAAATAAAGAAATATTTAAAAAGCACACACACACACACACACACACACACAAAGTGGCAGACTCACGGGTAACACACACACCACAGACATCAGTCTAACATATAGAACACACACAAGTATATATTCCACACACACAGGTAACACCAAGGACATCACAAGTAACACCAGGTACATCCCACAAAAGTGTTTGTTACAGCGCAGTACGATGATGTAAAGGAATATTTTAACGAAAACAACCGCATGTCTCTTCATCTCATCCCGTGTGCTCGACAACCCCAGATATACAGTTTACCATCTCCGACAGTCTGTACTTGAGATACAAAAACTGACAAGACCGCTACAAGACGTATGAGTGAAGCCGTTGGTTGTGCACCTTCTCCCAGGTAGTAGCGTGCTTCTTTGATGTAGTCCTGCAAGGTGACATAACATGCACTCTGTCATGGGTCTGTGTTGGAGGCCTTCAAAGTCTCGAGATGCACCACGTTTGTTAGATCATGTTAACGCGAGACTTTAAAGACGTTGATGAGAAGTGATTTACGTAACTCGCAATAAAAACTATATCGGTTACCCTTCGTCTATAACTGTCAATAAACAATATTATGTCGATTTCATTTAGAAGGTTCATGTACGCAAATCACAAATATTTCTCTCAATGTTTACCTGGGTGGATATTAATGCATACAAACTCCAGATTCCGGTATATATTGTAACAAATGCTTGATTTGCCTCGGAAGAATGGTACGATTGCGCTTCAGAAATAGGAAACAAAAATGACGAATCTTGTTTTCTTTCTGAAATATTTCATATTTGACTTGAACTGCTTCAAAATTGAAGCAGTGTCAGGTAACCTCGAACTCAGTGACGTGACATGTTGTTCACTGGTCACGAGAGGGGCATGGGTTGATGAACCCTCGGTGTTTGCTTACAACATACTTATCTTACCCAGCACCTCAGTGTTTATTTTGAACTGTTTACAGCATAGGTATCGGATCGTTCACATGTGTGAATCAAACGATTCTAATTTTGCATCTTGCTGTTTTTCCTGCAGGTGTTGTCTTATCCACTGTCTTATTCCCTTCTAAATATTCACAGGAATTACATTGGAACATTTTGTCTTAATTTATTTATTGGAATGCAAGACACATCATTTGGCATCCAGCGCTCGATTCTGTAGACGAAACAAGAAAAGCAAATTTAGAGTTATCTCCCTTCCATTCATTTGGATTCGCACAACAGTGGTAATTTAATGCGCATCGTGATTCATTGTTACTGGAGATAAACCATGAAGTACGAAATGACTTGCCATTGGCAGTGGGGTACACTGAAAATAATAGAAGAGCGCTTAGCCAACCAGACTGCGACATTTGTGTATGCGATAAGATAATTAGTTCATGTAGCCCGTGAAGTTCTAAGTAAGAATTGGTCTTCAGCAATCCATGCTTGTCCTATGAGGTGACTAATGGGATCAGCTGACTTGATGGACACATGTCATCGGTTCCCAGTTGCCTTGATCGATGGTCACGATGTTGTTCACTGAATTGTCTGGTCCAGACGCGATTATTTACAGACTGTTGGAAAATTGGTCAGTGCTGAATTAAACAGTAACCAAACCAGTCTAATACATGTTATTCAGTCCGTTTGATATCGTTCCATACGCCAGAACATGATATCAAGATAGCTAATAGAAAAGGAATCAATATAATTACATTTTGAAATGAAGCTACACCTGCGCCTTTGCCTTGGGAAAAACTACTTGAAAAATAAATACACAACTCTTTAAGCTCAAGGTAAACATCCCCGATATAATTAAAACAAAACTCTTCAACTATTTCAGCCACTAAATTAGTCTGAAGTCATTTTGTTGCCAGTTTCCTGTGTGTACATGCTGTCACTTAAGATGTTGTGGAATGTCAATGAAGTCCTGAAAACGTACGTTTACTTACGAGCAATGGGCAAATTTAGATCATCGTACATTAAAACTGACATGTTATTTTCAGTTTAACGATAATCTGAAACCGCAGCTTCTTAGCTAGTTTCAATCTTTCTTTGAAACATTCTTCCTTGCAAAACAATCTCGACACTAATCGCCTTTTGTCCATGCTGTGACATCTTACTCCCTAAAGATTAAACAACCCATCTGAGAGGTCGCACCGCCCAAACAAATTAATGAGTGAGTGAGTTTACTTTTACGCCGCTCTCAGCAATATTCCAGCTATATGCCGCGGTCTGTAAATAATCGAGTCTGGACCAGACAACCCAGTGATCAACAACATGAGCGTCGAATTGGGAACCGATGACATGTGTCAACCAAGTCAGCAAGCCTGACCACCCAACCACTTAGTCGCCTCTTAAGATAAGCATAGTCGCCTTTTATGGCAAGAAGGGGTAGCTGAAAGCCTATTCTACCCCCAGACTTTCCCGGGTCCCAATCAAAATAAAGGATACATGGACTTCTGAGCCAATAACAACTTTGCAGTTTTGTAAAAGTTTTTCTTTTGTCCTACATGCATTAATATGATTTAATATAGTTTAATAAAGACGAGAGGATATTGTCAATGCGAAGAAGAAAACGAATGCGTCATGTATGTACTTTATCCTCATTATGTTCGGCAAGTATCAGCTTACACAGACGACATCGTTCGGGATGAATAGCGACACGTGTCCATGAGTTTATTTTAATCTTTAGATTGGCTTCGTTAGATTTAAGCCTCATGATTTGGGAGCTTTTTGTCATCGGTACTGCTGTAGGTACATATGAACATAGATGTAGACAGTTGGAATAGTACATAATCAAATGTATCCGTAATTCCTATGACGCATGCACTAGTTTTATGGTTAGATGTATTTGATTGTGTCACCAAAGAACATTCACAGTAACTTTAGCATTGTTCATTCATTTCATGACTTCCTTTTCTGTCTGTCTTGTCGTAAAAGGGGTGTATTACGTTACTGTCTAATGTTTCCATTAGAAACACGACAGTAACATATTGTTACAGCTTATATCATCTGTTCACAAAGACGGTGACAAGGACTCCACAATGTTGGATACTTCTGACGCCGGCCACAACATGTGATTGTGTGGATATTTGCTGGAAATGGCAATGTTTCTCGAGATTGAGGTTGGGCCTTGCGAAAGTCTTCAGATAACATCTGTAACACTTCGGGTTTCATTCTGCATCCAGATGGCTTAGCGTCGTATTATTGACATACTGTTTACTGTTTTGGAAGGGTACGTGAATATCACTATATACTCAAAGACCCTTTTGTTATGCTACTTTGACGTATCTCACGATTCAATGAGCCCCGATCTTCAGCCTTTTGGAGCATATCTGGGGCATGATTGTGCAACAAAGGACCCTTCTGTACAGACCCTTGCCCAAATAGCTGCTTTTTAGATGTGAAATAGCGTAGACTCACCTTTAAAGGATCAAGAGTGTGGCAGGTGGTATGACGAGGAGACTGCTGTCTGTCATACAGTCACAGGGAGGTTGCATATCATTGCAAAACTGCAAGGGATGCTTTAATTAAGATCTTTCTATATTTCTTGTGACTATTGTTACGCTTCATAAATTGCCATGATAAATGTTATAAGAAATCCTCTTTGAACCAGCGAAATATAGCACGAGAATGTCTAAAATATTCAATAATATATTAAGCAAAAAATGAGCAAGTTACAATGAATAACAATACAGATGTTCAATATAATGCAGTTGAGTCTAAGGCAATGGGTCACAAATATCAAATATTAACTCACATGGCATTTTACAGTGAGCATAAATACTAAATGGTGCTTGTTTACAAAGTCAGTGGTCAGACACGAAGAACCAATCTTGAACGTGGATTGTAGGTCGGATGTTGTTGACAAACAGACGATGATAGACAGAACTCCTCGTATATTCTGAAACAGTATCTGGAACCTTCCAGCAAAACGTTTCTATAACAGTATTCAGTCAAAACGTTCACGAACAGGACGTAAACAACACATTGCCAAGGACAGGTAACTGGAACTTTATCAAAAAGGCTTGCCGCTAAAAGTACTATTGCCATTGAACATATATGAAATAAAATGTGCCCCATAATAACTACCGCCTAATAAATGCTTATACAAATATATGAGAAAAGACCACTCTCGTAACAATATTGACCACAAATTATGTTTCTTTATAATAATCAAAACTATGAAACCATTCATTTCTTAATTTCTCGTCAAAAATGCCCACGTATCATCAGTTAATCGTTTCCACTCGGAGCGTTTACATCGAAGCCTGCTCCTCGTTTCACGATTACACAAAAGGTTACTAGCGGTATGCGAGATATACACATAGCCCACGTGACCTGTAATGTTCCGCAGATGCGCAGTGCGACATCGTATCTTCCCAACAACTGTTAATGCTGTGGCCTTCACCGGAGGTTGTAATAAAACACATGTTATCGGAAACAAACTGCACGTGCATGCGATTTATTGAGATGGTAGTGTATTAGATACGGTTTTGTGCAGAAACGAGACTGTTATACGAGGAATGGCAATTGCAAACGAAGTAGGGCGGTGAAGCATTACGGTGGATAGAAAGCAGCTTTCATTCCAAGCAGGGCAGACGTCCATTTTTCTTTGCTGAAACTAAAAGATCATTAAGATGAGTATCATGACACATGTCGATACACAAGTCACGTTTCCTTTTGCACGATTTTTTCGTACGACGTCGTACGAAAATATCGTGTAAAAGGGGGAAAAAACTGTAGCTTTAAATGAGATTTGCGTGACTTGTGGGTATCTAATAGCATGATTTGCTTGTGTTTGAGTCGAAGTGTCAGTGTTATAATCTTCATGGCGCTAAAACCGCATTGTGTAAGTTGACTATAGTCAGTTATTGTTGTATATGTTCTGCTAATACCACAGACTCTATACCACTGGAGTCAACTGAGGTGAAATACGACTGTTCAGTTGGCCTCAAGAAATGTTGTCTTTTGTGTTTAACGTGGCACTGAGTGATCTTGAAGCTATATCGCAGCACTCTGAAAATAATCTGTCAGTCTGGAGTCTGATTACCCGATTCCGCTATAGTCACATAGTCGTAGTCAGATCGGTTACTGAGGATCTATTCTAAGCGGGATCTTCACGGGTACCTCAGGATGTAAAGGTCGATTCATTCTTTCACAATCATTTACGCTGATGAGTCTTATATTCTCGTTTAGCAACCTCTATTGGATGTTATGTGCATCTATGATAATATCTATCATCTGTCACGAAGCAATGCTGAAACAGCGCTGAGGCGCATAACTTCTGAAGTGACTAGGCCAGATCTACCAACTGCAGTACCACCGCAAGCGTGAACCAAGGGATCCCAATTTAATCCCCATGACCAAAGTCGGGATTCCTTGTGGGGAGGATGACAAGATATACTAACGATACACCTTTCTATAAAACAGACATTAAGATCATTAGACTTGCCATTATTTCACAGCCACGCACGGCCGCACTTCACCTGCCTTGTATTTCAGTCGTCAAGTGAACGCAGTGCAGTTTGCCAGCGTTTTAAATCTGTTCACCGGATAGTTAACAGCATTGAGAAGAGGATAGGTGAAGGATGGAGGGGATAGGGGAAGAGCTGTCCGTGACTATGTGCAGTCAGATCAAAGTGATGTTTCGCATGCCTGTGGCCGGCACTGACTTATATATGCCTCATTACACTCCCAGTGTGTTACATTTCTTAGATTTTGTGAAACGCGTTCAAAGAATGTGTTAATGTTTGCCGATGTGGCAGCTTCGTGGTACTTTCTGCCGTCACCCAGCAGACACCATCTCATTCCATCAGGTAACAGAGGTAGCAGGGACGGGTAACTCTAAATCAAAGTGAGCGACTCTGGTACGTATAGTATTTTGCGCCGCACAGTTATCAACGGAAGTCAGTAACTAAACTATCCATTGTCACACATACTATCGATGCATCGATAGTTGTTTTCGTTTCAGTCATCGACTAACTGGTAGAATCATCAATTCCAGTTAGTTCGATACATCGTTACAACCCTGGTTATTTTGCACTGGGAGAATTCCATTGTTTTTAGAATTCCATTTACTTTACAACATATGTCCGTTCTGAGACCTGTACGAAAATACATTTAGTTATCTTATTTGAAAGTGTATATCTTGAAAACTTTAAAAAACAGAAAATGTCAAAACAATTCCTTACTATTCCACCGAATCCTCGAAGGCTCTGTAATGTTGGAATGATTGCTCTGGGAATTGCCTTTCTGCTTTGCGTTGCTAATATATTTTGATATGTTTAATGCAGGAACACTTCCGCTTCCCCGGCCGTATGTTGTGTAACTGGGAGCTCCCCTAAGCTGGCTTTCATTAAGGTTAGACAGGGACGGCCTCAGGGGTCGTCAGCGGGGGGCATCCACATCAGCTGTAAACACAAGTAAACAGAACCAGATTACCTGATAAAGTCTCAAATCTGGCTTGTGCAGATATGGCCAGACGGAGCTGGGACGATCTAGACTTGCCCACTCCTTCTAAACTCGCGATGTTCTCCTATACTTTTATTCCCATTTGTCTGGGAGAAATGCTAATATTTTGAAGGGGTTTTTTTTCGTTCGTTTAAAGACCTGTGCAGTACGCAAAAGAGCTGTAAGTGCCCATTGTACTTAGTAACGTGATTTGCCATTCGTTAATGGCTTTCTGTTGGCTGTTAGTTTTGTATTGCCAATAGTTTTAGTTTTAGTTTTACTTTGGCATCTTTATTTACGATATATATTCTGGTTGTCTTCTCGCCAACAGGATTTGTTTATGTGACATGACCGCCTCCTGGAGTTGTCGTTAAAGCGGCCGCCAGGAGAGCATAAGGTCTCGGGTTTGATCCTCGTTCGCGTCATGCCAAAAGACGTTAAAATATCGTGGAAGTTGGTCCCTGCATGGCGCTCGGCTTCAGTGGGTACACAGAATGGTCGTCTCGAACGAGTGTATTGTGTCTAAGCTGGGGATTCAAGGTCAACACTGTATCGTAGTGAGCTGACACTATATGAAACTAGTGTGAGTCCGGATAGTACAAGCAGCACACATTTATACACATCTATGTCGTCCAATGTGTGAAATATTCTCAAGTACGACGTTAAGCACCATTTCAACGCACCTTATGTGTGATGATGTCTGAAATAGTGCCGATGTGACTAAAAATCGCTCACTCGTTTAACGACTCCCTCAACAATCATCCGATTACTTGACGTTGGTATGTGACAAATCGAACCTGGATCAGACAATGCAATGATTGACATCACCGATCTAAGCGTTTGGGACAGGCCCTTTCGTCGCCTGGTTGTTGAACGTCAGACCTCAGGTCAGAGTATGATACTAGTACAACCTCTCCCAGCGTGGCTGTACCGCCAGATAGGGCACGTGAACGGCACTACGAACTTAGGGCAACAGATGTAGAATTAATTTGCCTAATGTACATGCTGAAGAAAAAGTTCCGACTGGTGGCAAACGAAAGCGGAAATCATATGACGGTTTCGAGTTGCAAGGTGTAGTTCTCTGCACAGCGCAACACGGGCACCTGATATGACACCGTCGGGTTAAAGTGACATACATGCCTAAAACAGACATCAACGAAACATCAGAGGTTGGTGTTTTGAGTTTGTAGGGGAGATTTAATATCACGTTCATTTTTTTAAACAAACACAAGCAAAGACATTAAGAGAGAGCTAAATAATAACTTGTTCTGACGGAACTGCTTATATAAAAGCAAGTCCAAAAGAGTTTTGTCTTTTTAATCATATTTATTACACTGTTATTTACAAAAAGAAAAAAGTCACAGCAACAAACAAACAATCCGTAATTCACATTACAGGATTACCATATGGCAACTTTAGTTCAAATTCACAGACGCATCAGGTAATCGGGATGTACTATGCCTTGCTCTTCTCTTTTCACTTATCATATTCTACAGCTGGTCGGTGATTGCTACACACCGATGAATCGTTCCTCCTGACAGTGACTTTTTAGATACCTTTGAGTGGTGGTCAGTCATCATGAATGCCTGCGGTTGATAACTAAAACGCGTATGTAATTATTAAACGGTGTCTTCCCATTCTGCCTACTCTCCCATTCTGCCTACAGTCCCATTCTGCCGGCACGAAAAAGCATCATGACACGGTCCAGTGATCGAGTGGGTACAATGTGTGAAGCCCATTTTTTGGTGTCTCTCGCCGTGATATTGCTAAAAGCGGCGGAAAACTAAACTCATTCACTTACTCCATTGATCAGGAAGTAAGGGAAAGTGCTCACCTATTCTACCTTTAGTAAAACTAACTTGACCACAGTTGTTGGTATTACGGGAACCCTGACGTGTTGCTAGGTATCAAGTATCCTTATTATTCTGAACACACAAAATTTGATGTAATGTTATTCTTATAAAAACCGAAGTCATGGTAGAATACAGTCTGTGATCTGAGATAGAGATACCCAGCAACGAATACTTGCGAATTGATGAATTCAACCCACTAAACATTTGTCATTGTTTAAAGGTGGGTTTTGGTTTCCACTCTAATTTATCAGTTGTTTGATAAACTGGGCAGATTTACTGTATAAGTCTTTATGTATCTCTATTGGATTATAAGGACCAGTCACACCTTTGAAACTTCAACTTGCGGTTCATTATCACCAACATTATGATGACGTTTAACTAAGGTGATACTTCCTAACACAGAAACATACCTTCAGTGACTACCAAATGGGTTGTTCCGTTATTTCCAGTGTATGAAATAAGCCCAAAACCCAACCATGTTACCAGCCCAAAGTGGATTTAGGTGTATGAGACACCTACAATTTGCACCAGACCGACTGGCTCGTTGTACATAATGACCGTCCGTCGGAAATCTAGCCCGTCACAAAATGACTGATTTCACAATTAATCTGACTGTTACATAACATACACAGGCAGTTTTATGGGCGGTGGTACAGCCAGTGTTCAAAACGTTCTCTCATTACGCCAGAGTCGCGGGTTCGATTACCCACGTGGTTACAATGTGTGAAGCTCATTTCTGGTATCCCCCGCCGTGATCTTGCTGGAAGACAACTAAAAGCGGCGTAAAATCATAATCACTCACTCACAATCTAAGCGATTCAATGATCAAGCAAGCAGAAGAGCAGAGTCCCACTAGCTGGAATATTGCTAAAAGCGGGTTAAAACTAAACTCACTCACTCACATGCATTTTTCTCTTTGTGATTTTCAACGTTTGAGACGTTGCGAGATCTTTTGACGTTCTACATTCAACCTGATCTGAGACTATCGCCGTTTATCTATTTATCCTGTCACTCCTACTGCTATTCCGGAAGGGGGATTAGCTCTTCCGACAGCTAAGCAAGAACTGGTTTGTGTATGTGTGGGTATTTAATAGCCATAAGTCTTAATGCTTCACCATTTGGCTGTCTCAATCACTCGACTTAGCCGTACCATTTGCTTGAATCGAAACTCAATATTCACCCGCACACACGCAACGTCTACCCTTCCAATGACATGGAAAACATCCTGAAACGAGATTCCTCTTTACGACTACCTAGCTACTTTTGTTTGTGTACGTAAACATCCGGTGGTGTCGCGTTGTGTCCTCGGTGTCAATTTACTTCCCTAAACCAAATGTTTGCTGGTGTACATGGCACTTCATGAAACTTATTTGTTGCAACCTTCTCTAAATTTACGTATTTTCATGCCACACGTATCGAAGTCGGTAACCACTGACTCCCTATCGAAACTGACATGCAAGTGGTGAGGACAATAGATTGTGTACATCATAACAGTAAAATTAGCGATGAATTTCACTTAATGTTAGAGTGCAATATTGTGATTACACAATGCCAATTAGAAAGTGGTCAAATGCAACAAATGTCATATTTGGGATTTTACTTTCTTCGAAAAGTACAAATTCTATTACTCTCTTAGTTGAATCCCATACGGGATTCGAACCTGTATCCTCAGAGTCGGGCACCTATTGCCAGCACACAAAGTTAGCCGCCTAGCCCGCTCAGCCACCACGACTTCCACTTGTAGACAAGAATAATATTCCACGACATGTTAGAATGCAATGTGTTCCACGAATTACGAAATAAATATCTCGCGGCATATTATTGAAAACGTTCCACAGTCAATAAATATATTTCACTTATTACTGTCACATACCTGAACTTTTTGTAGAAAGGGGCTTGCGTACTCTCCATCAATAGGTATGTGTTTCATTGGTTTTCTCGGGGTGTTTGACCCGTGAAGGTCCGGGGGTAGAAAAGGTCTTCCGCAACCCATGTTTGCCATAAAAGGCGACTGTGCTTGTTGTAAGAGGCGACTAACGTCATCGGGTGATCAGGCTCGCTGACTTGGTTGACACTTGTCATCGGTTCCCAATTGCGCAGATCGATGCTCATGTTGTTGATTACTGGATTGTCTGGTCCAGACTCGATTATTTACAGACCGCCGCCATTTAGCTGGCGTGCAGCGTAAAACTCACTCACTCTTGGGGTGTTTTTTCTGTGTGTATATTTGTTTACACTCTGCCATGAATATGACTCAACGGAATAAACTTTGACTTGGCTTGACTTTCAGTGTCACTTTTATGTAATCGAGTCTGAACCACACAAACAGGTGATTAATAGTATGCGCAACATCCTAAACCGTGCCACTCGCTCCACCAAGCTTCCTCGTCGTAATATGTCTGCCAGTTCAAACATGACTAACTTGGAACAAAGTCTAACCTTTGTCACGACGAGCTTATATCATAGATATATAAAAATACGAACTTTGCATACAAATGATCCCTACCCAACATGACAAGAGACGTGGTGTCCTGAAAGAAAGCAATTACTTGTCGCATTCTTGCGACAGACCTTTCGTAAGGTATGTCTCTTTAAAAAAATAATTAAATGAGAGCAATTTCCCGAATCCATACAAATCGACCTACAACCCGTGTAAAAATCCAGATAATAAGACGTCAGTACAGGAAGGGTTTTCCACAACAAGACAATCCTGTTAACAATAGCGCTGACGACAATGCCCCTATGAATGATTGCGACAGGACACCGTGTAATCTGTGAGGCAATATTGAGCCGTCTTGATGACATGGTCCTCCGCTTGGTTGAACGTGTTGATGTATTGGGTTGCCTGCTAGCTTGTCGGTCCACAGGTCCGTGGACCATATGGAAATCAGAGGTTGTTGAGATTCTCTGCCTGTGGCTGAATACAGACTCATCATTACTGGCTGAAGTAGCATATGGTCGACTTTGACTTGGAGCGTGTTGACCTTGGTGTTACCAGGGTATATTGGATACACACTTGTACAAAAAGCTTCTTATGTATTTGAAGAGATGAATGTCGTTTAAACAGCAGAACACGTGTTAGAATAGATGAAGAAGGAAATTTCAGAAACGTCTGTAAAAGTATATATCGATAACTTTAATATCTCAGAAAATGTTTCTGATCTAATATATAATGCAAATAGGAGTAACAATGGTCGTTAAGTCACAAGTCATAGAGATGATATTCCCATTCGAAATGATGTTCATGATGAAACGACCGCTTCTTTGGTGTAATGGCTACAGCCTCCGCCCGGAGAACGGAACGTCGCGGGTTCGATCTTCGGCCGCGTAATACCCAAAGACGTTAATATATCATTGTACTTGTTCTGCTTGCCTGGAGCTCGGCATTAATGGCTACATCAAGGACTGGTCAGTAGTGTATTCATGCTTAACTGCGACATGGCATCTCAGTAAGCTAGAACTATAAAATCATCTTAGGCCTGGGCTAATACAAACAACCAGACATACTGACGCGTGCACGTCATTATATGTGCGAATTATTTTAAGCACGACGTTAAACCCCTTTTACCCAGCACACGTATGAACGGAATATAGCAGTAGGTCAAAGAAAGAAGCATTGCAAGACCGTGTACGTTAGGAACACATGATGTTGTCTTATCGGTTTATGTTGAACATGTGGAGCTTCATTCTATGAGCACACGTTTGACTTGAATGGAGAGTCAGAGGACAATAGCCCAGAATTCTCTGGAATAGAGTTCGACCCTTATATAGTGCTAATATTGAAGTTTTGGAAACAAGCCCGTATTGTATTGCACACATCTTATGACTTTACATTGTTGTTTCATGGCCGTTTTCTGATGCTTGCAAATAGTGTTTCACGTTATGTGATACACCATATATACTTATATACCGTGTTTGAAGACGGTTTTGTGGTATACCCTATGTGCGTGTACACTGTGTTTCACGTTTTGTTGACCCGTGAAGGTCCGGGGTAGAATAGGCCTCCAGCAACCCATGCTTGCCATAAAAGGCAACTATGCTTATCTTAAGAGGCGACTAACGGGATCGGGTGGTCAGGCTCGCTGACCGTGCTTGGTTGACACATGTCATTGGTTCCCAACTGCGTAGATCGACGCTCATACTGTTGATCACTGGATTGTCTCGTCCAAACTCGATTATTTACAGACCATATAGCTGGAATATTGATGAATGCGGCATAAAACAAAACTCACTCACTCATTCACGTTTTGTTATACACTATATACGTTTGTTTGCACCTGCAAACATCGTTATCAGAAACTAATACAGACACCCTATACGCTTACACATCTTGTTTCACGTTTTGTGACACATCATATATGCTTTTACAAGGATGTTTCGTTAACCTACCAACAAGGTCATCACAGAATTAATATAGACATTTGTTAGAATAACGGTATCTGTTTACTGACCGCCACAACGTCAGTCCATCACACCTGAGGGCCTGCCCCAGACGCGCGTATCTGTCAGACAGTGATGACCTCGTCATAACAGGTTCAACGTTGTTGTTATTGTACCATGTTTTCCCTCTCATCACACTCTGTGGTCGCATCTGCTGTTTTCCCCGCATCATCCGATGAAGTGAAGACCAGCGATTATGAAGGGTAGAATTACCCTCAATCTAATGGTTTCAGGGAAATGTCAGTTTAATATCCTAAATATGAAGAAAGTATTCTGATCTTTGTAATGATATCGATGTCTGCTGCGTTAAATGTACATCAATACTGTAATTGATAAGTACGTGTGCTTTCTCTCAAGATGTCGAAATTCTTGACAACTACGTAAGAAAGTGACCATCTATAGGTTTACGGCTGAAACATGTACTAAATATACCAATGGCCTATACCAATGATCAATGCTAGCGATGTATGCCAAATATGGATACAAAGATACATACCAATGATCGAACCAATGATACATACCATACATACAAATAATCTAACCCAGTAATCTGTAAAAATGATCTACACCAACCAAACTCTCCCAAATGATACACATCAATGATCTATAACAATGATCTGGACCAGGGATCTATAGCAATGATCTGGACCAGGGATCTATAACAATGATCTGGACCAGGGATCTATAGCAATGATCTGGACCAGGGATCTATAGCAATGATCTGGACCAGGGATCTATAGCAATGATCTGGACCAGGGATCTATAGCAATGATCTGGACCAGGGATCTATAGCAATGATCTGGACCAGGGATCTATAGCAATGATCTACGGAAACCGATCGTGTAGATAATGTTGTAACGGTACTTGATAGGTACCATCACCACTTATTGTTTCAGGAATACCAGATCTGGATCCGATTAGGTATCCCATCTTCCACTGACCCGTTTCGTCTTCACACATAGCCAAAGGAGAACACTCTCATTTGTCTTTGACCATTACTCACCTGCCCCAAAGTCTGCGTTTGTTATAACTCCCTCACCCATCCTTAGGACAATGTGTTTGCTACAGGAACTAGAAAAGGGTGCATTTCAATAGAATATACTCCTCCCTGCCGATAGACTAACAGCTAGTCTCTGAAATGAACATATTTTACTGAAAAAACGTTCATAGTGAAAAAAATAATATAATGAAATGGAGCCCTGAGACTTTCTTCATTAGGAAATCTAGACTTGCCACATTTTCGAGACTTGCGTGGGCTTTCTTGGATATATTCTTCAGGGTCTGTACGACAGACTACCCTTCTGACACAGCCGACACTTTTCACGACCCAACGCCTGTCCGGCTCAGCGGAGGGAGTCGACACAAAGATAGTTATGCTGTCTGCACTGTACCTGGCTTATCACCTCATCCAGCTCGTCCAGGCACAGGGTGTGTGTAACATTAGCATACTGCCCAGGGAGTTGATAAAGAGCGTTAACTGACGACCCTGAACAGACTGAAAGATAAAGTTACATTACTACACACTCGCAAGGGAGAGTCACATTTCTTGACTATGTGTGTGTATTGTTGGATTACATTACCACTGAACGTAGACGTACCCTCACTCAGGAAATAAAAACGATTGTTTGCCTACTTCAACCTTCTTCATTATATGTTACTGTCGGTGAGACTCACGTAACATTGTGAAATATATACGAAATGTTGCATTAGCTGAAGGCTATTCAATTCAAATTACTTCCAACGGTGGAGCCATTTTAATAACAGTTCCTTGTATTTCGATCCCAGGAAACTCACAAACCTTTCGTAATAATAGTTCAGTAGAAGAGTGAACTACAAACGAGATTGATCTTAATATCCCAGACGAAGTTATATCAACATGGTGCGTCTACGAAACATATTACATAGCAAAGTAGTCTCATATAACAAACAAATGGTCAGTTACAAATGAACTTGCATGAATATTTATACCCACGCTCAAACCCTATGCACTGCTGAGCGACCGATGACTCCGAATATGAACCGGATATTGTCCTTTACAAATATCCGGTCGACGGTACCGCGATTGAGGCAGGATTAATTCTGTAGTCTGAGGGCAGAACCATGTGTTGGAGTGAATGCCTTGGTTGCCAATGTAAACCGTGCAGATTGTGTTTATGTCAGCATCAGTCCTTGCGATTGTATAATACGACTGACAAAAAATTTAGTCCTTGAGTTTTGCATACTAGTTTTTTCTATTCTTTTTAATTGATATATATGGCATATATTACATTTCTGTACATTAAATCCATATCGGTGAATATGGAACGTATTTGGTGTGATAATAAACAAATAATGTTACAAAAGACATGCATAAATGGTCATGTGTGCATTGCACAGTGAGATCTCAATTGCCACGAGACATATTTATGCGATGTAGTCAGATGTTGATCTGAATCGGTGGGGTAGTTCAAGCGTCTGCCCTTCATACTGAAGACCCGGGGCCGATTCCCCACATTTGTAAGAAGCCCATTTCTGGTCTCTTTCTTTGGTATATCGCTGGCGAAAATCCGTACCCACTCACTGAATCGTCACATAAATATAGCACATGTTGATCTGAATCGTCACATATACATGATACATGTTGACCTGAATCGTCACATGTGCAGGACACACGTTGACCTGAATCGTCACTTATACATGATACATGTTGACCTGAATCGTCACTTATACATGATACATGTTGACCTGAATCGTCACATGTGCATGACACACGTTGACCTGAATCGTCACTTATACATGATACATGTTGACCTGAATCGTCACTTATACATGATACATGTTGATCTGAATCGCCGCATGTACATATGCCACATGTTGACCTGAATCGTCACATGTGCATGACACATGTTGACCTGAATCGTCACTTATACATGACACATGTTGATATGAATCGTCACGTGTGCATGACGTATATTGATCTGAATCGCTACATGCACAACCACGTGTACAAAACACGTTGCCCTGAATCACGAAATTCACATGACGCATTTATTCTACAGTGGGATTTTATTGAACGAATATATTTTTTCCGCCATAGCATTAATATAAACAGTCTACATCTAATAATAATAAAACAAGATATACGGATTATCTTCAGGTTTCTCCTTGCTCTGTCAGTTTTCCAGTTTTGACATGCCCCGAATATCTAGCAAGTGCTAAACCTACATGAAATGTGCGTATGAAATTTGTATAAGTCATCCATATGTTTTGCCTAGTAATGAGGTGCCATGAAATCGTCGCATGCTGTCTCTCAGCTTTTCGGTAATATCCGGGAGTAATTGGCTTGTATCTGTGGTTTAGGGTTACAATTAGGGGAGAGTGTTTACATAACTTGGATCACAATATACCTGTGCAAACCTGTAGGAAGTTGGATGTCTGCGATCTGTGCTTCCTGGTAACACGGGTATATTATGACGGAGTTGTCAATATCATCGGTGGAACCCATGGCACGTGCTCCTTTAATTATTGCGTGAAACCCGATGCCGTTGGTGGAGAGAATGGCGTTCTGCGCCGTCGACAACGCTGTTTCGGCGGTCAACATAACGCAGGGATTACGTATTGTTGTTGAGCAGCAGGATTACTGACAAATTTCCACAGATAATGTACAATCGGTTAAATTAGGAAACACTTTGAAATTTCTCATTGCTGCTCATATATCGTTGTGTTCTTGCCGACATTACGAAATAGATCAGTGCGTTAGGCTTGCCCCAGGTGTCACGTAAACAGACAAACAATAATTAATGTTATGAAGTGTTTGATCGGCTTGAACAAACTACTTTACTGGGAACGTTTAACACCAGAACGTATTGTGTGCTATTAATGTTATATTTCCAGAGACTACAATCAGCCTCTATCTACTCTCTTACTCTATCCTACACCATGAATTACATCCACACAAGCCTTTACCTCCTTTCCCATACACCTCACACTCATGTGGTCACCAAACGCCTCACCCCACCCTCCCACTCACTCTCTCTCTCTCTCTCTCTCTCTCTGTTTGTCTTCTATCCATGTGACTCATGCATGGCTCTGTCTGCGGTCTTTTACCATTTTCTCGCCTGCAGGAATGTCTCCTACAAGAGCCGGTGATTAAGGAATCGTCCTATGGGCGCTCCTTTAATAACACATACCGACTCGACACCTTCCCGAGTTAAAGGTCAGGTGGGCTGTATGCGAGAATGTCTTCAATGTGGCCCCCGTCTGCGAGGAATACACCGACAGGTTGAATGAACGACGCCATTGCTAGCAGCGTACTATTGTGCTACATTGTTGGCAAACTTAATCCCTTCAACTACCGTTTATGGATTCATTACGTTAAAGACTTCGCAGTTCTTTGAGAACCGGATCGTTCAATAACAGAACTCCACCATACCGTGGAGAAGCGATTAATAGGTAATACTTTAGGAAAACAATTCGGATTGTGACTTTGTTGTGGTAGCTGTTCATACGGACATATAAAGCTCACATAGTGTTGTAGGGCAGCTCAAACAGATCTTACAGAGACGTTTCAATGACGAGCAAATTCACAGCTGCACTTATTCGACCGATGTGATATCCTGTGTTATGGCACAGTTCACTGCACTACCGGCCCTCGCTGAGTATGTCCACGATTGTATGTATGTGTTTAGTGTAAGAGATTCAGGATCACATACCCATGATATGAATGGCTGGATAACGCCCTCACAAACGACAGCCTGGCAGGAGAATGAGTGACAGACGGGAAAACGTGTACGAGATGGAATGCTCTACATTCTAAGTGCATCGTGTGGACTGTATTTAAAGTTTGGTGATCACAGAGCTGTATATTATTGGTTATTGGTTATCAATATTCGTGCCCATTCGCGACCATTTGACAGTGTGTGTTGTCAATTTTGACTATATGGCGTGGTATGTTAGGTGTCTAAAGCGCCACGTTTATACAGCAGGTATAGATATCATTAAAGTCGAGCCTTCAAGAATCTCTTGTTACTGTGTAAATATATCGTGCGAAATAGTATTGACATTCCCACATGCACCTGTGGTAAATGATCCTCGTGTCATCCAAATAACAAACAATGCTTTCCAGTCACCTCCTGACATTGTGAATCAGCACAAGCACAACCATCACTGAGAATATAAAATGAACCTGAGAGTTGTATGCGTTGCACTCCCTTGTTTGAATTTATCTATATACACCTACCAATCATTATCTTCTTTCAGATAGTCTCAGAAATGTCAAATTACCTGCCTGATTAATATCAACGCTATCGCCACACTTAACGAGACGTCAATGTGGACGAGGTATTTACCAACCTCTCTGTGATATAAACATCAATAATTATTTACGAAAGACGGCTAAGAAATAAGTTTAAACCAGATCAGTGACTGCACAATTGGAATTGACTAGCATAGAATCCTAATGGTATCTGAACAACGGCGAGTCACACGGGATTTAGAGATATCGCGAGAGCCGAGAGCCTATGTGATGGCTTTCCACAAGCAAGCATGCATTGCTCACAGCGTAAGGAATTCACTTCTCTCTGACTGAGAGCTCACTGGGTGTGTTTCTGCTGCGAGTGATCTGATTGTGTTTAGTTAACAAAGTGTTGCTCCTGTGGGTAGATGTGCATTTACGAATAGGCTTGAGGGTGGATTTGTTTGTGGCAAATGCTTTTCTACCCTCATGTGGAGTTTATTGGCTATAGGTGAATACCGTTTATACATAATAAACTGATCGTGTAAAGGACTATGACTTTCCTGGTCCAAGGTATGTCGTTACGTGTGACACCTGGTGACTGTATGTGATCTCTAAGCAAAATACCTTACCTCTATTGTGATCAGAATCAAGGCGCGCTGTACGTACTTCTCAGAGCTGTGTTGAGATGTCCATGAACTGGCGACAATGACGCTGTATGAGATTGTGGATGTCAACTACAACTGGTTGTTCATTCCATGTGGATTACCCAGGATTGTACACTTGTGATGATGTGAAGGTGGATGAATTCCCTCTCAATTTTGGATATCCAGGGAGTTGTAATTCCGCGCGTCAATGTTCAAGGAAGTTTAACAAACATAAAAAGAAACGATTTTACTACGTTGTGGAAAAACACCTTTACAAATTTCAGAAGGACAGTTCACGAAATCAAAATAGCCAATCTCTTGTCATTCTCGTCCAGTTCATATATAAAATCGCGGTAATACATGAAAAAAATATCCTGAAACTTTCAGCTGTGGAGAGTTTCTCGCCGCCAGATGCTCTTTGCGAGTGAGTGATGAGCGGTGTATTAGCCCCAACGTCAACAGTTAACCTGTGTCTACATCGTCAAACATCCAACAAAGCAAAAACTCGCGAACAACAAGTACCTCATGGATAAGATTTTTTTTCAAGAGTAATCAGTTATAGTTTCAGCGGTAGAATGGATGGTGTATACTTTCTTTGAAGATGTTAGCTGTACTTCCACTGAATAAACCACGTGACTTGGAAGAGCTCGCTCGCAAGGAGATAGGAAATATACTTGGATCTTTTAACAGTGTATGGTTGTTCGATCACAGATCAGAAGTGGGCTTGTTAAGAGTCGGCACATCTGGAAACCGTCACACCGGAGATATGTGTAGGCAGTCCACAGTTTACTATTCACGTGGTTGCTATTTCTACCTGTGTGAATACATTTGAAATATAACACCTTTTGAAAGAGGAAGTTTTTTCTATTGTCGTTTGCTACACGAGATATACTCTCGTTGATCTCTGATGTGATACAAGGAAATCTAGTACATGATACTCTCGGATATAGTTACACTCTCTCAATGTCAAAATGAATATACGCGTACTCGCATTAATAGTGTCCTCTCTCATCGGATGTTCAAGACAAGGAGAGGAACTTAAGATCGGGGTGTTGCTGCCCCACCGGGGTAAGTATCCCTGGGTTATTCAAAAAACGAGACCGGCTTTACAAATTGCTGTTGAAAACATCATGTTGAATATGACAGTGCTACCTCAACACAATATCAGTCTAGTAATACGGGATTCTCAATGTTCGGAGACCGAGGGACCGTTAGAAGCTATAGAACTATACATCCACAACGATGCTCACGTCTTCATCGGGCCGGCTTGTGACTATGCGGTTGCACCTGTGGCAAGGTTCAGTCCCAGGTGGGGAATACCTGTCCTAAGTTCCGGTGCTCTGGTGAGCGCGTTCTGGGACAAGTCGGAGTACAAACTACTGACAAGAATGTTAGGTTCATACGCCAAGGCCGGGGAATTCTTCTTGGAACTTATAAAAGTGTTTGAATGGACGAAAGCGGGATTGTTATATAGTGATTACAAACTTGACCCCAACAAGGGGAAATCGAATTGTTTTTTCTCCATGGAAGCTATATACCTGGCGCTCAGTAAGACCTATCGATATAAGCCTTGGCATCATTCATTTGATATGAAAACGGGAGATGTAAATTTCAAGACTATTCTTCAAGAGGCCAGGAACAATGCGAGAAGTAAGTACAAAGTGATACAAACAAAACCATTAACCGACATGTTAATATCATTAATCCGGTTTACAACGCTATCCACAAACTATGGCCATACCTTCCTCAGTGGCCGAAACGTTCTCGAAGAACGTTGAGTCTAGTTCAGAGGGGTTGTTTAAGGATTTTATTTCTTTCTCTAGCTTTCAGGTTCTTTATTTCTCTAAATGAGCACCCGTGGGACAAGTGATATACTTTGTAACTATTAACCATCTTGGTTATCCGGGGTGATAATTGAATTGTTTTGTTAGCTTTGTGCGGTACAGGATGCAAGTATTATAGTTATTCAGTAGATTGTTATTGCTGTTATTATGACAGTGGATTATTGCTGTTATTATGACAGTGGATTATTGCTGTTATTGTGACAGTGGATTATTGCTGTTGTTGTGACAGTGGATTATTGCTGTTATTATGACAGTGGATTACATTTTACTGGTCGTCTTTACATCCCTCTCTGAAGATATTGTATTTGTTTATTCATCTCTGACTGTTATCTTGTTCTCAACGTCTTTGTTTGTTTGTTTTGTTTTCTTTCTTTCCTCATCTGACCTACAGTGCAATGTGTGATACTTCAGCAGCTGTCCGTCCCTACCGTCGTCACATTCATTATAGCTGCTGGACTCTGAACACCGCAAGCTATGAGCGGCATTTGGAGGTATCATACACCCCATTGATCGGGACACAAGGGCGACATACGATATGTGAACATGGTTTTACCACTAACCGGCTGTATCGTGTTACAAAGTAAACAGTCAGCCGTCAATAGCATGACGGTTGGATCGATTTAGTAGTTGGAAGAATACATACCCCACTGGGTGCAGAGTGTCTGTAAACACCCTTCATTAGTCTTACTCCAAGACTGGCTGAGTGCGAAGCCCATGCATGAATAGTAATTCTGTCTTTAAAGGGGCATGTCTAGATAAGTGGACCCCAGTCTTCTGTTTATCTTTTTTTTTCTTTTAAAAAGTGGCACATAAACTATAATTCTTGCTTTAGGTATCTCTGCAAGTCAAGTAAGACGACGGACTACCAGATACATTCCGACATCTTTGAAAGCCAGCGAGTTTACTGATGGTTATGGTTACGGTTGGGGTAAGGTTTAGGGTTAGGGTTAGCGTTTGGGTCAGGGTGATGTGACACTAAAGAACAAGGCCGGTAGGTATCCAATATTCTGTTGGTGTACCGCAAGTCTAACTCCTATTATCACACTATCAAACCTCAACAAGTGAATGAATGCAGTTTAAGCCCGCAGTGTGAACAGCTTTACATTATCTGTACCCCCAAAACAGTGGTTGACATAATGCAATGTAGTGCTTACGGCTACAGCGACGACGCTGGACAGGGCACGTTGATACGATGTACGCTACGACGGTCGTACAATGTGTTGGTTATTGGGCTTCACACCCAGCCTATATTCCGCGGGTTGTAATACAACATACATCAATGTTATCTATATTGATATTTCTGTCCCTCTATCTCTGTATACTATTTTATCATGACATACTTTCAATAAATACACGGGTCATTATGCTTACTATTTCCTGTTAGCTGTGCAAAGTTGGTTTTATTCAGTTTTATATGGCTAATGCTGAAAAGATGTAGGCTATGGTTGTGATATCTGAATTGAGTTCCATGCAGATTCATGTATACTTCCTATCACAAGTTTAGACTCAGTAGTGTAAAGTGCTTATTTCGCGAAACTGTTCTGAACTGTATTTTGCAATAATATGCCATACAGCTCAAACGTACTCTACACATGAACTGATGTACTGTAAAACAAATTCGTAACGTTGAACATATTATTGTCATGAGTTCAATAGATGTTACAAATCAGTGAAAATTGGCGAATTCTTAACAAAACTTTACGAAGATGTTCAAATACACAATATTTCGACATGCTTTTCAGCTATTTGATGGATGATCGTCGTGCAATTCAAATTCATCAGCATATGGTTTTCAGCTGAATCCCCAAGTTAGCGTAGAAATCAGTCTTCGATGTGTGTGTGTGTGTGTGTGTGTGTGTGTGTGTGTGTGTGCAGTGACTGTTTTAAGTTAGTCTAAACTTTTGATAGGATATATATATGCAATCTATTGCCGCCACCAGTATCAGCTCAACTGTTCATACAGATGTCTGTGTTGAACTCAGATATCCAAATATTAAAAGGGGATTTCCAGGCAGAGAAGGTCAGTCTGCATTAATGAAGTCCAAAACACAGACTTCCAATGTTAAATCCTTATTGATACTGAGCTGGATTACACCCATGTATCATGGGATCTGAGTGAAACCTTGTGATCCACAAGTCATTGACGCACGGCGTGGCTGGTTCAACGTCACTTCCAAATATGTGACTCCAACTCCCAGGGAGTCCCTCACGCTCTCACTCTCCCCAATTCGCTAGTTCAGTTCAGGGAGTCCACCACGTTCTCACTCTTTACATTTCCTCGAATGTTCCGTACCTTTGTTCGAGAACGTTGAAACACAATAGTATTCAAGAACATATGTGCACCATATGATAAGTTCTCCTGTAGCTATAACACGAAATAAATTTTTGCCTTGGCCACGTTGTCAAGCCCCATTAAGAATTATTCAAAAATATACCAACTTCGTTTTCATCACGTCGCTAACGAATGTGTCTGCTTCAAATGTTAAGAAAGGAAAGTAAGCATATTGATTATCTTTCATCGCTTGATAAATGTTTGCTATAAATTTAGTAACTAGATACTGTGGGTAATGCTTATTTGCAACTAGATGAATATGATAACAAAAATAGGAAGTTGGAAGATCAATTACGTGTCAGAAATGACTTCCAATTAGACACAGCGCCGCTTTGGTGCACACTGCACCTTTATGTCCTATGTGCGTTAATCATCACACGAGTAATAGCCAGTATTCCCACTACCCCAAATCTCAAGAGACAATGAACAGTTTTGCCCCCACCCCACCATGCGTGGTATTAAAGCCATTATCGAGGTGTAATGTAAACACGTGTTGAGCCGATGCAATATGACACCACACCGGGGTTGCATAACTTCCCACACAGACAACGTGTTTGTTTAGATAACATGTAATCTTAGAAGTGTTATATTAATAGTTGTCAAGCATAAAAAAGCACACCTCGTGTCCCTTTGATTACAAACTCTGACGAAGCACATATACATAAAATCCTCTTTTTGGCTAACTGTGCACGCGAACATGATTATCTAAGATTGACAGATTTGTTTCCTCGTATTCCATACATCTTGTTGTCAGCATGCCATCTACGGACAAATTAGTATTGTTGTTCACGTTCGTCTTCATGACAATTCCATGCTTGACCATTGGTCCGATTTGACCGTTTGTTCGGGGTCAGCAATCGTGTATCCCATAAGCCCCTCATAAATAGCTCCGTGATTGCACCTCAATTTCCAAGGTCTCATAAACAGAGCTGCTAGCTCAGAAGATAATACCCCTTGCATATGTTGAAGACATTGGTATCACATACTCCATCTGGCCCCGACTTCGCATGTGTATAGGGTCGACGATCATGTTCCGCCATGGCTGAATCCGTACACGTCGTGTTTAGATATATGATGACGTTGTTACATAATAAACGTCTCAATCACGTCTGCAGGCCATCGCTGATTCCTCGTGTCTCATTTTCCTAATTACCTCAAATATTATCTCTTAAGACCAATGGAATCGGTTTCCGACGTTGACCAAGATATCTAGAGTAATATGACGATGATATCATTATGTACGTCTTGGGTGTGGTCATAATATGACATCGTATACTCGACAATTTCATTTGCGTTAATCGATGCCCATGCTGTTGATCATTGGATCATTTGATCCAGACACGACTATTTACAGACCACAGCTCTATAGATGGAATATTGCTGAGTCAGGCCAGCCAACCAACCAACAACCAGCCAGCAACCAACCAGCCAACCAACCTTTCAGTGCCTGTGTGTTTAACTAGGTAGTAAACGGACAACATGTGCATCACTTAGGTATTTCATCCTGCATTAAGTTGGCTCGTCGCGATGTCACTGGCATATTCTTCAACGTGGCTTCAAATCCAGCCCCAGCCCCGCTTAACCCCTCTCTCCCTCAGTCATCCCTTCACTCACTTGCATCTCCGAAGTGAACCCGTGAAAGTGAGGGTCCGAGTTGGTGTTCACGGATGCCTGCTTGTCGAAAGAAGCGACCACCCGATCACTTGGGCACGTTAGCCCACTTTGTTGAAGCATGCCTTAGTATTCCTGTTGTGTATTTCAGGTTTGCAATCGAAGCGAAACGGGTTAGCACTCATAAAAAGTGATACATGAATGCATTCCTATCCCAACTGCTGTATACATCTAATGGGGTAATCTAGAGATTGAAGCTTTCACTCGTCACCATTGACACTATTTCTGGTGTCCCCCAGCTGAGATATTACTGGAATATCGGTAAAACTAAACTCACTCACTAACAGAGAATGGATCGTTGTTTCCGCAATACTATATGTGGAATGTAAGAAATATATGGGAAAGTCGTTCATTGACCATGAGATAAAGGAGCAACAGACGGGAGCATTCTCCTTCAAAAAATGCTCGTCACACTAAAGGTCCTGGTACCCCATTCCACATGGGTACAAGATAAGTTAATTCTAATATCCCCACTAGAATATTGTCAACAGCTGTGGAAAATTATACTAATTTGTATCATAGCGCTTTGAGCGGCACACATTTCGTCTTCCGAGAAAGGAAAGAAGATATATCATTATGAAGAGATGGACGAAATGACCAATAAGGACTGCTTCACGGTTTCAGTGTAAAGGACAATGGTGGGTCATTTTCTAAACAAGTGCGAACGGCAATTGACCCGACCTATCAAACTTTACAAACCATTTCACACCAAATGATATTAGCAATAATAACAGTCGGAAACCATTTGAATATAATAGAACGACTTTCTAACAGGCTGTTGAAGGCAGGGAATACTATTTTGAGTGAAGTATCGAACACATATAAATTGGCTAAAACAGCCATTGTGCAATTTAATTTCCTCAACAATTTTCCTTCCTGAGACTTAAGAGCAATGGTCCCTCTAGTGTCTATGGAACATTGTCCTCTTAATTAGGACCCGTGTAAACCACCACGATGAAATCGGAGGAAGCTCGAAATGAGCATAGAAAAATGTTTTAAACCTAAACACTCGCTAAGTCGGGGAAACGTTCTGTCAAACCACAATTAACGCTTGGAAAATGAAAATACGCTGTTTCTGAATTGCTGAAAGCACAGTTTTCAACTGTCACCCATAGCTCAACAGAAAATCACCTTCCTGGAAATAGAATAATCTGGTCTTAACATTTAGCTTGGTTCTCTTCGACGCCATTGAGATCAGATCATAGTTCCGAATATGGAAAATATTTTCAGCGGCAGGTTAGTGTGTCTGTTTAGTTGTCAGTACCATCAGGATACAACTCACAATTTGCACGTAGGTTCTATATTCAACTGTCATTAATATTTGCACAACAATTTGTTTCTGTTTATTGTTCATCATTCTTGTATTGTTCATCACGCACGCATGAACTTTTTAAGCAAAAAGAAAAGTCTGCTTGACATATTAAGACGTATTTTGTTTTCGCTTTCAAATGTTGATTATCTGCGGTGCAGTCGCTGATATATCTGATGCACCGTTTCAACGTGCATCCGGGACGGTGTGGTTAAAGCGTTTGGTCGTTACGCCGGAGACCTGGGTTCGAGTCCCTACATGAGCACAATGTGGGAAGCTCGCTGTGATATTGTGTTGAATACAAGAACCAAATTCAGTGACATCAAAGTGCATCTCCCACATGCTCAGTGTAAACGCTTGAACAGCAATCGGCATGGGGAATCTGACTTAAAGATTTACTAGAAAGTCGATTCAACAGACATTGGACAAGGCACGCCACTTGATATGCGACCCCGCTGCCCGTCCAGTCAATATGATTATCACCTCTGACCGCCACGACAGTGGTCATCACGTTCCAAGCCAGCAATAGGTTTGGTCAATATGGATATCAATATGTCGGCAAAATGAGAAAATTGTAAAATGAAGATTAATGCTCTGATTGAAAGGGCGGAGACGATTGTCCCAGACGACGGGGCGGAATTGATATCCTCAATAAGTAAGCGTCAGCTTCGACAGCGGTCTCAATGTTTATCTACACAGGTAGATAAAATGGCGTCTGGAACCCGATGTGGTCTTCATGTTAAATGCTAATGATGCAATGAATATTCAGGTAGCAAGGCAACAGACATGACGTGCGTATTTTACAAGACAGTGTCTCCGGTTCTGATTGAACGAGAGATAGATTCACCCACAGTTATAGTGTTAATGTGAAGACGTACCTTAGCTATAATATCCGCATGTTTATAGATATTGTATTACTGATCATTAAACGTTTTTAACATCCCGACGCAACTTCCGATCGCAAACTGACAACAATGTATAATATGTGACTTGTAATTGTAGCACACGGCTGTTGTACTTTGAATACTTTCCAGTGAGGTATTTGTTTAAGAAATAGTGATGTCATGGCGATTTCGATTGTTATCAGTAATTATTTTATCATGTGGAGAATCAATCCGGGGTCTACAACGTCACGAGTGAACACTCTAACCACTAACCTACTACCCCGCAGCGCATCACTCTATCCAAATATACACTCTTCTAAACAAACACAGATAAACAGACCACGTGCTTATTTTTTTATACAGAGATGAATTTCTCATCGAACTCGTCCTGCCGAAAAAAGAGTGATTATCTGAGTTTTGGCCATCGACAACATATGTTTTTTTCAGTTGGTATAATTTCGAATTCGGGTTGAAGTGGTTCAGAAACAAAGTATGGCGGAAATACAGATCGTACGTATTTCGTTAACGTCGTTGTAAGAAAACATATTTTGAACATTGTTGAGGTATTAAAATCGGTTTTCCAAAAACTTTGTCACATGCACTCTTTAACTCATTGAACATTTCACGTGGACATTGAGCTTGGGATACATTATCTATGCCCCATCCATGCAGCACGTGTATTTAGTGTTGTACGGGAAGGCCGTCGAATTATAGGAATAATTCTTAATTTCGCAAGATTATTAAGACTGCATTTAAAAATTAAATGTTTCTCTGGCACATTTTATTTTCATAAGTAACGAGGGCGGTAGGATTGTTTTGAAAAATGTTTGATAGAAAAAAGAGTGACCTGAGAGGAACACATTTTTATTTTTGTCTTTTCTCTTAGAAATACAGCTTAGGAAGTTTAGGACGTGTTAATGAGTTGTAGATTCAGTCACACTCGTTCTTACAGACCGCCCTTTCTTATAGTGGACACATTGATGATCGGGACGCTGCCAAGTCAAAATCATGTTGTGTTTTTTTTTTCAAATGGCAATAAAAATTGTTACGCGCAGAAATAAAAGTGACGCGCCGAAGCCTGAGAAACATTTCACTATTTTATCTAGCCTAATAGACACATCAGGTACATCTAATCTGTTCTCCAACACACACACACACACACACACACACACACACACACACACACACACACACACACACACACACACACACACACACACACACACACACACACACACACACACACACACACACACACACACACACACACACACACACACACACACACCTTGATTAAACGCGGTTTAGAAGTCAGTTTATGTACTTTAATTGTATTTTGTGATTAGAATTTGGTGTCATACGTCCGGAATGCACGTGCAACGTGGAGCCGGCAGCAGTGTTCATGTGGTGTTTGTAGAAAGTGTGTCAGATGCCATTTAGAGTGATTTTCCTGGCTGGAAGAGGCAAGTATGGGTTGTTTTTCGCATTTTCCAGTTATGTTTTCCAACTTAATTGTAAAGTCAGACGCTTCCAATATTCAACAGACCCCTAAAATTCAAATGCAATAATTGGTTTTCAACAACCCATTTTGGTCGTAGGAGGCGACGAACGTGGTCGGGTGGTCAAGCTTGCTGACATATGTCCACATATCCCAGTTGCATAGGCTGATGAACGTGCTGTTGATCACTGGATTGTCTGGTTCAGACTCGATTATTTACTAGGGCTGTAGCGATGCATCGAAATAAATACCAGATTCGTTCACTTTGATTAATCCGCCCCTGTTAGCTCTTAAACAAACAGTCATGCGACTCGGAGTTTGAAATCATACACTGCAGTCCACCTGATCTGGGTTTCAAATTTCTTGTTATTTACTAACAGAGACTGAAACTTCTTCTAACTGTTATGTTTCATATAAACTATTCCTTCACCTGGGGAATGACTTCAAATGAGACTATTCCAGGAGAGAAAAACTATTGCAGTAGTTCTTACCCCATGAATAGTCACCCCTGTTGTTCACAGACCGCCCGCAGAAAGTCAAAACGTCAACACCTTCCAAACAGATCGTTGAGGATACTGACTTTGAGAATACTCCTGAAAAATGTCCTGTCACATTAAACCTCAATTACGCATGTACGGTCAATATGAACATGTCTTAACTGACAAGTTCTACTGTGAAATTAAGGTCAGTATCAATTTGACCAATGACCCTGTTTACCACGGGTCAATACACATGTGCCGGTCAGTTGTCAATGTCCACGTAGGCTGGAACTGCTTGCAGAACGGCTGAGTCCGTATAGTGACTAACAAGCAAACAATCTGATGTTTCAAAGGCTTAGGGAAATTCCCTTGTACAAACAGGTATGCAGTATTATTAAGTTACTCAGTCGGAAAAGCAATATTTGAATCACTGGTCTCAATGTGTTTCACAATTACTTTGGCCTTAACCCTTAATCTATTACCGTTTTCTGGTGGAGAATGACGTTAAGACATGCGTTGTATGCTGAACTGCGAAATAAGCACAACTCTGGTGTTGGTTTTTTTATTAATAGAAGACATAAACATGAAAGCTTACTTTTATAAAATTTCCTTTTTTTCGAAAATTGCGTTTTTTTTCTGTTCAGTGTATATGACGAAAACAGCTAAATATATCTAACAGTTTGTAGTCATGTACGCTCCTCTTCGACGCTATATGGTACATGGAGCTGGGATTAAACAACGTACTTATTTCACACTTACATTTAAACAAGGTGGCAGTTGATGTAACAAAAAGGTTATAAGCAATGTTGGGATTACGTGTCATCATCAAAGTTTGATCGAAACATATAAACAGCCAAGTAAATATTCTGTGGAAATTAATAAGGGATCACATGAAAGCACAAGCGTTCCTTTATTGTTTCCTCAGATTTTGTGCGATAAAAAGATTGTGACGAAACCTGAAAAAACAAAACAAAGGAATACCTGTGCTTTCATGAGATCCATTATGTCTTTCCCCTCAGTATGTATACAAACTACTTTCAGAGGTCCGGTTTGTGCCAGGTTTTAGTTACTCAACATATTGAGTGCTGTAACACCTTGAGATCGGTTTAAAAACGTTGATAATTAAAAATGAATTGATAAAAAACTTGATTGATACGTGCCATCCTATCCAGTTTGCATAGATCGATGCCCAGTGTTGTTGATCACTGGATTATCTGGCTCCGATTCTATTAACTACAGACTGCCCCCATATAGCTTGAATAGTGCTGAAAGTGGCGTAAAGCTAAACTCACTACTTTTTCTTCACACCCATCGAAAGTCAAGGGAACACTGATCGAATGGTATCTCTCTCTCTCTCTCCCTCTCTCTCTCTCTCTTTCTCTCTCTCTCTCTCTCTCTCTCGATCTGTATGTATGTATCAGTTATTTTTAGACACCAACGACCACGAAATACTACAAAGAAATAGTCCTTTCACTGAAAAATGAAAACCCGAATGTACAGGCGTATTTGTGGGACATTTATCACATGGCTAAAAAATCACTAGACTTTAGATAGAACAGCGGTAATCGATACAGTCACGATAAGACTTTTAACCGTATAATGCGATTGGCGTTATATTGACCCTGTTAGGGTCTCGGGCAGCCCTCTGTCATTAGCAGCATATCGATATGTCTCAGAACTCCACATAGTGCACGGTACACACCGAATCCCTAGTGATTTGATCATTTCATTTAACGTGTCTGGTCTGTTGATGAGATTCTGTAAGGTCGCATGATACGTTACAACTAAGTTGGTTAATGCAACAGATTAATAAAGCAGTTGATATGCTTTAGTGGTACGTTGATGCTTAAATAAGTGAACAAGAAAACACGCTATGACTTGAAAAAGGCTTGATTTTCATGTTAATTCGTATACATACCTTCAAAACTATTAAACTGCGTTTCTGTACCCCAGTATGCTTCAAGGGCCTGTTGCTTTCGAACTAGTTGATCAATTTGAATAAAATTACTGGAAATGCTGACAAAGCACATTGTCCAACAACAATCCAAAGATTAGTTGGTGTCACCAGTCTAGAAGGTATGTAGGCTTACAACTTTTTGAACAGCCCTCGTAACTATGGCAATATCATCGCTACACTCTTTTTCACAATAGCGTGCCGAAGGTTTATATAGAAAACGTGAAACAGAAAATCAGTTAACCATCTTATTGTTTGAAGTAGTCGCTAAGATCACTGTCAGAACTTTTATATTAATACAATCACGTTCGTAGCCCTAGAGATGCATCGTTGCGTGCGTAATGTTCATGAGAACATGAAACTGTTCTACTGCAGGAACACATTGACCTTTGAGACAGCGGCTATATAATATAATTTAAAACATATGATGACATCATTATGTCTTCAGAGATATATCTAGATAACAGTAAATTCGATTGTTAACACAAACGAGAACAATAAATCAGCCGACCTCTGTTATCAAGGCAAATGAAGCCTGTAACAGTAGATGCAATAAACATCAGTAGAAGATATGGTCAGTGTAAAACTAAGTATTTATTGAAACAGTGTGGATGTTCCCGGTAATTGGACAGCATCGCCCAAATTTAACGTCATGGTGCCATGTCCTGCTTTCAGCTATTTGGATGAGTTTAACGTTGGGTAATTGTTTACACAAATGGAAAAGCTATCAGCAAACCATCACCCGTGTTCGTCGTATGAGGCGACTGAACATTACGTTACCTGGTTGACAGGATAGCTGGCCCGTTTCAGTTCCAACGTATCTCCACGGGGAGTTACTCGCAATATCAACCATTGTTTGTTTTGGGAAGTTGGACTTAGGGAAGTGGTCAGTTCTCGGTCAGATGAATATTTTGTGAAGTGGATATCAACATGAGGAATTGCATGACTGTTACGCTAATGTTGTATATACCGAGAGGAAACAAAATAAGGGGTCACATGAAAGCATTAGTGGTCCTTTATATTTTTCCAACGTCCTCAAAAGCTTGTGTATCGCATAGCTTTGAAGAAACCTAGAAACACACAAAGGAACACCCGTGTTTTCATGTGATCTCTTATTTCATTCCCTCGGCATATTTTCAAATTTGCATTTCCGTGTCATAACGTTGAAATCGAGTATAGAGTGTCTGGGTTAATGATGTCGAGGTTTTATGATGTTGACAATGTGGAATAAACGAGTGGGTAAGCTTATGAGGTTAGAGTGAAGCGCCTTAACAACTCGAGACATTATGACGTCACGATGACGTATGATGCAGTGTTGAACTTGCATTGTCTCCTGACAACGTTGGTATAAGTTTGCTGGTAATACCGGAATCTTACAACGTCGATATAACATTATCAGTAAGATAACATCGACAGCTGACAACGCCATTTAATTATTTTACGTAGTTGATAACACTGGCTATGATTTTATGAAGTGAACGTTGCAGGCACTCACGACGTGGTGAAATATTCACCGAGATGGTTGTACCTGTGAACGTAGGTCAGCCGTTCAAGTCTACGGCATCGTCAGGAAGTCATCAATATTAGTACTCTTGACGAGAGGGAATACTTTTGTCAGCGAAGCGTTCGATGGCAAGATTTAGAAAGAAGATTATGTTTAATTTCCTGTTAAGGTGAAGTGACCGTCAAGTGAACTGTGTGATTCTCAGATCGCATGTCCAGATGTAGCCGCCGTAGTAATATGTATGTAGCAGGGCAAGGTCAGTACAATACCAACACAGATAAATGTCTGTGTTGTTGACAATGGCCACACATATGGCAATTGATCGCAGTGTATAGTTTTCTCTAACATACATTATTTGTTTCCTCAGGAATGTGGGATAGTGTCATTGAGATTCGAATTTGTCTTAAAGGCCTTTTACAATTAATTCCTCTCTTCTGTACCTATCATGTTACCTTTGGTAATATTTTCAGCAATGTCACACATTGGTAGCGAGTGTTTACAGGATGAGAACATTATATTATGTGATGTTTTACGCAATTGTTGGAGGGGCGATCGGGTAGCTTTGTGGTTAAAGCGTTCGCTCGTCTCGCCGAACGCAAGGATTCGATTCCCCACATAAGCACACTGTGTGAAGCGTATTTCTGGTGTCCCTGTCGTGATACTGATGGGCTATTGGTAACGCCATACCGAATCACTCACTCATACCGCATTTGTCGGGAAAAAAACAGTGCGAAGGACATCACCAAAAGTATTGCAGTGTTTGAGTTTAGCTCTACGTTGACCTTTGCAATATTCCAGCTGTATGGTGACGGTCGGGAAATACTCGGGTTTGGACCAGGCAGTTCAGTAATCAGCGGCATGACCATCGATTTGGGATTCGGTGACATGTATCAACCAGGTTTGACCTCTCGATCTCGTTACTCGTCTCTTGCGACAAGCATGGGTTTGTGAAGATCAGTTCTAACCCGGATCTTGACGGGACGAAAACTATTAGAGAAAAGAACGAGGGACATGAGAGATTGTACATGCTTAAATGTTGATGTAGCCGTAATGTAGTCTGTTGAATGACTCATTCAACAAGCATTCATTCAGTGAGCATTCGCTTGTCCGAAGACCCAGGTTCTATTCCTCACATGGGTGCAATCTGTGAAGCCTATTTCCGGTGTCCCCAGTCGTGATTTTGCTGAAATTTTGCCAAAAGTGGCGTAAAACTAAACTCTCTCACTCAGTGTCGCCTGAGATATCCAACGAAACGTCACGCGGTTGATATATAGTTTTGAGATAACATTCTTTAAGTACATGTATTACAACTTGACCTTGTAGCCTTGGAACACTGTATCTGTAAATTTAAATGATAGTCAACATTCGGCAGGCGCATGGTGGTCTGGTGATGAGTTTACAGCAATGGTTATTGGCTCGTTCATTCCGTGATATCCCTCAGCTTGTTATACCACTAACAGCCCACACTGTTTCATCCCCAGCGCTATCTTTCCCCGTCACCGCCCGTCTTGATTGAGACATACTGCGCTTCCCATGGGCTCGTTTCGCGCATGAGCAGATCTGCTAATCTTGCAAGCCTGCGCAGAGCGTACTGTGGACCTACGGACCCGGCGAAGCACACGAATCCGTAATTAGAGTCAATGGAAACAGATTGGAATACAAATAGGCCTGTTTGTGTTAGCCAGTGTCCCCGAGAACAACCAAACGATGAAATGCGTTTGTCTGAAAGGATTTATTTTCCTCGTTTATACGTATTGACGTTACGTGGCTAGATTCCTCACTTAATACGGTCGGTTTGACAAGTTTACAAAAACAAATTTGTTTTGAAACAACATAGTTTATTGTATATACGCATTCTCGAATAATACTTATTCTTGATGTCAGTTTCACTGAGCACTAGCTTTGAGAGTAGGTCAAGGACACCGAACAGGTAACTTTGTGTTTGTACACTTTGTTGCTTAAGTCGATTAAGTAAGAACATAAATATCAAATCACACACTTATTTTGTGTTGTTTTGCACGCAGAACTGACAAGGTCTGACAGAATATATTTGATGTTGTGAGTATTGACGTCACGATACTATTATTGAATAATTTCAACAATTGTTGAATCATTCAAATCTTTCTTGGCCCCAATAATTCATAACTTTGATCTTACACAATATGTTATGAATGAACGAAAAACGTTGGTAGGGCTACGAACGTTTCTAAAATAGCCAAATCAACAAAGTATTCATAGTATGTCACAGGCTTACGAATGTCGTTGTGCAAAGAACGGGAACCTCGTCTTACAGTCTGTACTATTCATGCGAGGGGTCCATATTTCTCTTCGTACACTTGTACTGGATTCTACTTTACTATAACCGCATCTGTAATCTTGATTGAAACCGTTTTGATTTGTGTCGAGTTTTCCTGGAGGTAAGAACCGACTCCGGCAACACGACTCACTTCAACCATCTTAATGAATATCGTCAACTGATCGAAGTATATGAGAACTGTCAGGAATCATATCCTCAGAAAAAATGGCGATTGTTGTCGTGAACTTTCGTCGGGCAAGATAATTAAGTTTTGTTGCCGCGAGCTCTCGTTATGCGCTTTCGCTCCCGTTCTTCGGAAGGTAATAGTGCAAGAAAATCTCGACTGTGTGGGAAACAGAGCATACAACGGTCTTCTTATCTGTGAGTTGTAGATTGCATACTGGGCAGGCGTACGAACCATCCTCGTGGGCTACTTAAAGTAATCAGGGAAACTTTGTACTCATGAAAACGGCAAGGTTTCCACTTAATCATACGCCTCCAGAAACCAAATAGGCATTGTAGGATTAGGAAAGATCATTGTGGATAGTTAGTGATGGAAAGTGTTAAGTGAAAGGAAATGGTTAATAAGGGGAATTTGTGCTAATGGGACTATCATTATTCAGTGAAACACTAGCTTTTCAAGATTGAAAAAGTGTTACGGCAAAATTTTCCAGTCATAGAATTTCATTTTGGAAATATTTGTTTGTTCGTTTTTGTTGTTGTTTTTTTTTTCTTTTGTTGTTTTGGGGTATTTTGTTTTTTGTTTATTGTTTTTGGTTTTTGGGGGGTTGGGGTGGGGTTGGGAGTTGGGGGTGGGGGGGGGTGGGGGGTGGGGGGTTTGCTGTTCTTAAATGGATATTTTTTCTGAGGGACGTTATTGTGTTTTGTAAGTATTTTCGTCGGTGTTTTGTACCCAATGATCCCGTATTTGTATGTTACTTGGGATATAACAAGTATTTTAATGCCAGTGTATGTGTGTCTGTTCTGAAACATCGTTTTATCTGTGTATCAAGATACACATTCTATATGTGTGCGTATAAAATACTACCGTGAAACAAGTGGGTGCATTTTTCATACTACGTGGTCATTTCGTACTGTCGGGTACCCATTTCGTGAGGTCGGTTACACGCGTTCAGCTTGCGGGTTCATACGTTTTCGCCTTCAGCCGAACCCTGCGCATGTGATGCTAATGGGTAGTGGTGTTTCGGGTAGGAATATACTATTAACTAGCAGTGTTTCTTACATCACCCGTCATCCCTCTACTTCCAGTCGACGAGGATGTAGACAGTTGATGGTCAGTATTTTCCAGCTTATGTTCCAAATCACTGGATTACATTCACCGGGGAACGTCTAGAACCTAAACTGTATTCCCTGGACAGCGCGGATCTCTACAAAATATGATCATTTTTGACAAATACTGATTTAGCTACCGTTGGTACAAAATGTCATATATCCGACGATACGACTCACGTGGAGGGAGAGTATGCTCGCAAATCCCTAGAACACATTACAATTTACTAATTATTGTGTATTGTGATTTTTGAGACAATCTTCCAGACTATCGACTCATTGTTATAGAGGAGCTCAATTAATGTGGGATGATGTTCCATGACACACTCATTTAAAGTAGTGAAATATGTCAAACTGTGTGATGGGACATTCGTCAAGATGTCGGCAACAACTGCGACATCCCCCTTACGCGGTCCCCCCTCCACCAACCCCATCCTGCACCACCCACCTACCCATCCTGCACCACCCACCTAACCATCCATCACCACCCACCTACCCATCTTTCACCGCCCACCTACCCATCCTTCACCACTCACCTACCCATCTTTCACCATTCACCTACTCATCCTTCACCACCCACCCACCCCATCCTTCACCACCCATCCCTCACCACCCTCCCGAGGCTGGTAAAAATCAAATCTGGCCAATAAATCTTCTGTGATATCATGGCTCGAATGGCTAGTGAATTTTCATGGGGTCATTTTGTATATATACCACTCTCTCTGGCTTGTTAAGTTATAGTACGGTTTTTAAATCACGCAGGATTTATTGATAAAAATGTCCACGATATTAGCAGCGTAATTGTGAAACCCGTGTCATGCCGACAATATATTATTCTCATCTATTTTTGTAATCTTTTGCATAGTTTCTATATTCAGATTTCGGGCTAGTCAGATATTGTGTAGGCTAGTGACATTCGGGCAGAGCTAGCCCGAATAGCAAGCTAAGTATGGAAACTATTTCACGTGCTGTTTGAGAGTTTTGCGTGCCACAGAAATGACGTACAACCATACGGGAAAAACGAAGAAAACTTACAATTTTTACATTATAGAATATTCACTCTACCTAATTCTCGACAAGAAATATAAAGTTCTGTTTTGATAAACGTAATTGACACATTATCAGATTCTGGACTCGAGAATACGTAACGCCTTTTCTGGATCTTTTAACTAGTATTGTAAAGTGTTGACGTAAGCATGCTCATGAGAGACGTGTTGGATGCTTAAGTTAAACCACGATTCATCTGGTCACTGAATCAAAATACGACATATAAAGGCATACAATATGTCAGTGACTTTTCTATTTTGATTTATCGTTCACACAAGATGTCGAATTCTAAATATGGACAATTACAAAGACATGAAATACCTTCTCTTCGAGAAGCTAGCACAGACTAGCTCATTCTATTTTCCGATTTAGACCTAATGTGGCTTGTGTAGTAAAGCAGTGTCACGTTAAAGAATACTCTATAATCAGCGTGATTTTTTTTATGATTCTGGTTCTGATTTATGGTTATAATTAAAATACCTTTCGAGCATTGAGGACACGAAATCCACATTGAACGTTGAGGCTCTAACCGTTATGTGCTCTCGTAAATACACAAATGAGTGAGTAAGTGAGTTTGGTCTTACGCCAAACTCAACAGTATAGCAGGTATAACAGATATACACAAATGCAGCTATTATGTTCAATATACCTACAAGCATGTACGTAAATGTGTAGAAAAACGTTCGGGATGACATGTTAAAAATGTTTGAGATTATTTGAGATGATGACCGAACTGAAGTGTTGGCCTTGGTAATATTTTAAGAGAAGTCAACGGGCAACGTATCTTGTAACTTGATACGTAGGCGATTATTTAGCAGCTGCACATGGGGTTTAGTCTGTGAGTCAGAAACTGAAAATTATTGATTTTGATGCTGTTATAAACAGACTTGTGTCTGTTGCTAATAGCGTCTAACATGCATATGGCAGTAACTCACCCTCAAACGTCGTTAGTATGAAATATGGCCGATGTGACTTTAAATCTGAACTCACTCACTCATACGTCGTTACGTTTCACCTCCTACTCGGACACATTAGGGAACTCTCCGTGCACAGTCCTCGAAAGAAGGATTCGATTAAAATCCACTTTACCCGTCTGACAATTCCAATATGGTGACGTCGATCAATTTAGCGAGGACAGTTTTACCCTAATTACCCAGAACTTTGTATCAGTTTCTCACACGACACTAATGAGCACGTCTAGACTTAGACATGAATGTACATTTCGCGACCCCAGATCGTGGTTCGTATCTTGCTTTCATCCAACTATAGGTATCTTGATAAGGAGACGCATTAACGCGGGGTAGTTGACAGACCTGACTGTTATGTTTGTCAAAACGTATCTGCCATTTTCGTCGTCCCAGAGCAATTTCTTATATCGATGATAACCAATTCAAAGTTATCTCGCGTGTCAGTATAACGTGCTCAAAGTATTTTTCATATTGTGAAAAACTGGTCCAAAGTACTGGTCAACGTCATTGAATGCTTTCTAACATCTTGGAAAACCATTCCAAAGTACTATCTCATCTCAATAACAACCGATCCAAAGTAATTTTTCATATTGAGGATAAGCAATCCAGAGTACTTTTTCATGTCGAGGAAACCTGATCTAAAGTACTTTTTCGTGTCGAGGAAAATTAATCCAACGTATTTGATCATGTGAGGAATTTTTGTTGCTAAATCTAGAGCCTTTCCTCCAAATAAACTAATTCCATGGTCTGTAAGAGGCCAAAGGGCAGTGACAGTTACATGAATAGGTCACTGAAAATCAGCGATGACACCAGGTGTTCGCGAAAGTTTTCAGCATGACCTGTCTCAGTCGTGACATCCTTACTCTCATCAAGAACAACATTGTGGGGAGACTGGTATCAGTAACCTTGCTCCACAGTATCGATCTGACCTGATCTATCAGACCAACCGAAGTCTAAGATCTGAAAATCTTGGTCATCTTATTGTCCAACACTTTCGGTCCAGTGCCAGAATTGGGATCTATGTGTTTAGGTGGCAGAGATGTGGAATCAACTTCCACTGGAGTCCTGGACACTTTCAAATCTAAACTGAAGACATAAGAAAGCATACAGAAAGCATACAGTGTCTCACTTTTCATTGTCGAGATGTCTGGAGAGCATCATGATGATGATGATGATGATGATGATGATGATGATCACAAAGACAACGACGATGATGACTACGACAACCACGACGACTACGTCGATGACGATGACGATGATGATGATGATGATGATGATGATGATGATGATCACAAAGACAACGACGACGATGACTACGACAACCACGACGACTACGTCGATGACGACGACGACGACGACGACGATGATGATGATGATGATGATGATGATGATGATGATGATGATGATGATGATTCGTACTATTCAACTGTGGGGATGCCGTTGGAATGCAAACGTCTTGCTGTTAGAAAATATCGTTTAACTAAAATACCGACGATGATGCTTTTAAATATTTGTGTTGTCGTTGAACCTCACGACCCTCGTGAAGAGCTCGGGCTTAATTATCGCTATCCGAAAGAGAATCCCCTATTCATCTTGACCAGTGATTGTAATCCCTTTGACCGATGTGGTCAGTTGACTGATAGAGTGGTGGAGCGGTAGACATCCGTCACTGTATCGAGCGGAATTATTGGTGACGGGGCTTCACGACGTCAGTAACGACAGACGGGAAGACGTCGACATCGACGTTAAGCTTTATGTGTCAGGTGAGGGTGTCTCCCAGTGTGAAGCATCGCCGTCACAATGTCCTCTGACAGCGACGGCTTAGTTGGAGTAATGGCGCAAATAGATATATACTGTTGATCATCTGGGAGATGGTGTAGAGTTACGAACATAATCCTACTCAGTTACTGTCTGAATCATATGGCGTTAAATCGACCATCTGGCAGAGGAAGCAATTTGATTGTAAATGAATTCCATGCATTGATATACCTCTAACCAATTGAGGTGCTACAAGTGGTCGCAAATATGTGACCGAACACTAAATTATCCATGCTGGATTACAAACAAACATTATGTCAGTTCAAATATACATGTTCCAGTTTTGTCCTTGGACCGCACAAGATTTATGCCCCTTATCACAAAAAAAAGACCCGTGAAGATCTGGGGTAGAACAGGTCAACAGCGACCAATGCTTGCCAGAAAAGGAGACTTGTCGTAAGAGGCGTCTCACAGGATCGGGTGGTCAGGCTCGCTGACTTGCTTGACATATGTCATCGGTTCCTAATTGCGCAGATCGATGCTCATGCTGTTGATCACTGGGTTGTTTGGTCCAGACTCGATTATTTACAGACCGCCGTCATATAGCTAGAATATTGCTGAGTGTTGCGTAAAACAAGAAACGAGAAATTTTGACAGAATCTACTGCTAGCCTAAATCGCCTTGGAAGTCCTTCAGTGCTTCTGGCTGTTCTCAGAAACTGCTTTACGGAGTTTCGTTCCCATTTCGGAGTTTCTGTCCATGAATGCTCCAAATAAATGTTCAGTGTGAAATAATTAATACGTTTTTTTATTTTTTTCTGTTTGTTCAATGCCGTGCTTAGCAACAGCCTACTTCAGTTACACGATGGGAGGCTAGAGATAATTCCAAGCCCTTCGGGATATGATGGCACCATGATCAAAAAATGGCTAGATTGTGTACAACGGAAGATGTACCTGTAAAACCACAACCTTCCTGATTTTTAAACCTCCGACCGCGAAGAAATGTAATGAAGAGTTTGGCTTTCGGAGGGCAATAACTCCCGCTTCAACTGCAGAGTCACCGGAGGGGGAAAGAGACAAATGATTTTGCTTCTGTAAATACACACATGGCCTCAAACGCTCTTGGAAAAAACACGAATACCACTTCAGACGCTCTTCGTGTAAAACCAAAGAGTCAAGCTCCACAACCCTTTTTCTCCAATGACAGTTCAGGCTGAGGAAAGCTAGCCCGGTTAGGCTTCCCTCTATTGGTTTGCGTCAAAGTCCTGCTTGCTTTTAGCTTTTAACGAGAGCGAAATCTGACAAATCCGTATGTAGAGAGAAGCTTTGGGGCCAAACCCCGAGGAAACAAACAGTACTTTAATCCGTGGCAACAAACGTCTGTTTCCCAAGCAGAATAACTGTAACCTGGAGCAAAGTAACTTGATCTACTTGACGTGTTACTGTGCAAATTACAAGTCCTTCACAATCCAATCGTAACAAACATTATCTATAACGTTTCTTTCTTTTTTTTGGGTGGGTGGGGGGGTGGGGGGTGGTACTGAATTAAAAGCTAAAAATACTGACTGAAATACTGCGGAGACGATTCTAAATGCACTCACTCACTATGTATGGCTGACTGTAGCGCTATGATTGGTGGTGTGACTGAAATATTGCCGAGACGATTCTAAATGCACTCACTCACTATGGCTGACGCTAACACTGCATGGGAAGTGGTTTAGCCTAGTGGTTACAGTGTTCGCTCGTCACGCCGAAGACCGGGGTTCGGTTCCCCGCAGTGGTACGATGTGTAAAGACTGGTAAAAACGGCGTAAAACTCAGTAACACTTCATGCATATGAAGGCACGGATTTTGTGAATCTTCTGACACGTATCCTTAGGCTGGACGACTAATCATATATTTATAACTGAATTTCAAAACAAAGAAGCCTATTTCTGTCGTTCACGTTCTTCATACACTTGTGATGTGGCGCACGTACAACCTCACGTCTATGTCCCGTCGTCACGTCCACAACAACATCCTTCACGTCAGAATGAATCAACACCTTCATATTTGTCTTGTTCTATATCCACCCGGTCAGATATCAAAAAGTCCAAAATGGAAATGAAAATATATTTCGAAACTGTCCAAATAAACACGAAACGATCTCCACCAGTAATGCATTTTTATCATTTCCGCCCCAGCTTGAAGGTCTAAACATCGGTATATCTCACCCCAAAGAGGTCTGCACAAAAAGTAGCTCTTACAAAGCGTTTTCTAATTGTTGCAAATAAACACTTGTCGAGTGCTATCTTTGAAACGTAATGTAAACGAGCAAAGAAATTGGCGTCCAATGTGTGTTTATTCAACCCAGGAAGTCGTAAAGATATAGCGGGTAAGGATACACCTTCTCCGGTGTCTTACTCTCTCACGGAGACAATGCGGAGGATCGTTGAGTCATTGTTTAATTGAGTTTATATTATCTGTGTATTTTTATGAATGCCACAAGCAGATAATATGGAGACATTTCCTAACGTGTTTGCTGTTTCAGACAATACTATCTTCGCTATTGCGCAACGCAGACGAAATAAGGTGCCAGTCGTCTTTCATAAGCTAACAGCAAACTGCCGTCAAATTTGAAGCGGCCAAAGTAGCGTTACATGTCTTGGGGGTTATTTATTACGAAAGCATTTCATGTCGGAAGATCCTAACCAAGGAGATGGTACGTTCTGCTAGATATATTTGCTTGTCCATTATTGCAAGATTGAAAGGTCAAAATAGGAACATCGACGATATAGCTCTCCAGGCAATCCTGATCTCAGGAGAGAACATCGGAATCAACATAATGAGTACCACACTAGATTAGAGACATGTGTAGGCGAGTGCACACCCTAAAACACTCAGTTATCGAACATGTTTTGTTTCCGCTGAAATGTGTTTATTCTTTTTTTTTTCTTGTTTTATTTCTTTTTTTTTTCTTATGTTTTTAGTAGAATGGTTATAGAATGTTCTGGGTTATCCCTAGTTTGCCCTATCTGTCGTGTCTTCACAGTGTCATATCACACACACACACACACACACACACACACACACACACACACACACACACACACACACACACACACACACATTCTTGGTTTCACCTAGCTGGTGACCATGTTTGACAGCCGTTTTTGCAAGATTTCCCTCACACTAAGCGGAACCTCCGAAGAGGCGACTGACGGCATAGGCTCGCTGACGTGGTCGACACGTGTCCTCGTATACATACTGCTTTGATTGGTGCTGTTGTTGATACCTTTATGCCTTCCCCAGACACTGGTATTTACAAACCGGCGTCATGTACCTGGGAAATTTAGCGTTGACCGACAAACAAAATAAACAAAAGCGACATAGGCATCGGGAACTTTTCACCCATATCCAGCTGATAAACGGTCATAAATGTTCAATATTATTTACGTTCTGTATATATATATATATATACCCTTCTACCCAATATGTGTACCCTTCTTACCCTTCCTATTCCAGTTATGATAAGGGCCCATTTCTTCTAGACTGCCAAACAACCGCACCATCTTTACAACCGAATCAAACACCATTTTCTCCACTCCCAAATATATCAATAAACAGTATAAAAGAACACACTATTTTCAGATTCTCTATCTTGCCTTCAGGGCATTAAAAAGGTGTCTTCTGAACTTCTACATTTAACTGAAATTCTTGAAATACAGAACGATCTTGCTACTGTACAAACTGACATCGTTATCTGTTGGTTACCAAGCCATTTTGGAATCACTAGTGACACGATGTTTGATTCCGATACTAATTTAAGACAGCTGGCAACAAATCTGTGACACCACTCCTAATACCCTACAATGATGTTATACCTGTACTTATATATCTTATATCCAGGACAATGCAAAAGACGCGGGACACACAAGCAGTCATAAATAAATTGCACAAAATAAACCCCTACATTGTTTTGAGTCAAATACTCGAGTTGTCAGTTCAGATTTGAAGAAGTCATTTTAAGACGATGCTGTATCGGCTATTCTGGAGTATTATGTAGGTGTACAAAATTAAGAGCTGTACATAATACTCTGATGTTTTACTGTCCTGTGATGACAAATTTATTCAGTTTCATACCGACATCAATTAAACCGTTCTGGGTACGATATTGTGGCAGTATCGTTGATATGACGATTATATTAACTCACGATGATCACCGGCGGCCTACTAGTGATTTGTTTTGATGGTAACAATGTCACTATGACGTCAACGATGACGTCATTACACATGACGTCATCGATACTCATTGTCCGATGTAGGTTAGATGTTTCACTTATCAAGCCCCTGAGACAGGTGAAAATGTAATGGGATGATATACAAACTCGCTCGCTTATATAACACGACTCAAAATCACATAATGTTGTGGAGCGGCGGGGTAACCTAGTAATTAAGGCGTTCACTCGTCACGTCGAAGTCCTGAGTTCGATTCCTCACATAGGAACAATGTATGAAAGCCATTTCTGGTGCCACCGCCGTGATATTGCTGGAATATTGCTGAAAGCGGCGTAAAAGAAAACTTACTGACATAATTTAGGACAGAACATCTCAATAAAATATCAAAAGGCCAACCCAATCCATTTAGATAATTAACATGTGTGGTACTTTCGGAAGATGCCCGTGAAGAAACCGTAACTTAAACCTCCAACAAGAGGGGTTAAACTAATAAAGCTCTCATGTCAGTGTTGAACTTTCTATATTCATTTGACTGACTACGTGTAGCTTAAATCCCGGGGTGTAGAAAAACAAGAAAACTGTGTCAATACGTCAAGTAAAAACTGGATGCGATGTCAGTAATCAGTTCACCAATCTTACTGTTTACTTTCTTTTGTGCAAACACCGAGCGGAGTCGTTGCTCTCGGGGATGTTGTCACATCGCGTGTTCTCAGTACCTCCACTCCAGGCGAACGGAGTCTAATTAGAGGAGAGTTAGTGTTGGGGGTGCCTTGACACGAGTGTGTCTCGAGTGTCTCAGCCTCAACTAGCTGATATTGGGGGTCTCCTTCAGAGACTTATTCAATACTGCCGGTGATCTAATCCTTGATTTAATACCATTTGTCTCTAAACTCAACAGATGCGAGGATCAATGGCTTGTATATGTCACATTGATTCACCTTAACCTGTGTCAACGGTTTTGGATTTTCCCTTGTGAAGGGCAAGCTCTGACAAGTGTCTGAAATTTGTATTTTTGCCTCGTCCATGCCATATCTTTGATGGTAGAAAGTAAGCATATATGCATGGCTCAGTCATTAACAGTAGAAAACGGGCGGGACACGCAAACGTCTTACGGCAGTGATGACTGTTCGATACTCTGGAGATGAGGTTATTTGTGAGTGGGTGAATAGACGTTTAAGCTGCTTTTAGCTATGTTCCAATAATGTCACGACAGAGGCCCCCAGAAATTGGCTTTACACATTGCAACCACGTTGGGAATCAAACCTCTTCTTCGGCGTTAACCACAAGGCCCCATAACCGCATCTAGATTTTGGTATATGGTCCAGGCATGCATCAACAAAACACAAATCACGTGTTTTCAAGATTAAAACTAGGAATCGACATACTGACATTCCTGGAACTATTGTTCATTTAAGAGAACACTCACAATACTATTGTTAAGCCAAAAATAATCAACGAAGCAGCTGTTCCTCACCTGCACATGTTGGTCCCCCTTGTACAACACTATTGTCAGAAGGAAGATGACACCGAAGATACTGGTTAGAATGGATCTTCAGTAACCTATACTTGTCGTAATAGGCGACTAACGGGATCGGGTGGTCAGGCACGCTGACTTGGTTGACACATGCCATTGTATCCTATTTGCATAGACTGATGCTCGTGCTGTTGATCACCTGGCTGACTGGTCCAATTTCGATTGTTTACAAACATTTACAAATTGTGTAAATTTAATATCGAAAAATGCAATAGATGACGGGCCCATTGGCAGATTTAATACTTTGTAAAATGTTATATTACTCCTATGAATTTTAATGTTTTCCAAGGGTTTGTTCGCAGAGGGGTACACGTTACTTCCATCATCTCAAGGGAGTCTTTCAAATAATTATATAAAAAATTATATTTTACTAAAAGGCTATGTTATATTACTGAATACTGTTATATTACTTGGTGTTAATGTTGTACGTCCAGCAGTTTATCAAACATGATCCTGAGTACATGATAGATCAATGGCGAGTGCTGCAACCCATGAGGAAATCGTTTACTTGGAAACATGCAAAGCTGTTTATCTTAAAAGCGGAATATATGTTTCTGCACATTTAACAAAAAAAATCCCTTAAAGTGCATTTCCACAGATTATGTCATTTCGTAAAGGCGAACATAAAATATACAAGCAAACATGTTATCTAAGTATTTATCATCTTGTACCTTTCTGCTTGTCTATTTGTCATCAAAAACAGGAAGTTATATCGGAAACATTTCCAGATAATCATATAATGTCGGGACTTTGAAACCAGATATGATTTATAGAAAAACAAAATAACCGTTTTTGTCGCTTCGTATCACAAACAACGTTGCCACGAAAGCCTCATTATTCACAGAAACTTGACAATTACTTTAAACTGCGACCACCAAGACGTATATTCCAATCCTGGTATCACATATGTATACCTTCAGTCGGCACCTAGCAACACCCGCTGTTAAAGTGAACACATTCAGATTCAGGAATGTTAGGTCTGATGTTAAGATGCTATTTTACCACTAATCTTCCCCCATCCCGACCCGGTTTATCTGATAACGTATTTGTTTAAGAGATGCTTGTTCTATCCGGTTTCCAACATTTCCGAATCAGACCGAAATGTAAGCATTCACGTCTTCTCAATATGACAGTCCGGATATCTAATATGTCTGTTTTTAACAAGTTTTAAGGAAGGAAAACCATTAAGATAGAAGGGTGTACAGTAGAAACTAGAATAGATAAGGCAGTAGAGTGGCTGTGTTTATTGCCTCGTCTGTTCCAGAACAACATTCTAAATGGTATCAATTCCCCAAGATGGAGACGCATAAAGAGATCACTTCAATTAATCCATATGTGTTGACAGCGAAATGGTGAAGACGTTTTCAGCTATCCGTGCTGAGCAAATCTATATACTGTTATTTAAAAATTACAGTATCATTTCGGATAGAGCTGGAGTAAAATCCGTGGTTGGAGTAATTGTTGGTCAAAAACAATGATGTCAGAATAACCGTAGTTATGTCCCTTTGGTCTTCCAGGATTTTCCTCTGCTCATCCGAAACAGCCGTCAGTTATGTTTCTCAAACTTAAAGAACCAATGGAATTTGTATATTTTACCAAAGTCTAGAATCTGCTTCAGAATGGGTATTTGGAGTATTTTAATAAATGCACCCTCTGCCGTAATCAGTCCCACCATTTAATCCTGGACACGCTTGAAGATCCAGGTTAGAACTGATCTTCAGAAACCCATGCTTATCGTAAAAGACGACTAAGGGGATCAGGTTCCTGGCTGGCTCGGCTGACTCATGTCATCGTATCCCAATTGCATAGATCGATGCTCATGCTCTCGATCACTGGATTATCTGGTCCAAACTCGAATATGTCAAATAGCTGGAACATTTATGAGTGCGGGGAGAAACTACATTTACTCACTCACTCGTTCATTAACCAGTTACCTCATGACATCGATGCTTCCCTAGTAACACGCTATCCTCGACCCGACTGCGTAGGTAATTTCCTTTTACTAAAGCTGCACTGAAACGCATGATCTGATATCATATTGTTTACATTATAAGTCTCAAACCACACTTCTGTTTGTGCAGCGTGTCTTTATCGGGCCAAAATTTACTTCAATATTTTGACTTCAAGGCCAAGGGAGATGACTCTAGCCGCGGGAGGCAGCTGTTGTTTATACATACGGATGCTGTTTAAGTGCAGATTGTTGGATTTGTCTTTTCCGCTGAGGGCTATTGTTTAGGCATGCAAAAATACATACCGTCTGTAACAGATGTCCCACAGCAAACAGACAACTCAACAAGACGCTGACTGCTGAGACGCCCTACAGCCAAACAAAACATTTTTTTTAAATCTGTCTCCTATAAAATTAGATTTGTGTTTATTATTTGAGTGATGAAATTCGTATGTGATTCGCAAAATGTTCCCAATGAAGTCTATATTTACAATGGAGTTAGATATCATAGACTCCATCTACAAGTGGAGTATAACCATCAGATCAGATGGTTACTCTCAGCTGCACCGGGAATCTTTAGATATACGATCTCAGTTTACTGCAAAGACAGCAGGAAATGTACGGGTATAATTTATTTTATGTCTTATAAAATAACATAACGTTAATCAACGCTTGTATGCTTTGATGCATCTGTATTGAAATGCAGCTTCTCACAGCCGGGATCTCATGTCCGTTACAACATTAAGTCTCAACCCTGTGATGAATCTATCTATTGATATCGACATTGTAGCAGTGATATTAGGAACAATTTTGTTAGCAATACGATATTGTTCTTTAATACAATTTTGTGACTATAGTCGCATGACTCTTCCCTGCAGTTCTAGCTTGATGTTCGACAACGTACAGTTTGTGTGAGTAAACCAGAGGTCCAGATAACCCCTACCGTACGGGAAGATGATGTGAAGATTTGTAAACAAAAATTTCATTGTTACGTCACTGCAAACGTCGACATTAAACATCCTCATAGATCCGGGTTAGAACTGACCTTCAGTAATGCATTCTTGTCGTTCGAGGGGGTCGGGTTGTCAGGCACCCTGCCTTGGTTCACACATATTGTATCCCAGTTGTGTAGATTGATGGTCATGCTATTGATCGCTGTATTGTATGGTCCAGAATCGATCCTTCGAAGACTGCCGACATATAGCTGAAATATTGCTGAATGCGGCGTAAAACCAAACTCACTCGCTCGATATTTCAGAGACAGCTACGTTTGCTCCATTGTGTCCCTCTTTCGAATTTATTATTCCATCCACTGAAGCGGGTTGCATGTCTGAAATACGATTACACTGCTGATGCCGATTTACCGTTTTCCTATTACCATGATGATCTGTTTCCGAACCTAGCTAAAAACTATATGATGAATAGGTTCTAAGTGATTTATTCTTTGCAACTAATTTAACGGTGTGACTTTTCGAATTAAACATTATACTGTGTTCGTATTATCAAACAATTATCAAACAAACCTTTAACCGTATGTTTAGAAAAAGAAAAACAACCAAAAGGTATTACTATTGAAGGCACCATTCTTTTTGTCGTCTTTCTGTGCAGCCCCAAAACACGAGAGACTTCGGACGAGATAACGGCTCAAATAGTCCAACCGTTAAGGATGGGTAAATATTTGTTTGTATAAGGCCAATGGGGTTTCTTTTCTCTGTGAATTATTGCCCCCTCCACACAGGCTTGTGTTTTTATCTTGTACATGCTGCAAGAAAAGGGCAGATAACTGCGGATGATGTTAAACACAAATGTCAGCCATGTTGTTTTACAAGATAACCCTTTGCCGAACACGAGTCATCAAATGTACATGTGTTCAACCCAGCCGCCCGGTCCCCCCTGGGAGATGATAGGATCACAGATTCATGGGGTCAAAGATTACCTAATCTCAGAGCATGTTGTTAACGCTGACATCGGTTCACAGATCTAATCCAATGCATGTTCTCACGAGTGCAGGTCACAAAGGCTGGCGTACAGGATGATACTTCGAAAAGATAGTTATATCATACAGTTAACATCAACAGTTCAGACTCTATTGTTCCAAAGAAACACGAGTACGTAAATTGTGTAATATACGTATAATTCACGTAGTGAGTGAATTTAGTTTCACGCCGCGTTTCAGCAATATTTCAGCAAATATCACGGAGGGCTTCACACATTATGCCCAACAGGAGATTCGAACCCGGGTATTCGGTGTGACGAGCGAACGTTTTAACCACTCAACTGCCTCTATGGCTTATGTAAGTAAAGAAGCGAATGGTTTTGTTTCTTGAACACCTTGTACCCCAACGAGGTTTGCTGATTCTTTAATCATGCACGTATGCTGAGGAAAGCAAATAACACCAGAGTTCCTTTATTTATTCTCTGATTTCCCCAAAGGTGTTCAAAGTTCGTGATGAGTACTTGAAAGTATAAAAGGAACGCCTGAAATTTCCGGTCCTCCTTTATTTGTTTCTCTCAGTAAGTTATAATACCATTTACAACGTTCTTTACTTTGATGTCCTTGAAACATGCTTGGCTGTTGCTCGGGAATGACACAACGGGGTCTACTTGCTATATTTCTTCCACTTTAGTTTTCAAAGTGCTGTATCAGGTATCTTTAGAGGGACTAATGAGATGTGTTGTACCCTTGTAAATTGTACCCATGTGGCAAATTGAATCCGAGTCTTTATCGCAGCTAACAGACGATTAAATCACTGCCCTTCTTCATTTTTGGGATATAGCGAGGTGTCCGATTTGCAAGGGTCCAGTTTAACGAGTAGTCATTCTGTGTCAACACTTAAAGCTATTCTAACATTTATGGCTAATCCAACATTTAAAGGTAATCAAATCGGAAAGAGCTTCTGATTAAACCACGCTGCCATTTCTAAGATCTGACCAGTTCTTGAATTCCGTCAATCAAGTGTACACTTAGTTTTCGTGGAGTCTGACAAGGTGGCGTTATTAGAGATATACTGTCTGTAATGATGGGGCAGCTGGGAAGAAACGACCACAGAGGATCATTATCGGGGATATTAACGAGTAATAACAATCATTAATCGCATGGTGACTCATTAATGTACATTCGCAGTGTGTTTTGGTGTTTGTTTATGTGGTGTAGAGACAAAGTGTCTGTGAACTGTCTAACTAAAGGTTACGTGATATTTGCTGACGTATTCACAACTTTGTCTCAGCTGATGATCGATGCCGTATGTGACTTGACAGTCATTGGGCTAAGTTACCACAATCTGACTATTATCATATGATATTATGCTATTAATACAACATATTTCTACTCAAAAAGACATCAAGGAGAAACTATATTTTCCATTAATGGTCGAAACAATTTTCTAATCACTTCTGAATAGCACATTTGTCAAACATTTGTTTTCAAATCATCAGGGGATATAAGAAACTGCTTTGAATAATAACACTTAGTGTTAATTCATACGTATTTTTATATTACCGTAATATTATCTGGTCCACAACATTCCTGTGTTAAAAGGTGTGAAAACTGGCATAAGGAAATAACTGCCTGGCCCCAGAGTTGGAAGAAATCGTTTAATGTAAATTTATTAATGCTCTAATAGTACTGTCAGGAAGCAAACGAGATTATAATTGCCGCTGTCTACGAAAGCATTACCATTAATGCCGGGTTAGGTATTTATATTTACTGGTTATTTGTGTCGAAGACTACGGCGCTCCTATCGATGGAAATATCAAACTCTCGAGTATGTTCTAAATTAACATAATGCCTGGCTCTATAAATGCTAATTTCCTGTTGATTAGTTTGTTGATAACGTGAATCATGTGTTGATCTTTTGCTAATTTAAAACACTTGTACTTACTTTGATTTTTTTCTGATGTAGGTGTGCATTAAATCAGGTAAGTAGGCCTACCCAGATTAACACGGGGGTGATTGTAGTGTGTGTTATTGTGATCTGTCGAGGCGATATGATTGATGTATAAACAATCTCAAAGATGAAACACAGAATTGCATGAACTGTATGTAGTCAGCGAACACAAAACGTGTACTGGAAGAACGGAATGAAACAGCGACTATTTCGGGGGCTCAGTTTTCAGTCATTACTCGTTCTTTACTCCTACTGGTGCAGATATTGGTTGCTATTAGCTATACATATCGGAATACATCAGCAGGATGCACTCTTATAGGGGGTTGCAACTTTTCGAAGATCTAAGTGTAAACGTATTTTGTTTTGTTGTGTAATCTCGCATCCACACATTGTGTCACAGATGTGAATCAGTAATTCACAGACACCAATATCGCTGTTGCAGATGCAGACAGGCAGATAGACAGATAGTTCATTAAAGTCTCACTTTGTGTATACAATAAAATACAATTATATAAAAGCATATATATTCACATAAAATACGAAAGAAAAAATACACAAACCTCTCCTATTGGACTTATGTGAGACTATGATTGCATTAAAAGGACTTGAAACAGTATGAATTATAAATGCTAACGATAAAGCATTAGATATATAGTATTCCCAGAAATTATTGAGAATCATGTTGCGTCATGTAACTCATTACGTTTATTGACTTCTGGCGTTTTACTTACATAAACATGTTAAAACATCATCCTTTTACAGTCTCTGTCTTGTTTTAGTACTTTGTTAGACCTCTTCGCTCAGCAATGCATGCCTGAATACGCCTAGGCACACTACCCATCAAAGTTTGTAGGTAATCGTGTGACAGGGTATCCCAATATTGGACCACCTCGGCCTTCATATCTTCAATATTTCTCAGTCCCTTTTGGTTTATTCTGTCCTTCATGTCTCCCCACACATTCTCAATTGGGTTTAGGTCTGGGCTGTAACTGAGCCAGTCTAAAACTTGAACATTTTCGCCCGACAACCACTGTTTTGTGTAGCGCGCAGTGTGTTTAGGGTCATTATCATGCTGGAAAATCCAATCATCTTCATACAATGTTTGTGCTGTCGGAAGAAGGTGACCATTTAGAATGTCAACGTATCTTTCTTTTGTCAAGTTTCCCGTGAAAACACACAATGGCGTCACTCCGCGAGCCGATATGCCACCCCACATGTGAAACTTCGCGCTATGTTTTGGTCGCTGGTAGATAGGTTTGACAGTATCTTTGGTTCAAATTTTTACACAATTAGGGAAAAGCCAAACAGA